>NC_092415.1:75098930-75408930 GCF_040894005.1 Engystomops pustulosus
TTTTTTTCCATTAAGTGTGCCTCGCTTTTAATGTAGTGTGTGAAAAATAAGACGTACACCCAATAGTGTTAATTGTGTCGGAGGGATTACCACATGTGGATGTAATACAAGTAGAATTTGCCATTGTTGTATTGATGAATTATTGCCACCAATAATATACATAAGCCAAGGAATATTATATATACAACATGCTTTATATGGGAATAGAGGTGTTATTGCAGCTTATGAATCACGTATATGGAGTGAATTTACATGTGACGTGACTGGTAATGGCGCACTATTTATTTAGTAAGAAGTTTAGGTTTATGTAGTATAACAGGCGACTTGTGAGTGGTGTGTGCTCTGTATTTACTAGTTACAAATCTTGTCGGATAACTATTACTACAATAAAACAGCTGTAATACCTCTACTACATGAGTTACTAATATATGATGATGGTAATGACATCATTAAATAGGGAATGCCTATCTTTCTGTATAAATACTTCGCTAACACAGTTAGGAGCTAGTGGTTACATCTGAGGTCACCAAGTTTGAATGGTTTAGGAAGGAAGGAGCCCTGCAGTCTTCTCATCAATGAGAGAAGGGGAACTACAAGCTCACCAGTGACACGACCTAATTCCCTCTCCCCAGAGTGCACAGACACTCCCCCAGCACTCACACGAGGAGCAGTCTAGGACGTCACTAGTCCTGCTGGGCTGGGGGAGGTGCAGCAGAAGGAGGGACAGAGGAAGGTGCTGTGTGTAAGGGGGTGTTTTCCAGCTTTAAAAAGGCAGCAGACACATAGCAGCTCTGCGTCAGAGAGAGACTTGGAGACTTTACTTAACTCCCAGCTTAACACAAACAGCTCCACACACTCCCCCAAGTCCTCACTCACTCACTGCCTGCAATAAGTGCACGTCACACAGAGCCCCTCTTCTACTGACATCTACATGTACAGATGCCAGAGCTGTCACCTGTCTGCAGGGCTCCGCTCACTTGTGCCCATTGCCTGCTAGTGACATAGGCATCGCAGTGCCAGCTCCCAGTCTCCCGCACTCATACCAGAGCACACTACTGCCCCGACCACCAAGTGGATGCCCCGCACTAGTGTAGCAGCTGCCGCTCCCTGCAGTCTTCCCCTCGGTCCGCTGTTTCCAGCCAGTCTCAGAGACACCGTGGAGATCCAGCCCTTCTTCCCATTCATCATGAAGTCAGCGGAGGAAGGTAAGTGACTGTGTCCTGTCACCGGTAACACGTGTCCTTGTCAGCCGATGTATGCCATGGTTCACACTGATGCTTCTCTACTCACTAAAAGTTTCCCTGCGTGATCTGTGCTGATCCTCCAGCGGGTAGTGTCAGCATCACTGGCATAGCCCAGCTACCTACCTGCCTGGACCTATAGATGTGTATACTATACACAGCATGGACTTACCTGCTTACATTGCATTGGTCTACACCGGGGTGATGAGGTAGAAAGCATTGGGGTGCAGGAATAAGTTATATTATACACTACATGAAGTAGATTATATGCTGGGATTATATGTTGCTAATGGGTATACTATACATAGTACCGGAGCTATACGCTGTTTTTTAAGTTTATCTATATGTTTATCTATATGTAGATAATGATGGCAGGGTCATATACAGTATATACCTTCTGGAAATGTATATAGTATACACAGAATATTGTATACACTGTACATTATGGATGTAGTGTACACTGTACTGGAGCTATATACAGTTTATAAGTGAAGATATACTGGAGCTATGTGATGTTTGTAAGTGTATGTTATAGATGCAGCATCAAATGTACTGGGGTTATATGTAGTTTATAAGTCCAGGCATAAAATATAATATACATTGCACAAGGGTGATATGCAGATAATGTACATAGTATACACGGAAGATTGTATACTCTGAACTAAGGCTTTCTGCAATTTATAAGTGCTAGAGTATAATAAAGTATACACTGCACTAGGATGAGGTGCAGTCTGGATGTGAAGGTACAGTATATACTATGCTCTGTATAGTGTATAAGTGCAGGTAATGGATGTAGTATACACAGTATATTGTATACACTGTGATGGGGCAGTATGCAATGTATAAGTGGAGGTATATGGTATAGTATACAATGGACAGGGTTTATATGCAGTTTATAAATTCAGGTAATGGATGTAATGTGCATTGCAATTGGGCTATATACACTGTAGTTTAGGTGCAGATCTAGGCTATAGTATATACTACACTGGGACTATTTGTAGGTATAGAATATAGTATACTATACACTACACTGAGGTTATATATAGTTTATAACTGCAGGTGTAGTATATAGAGTACACTACAATGGGGCTAATTACAATCTATAAGTGCAGGTAATAAATATAGTGTACACTGCACTTGGGCTTTATGTAGCTTATAAGTGCATGTATAGGATATTGTATACACAGCACTTGAGCTATATGCAGTTTGTTAAGTGCAGGTATAGGATGTAGTGTATACAGTCCTGAGGCCATATGTAGGTTAGAAGTGTATGTATAGAAGTGCACTGGTGCTATATGCAGTTTATAAGTGCAGTTATAGGGTATTGTATACACAGCACAGTGGTTATATGTAGTTTATAAGTGAAGGTATAGGGTATTGTAAGCACAGCACTGTGGCTATATGTAGTTTATAAGTGCAGGTATAGGGTATTCTATGCACAGCACAGGGGCTATATGTAGTTTATAAGGTCATGTATAGTGTGTACAGCACTGGGGCTATATGTAGTTTGTAAGGGCATGTATAGGATATATTATATAAAGCACTGGGCCTATATGTAGTTTAAAAGTACAGATATAGCACTTGCGCTTCATGCAGTTTATAAGGTATAGGATGTAAAGTATTTTGCGCTGTAGAACAATTGCTACGTTAAGTGGGGGATCAGTGATAGCACATATACTAATAATGGGTGTAGGTATGAGAATTCATATGAGACTTCATACTGTGGGTGGCACTGTAACCTGTATAAGTGTAGGTATCGTTGTACTATGGTAGGTGAGAATTATTCCATTTATAACGTATTTATTCTATGTGCTATTGTGGCTCCACAGCAATAAGTGTACATACATAGTGGTATGCATACAGTATTGGTTACTATGGAGTAGGTGTATTTGTAGATATGATGTAAGTATGGGAATTGCATTTTGTGGTGATAAACTAATTAAAAGTAATACAGCACCTAAAGCATCATATGGAGTAGATAAGTGACTGTATGATGGGTATACCACTACTATTGTATGTAGCAGACATACATACATTAAGTACCTATACAGTAGTATGACTTATCAGTAATAGCAAAACTTCTATAAACGAATGAAGGCATTATATAAACCGTGTGTGTCATGTGGTATTTGGCGATTAGAGTTGTAAATTTCTGCCTGGAGTGGTGACTTGGATGACATATATCACTGTATACCTATTCTAGTGGGTAGGGTGTAGATGATGTGCACCAGTGTCACAGATATAGTCCATTGTTTGGATTAAACTGATCCTGTACTAATTAGCTTCCACTGTTATTGGCATCTGATCGTTGATATATTAATGACTGGAATCTGCTATTAGGTTATAATAGAGTGACAACATGTAAAATAGACTTTTGTAATATAATGCAGGTAGTTAGTAGCATCATATTGTTCTGTGAGTGGATAAGCCTCTGGTACTGGCCAGGTGTACACCAGACACATGCAGTTTATCTGAAGAGCATGATGCAGAGGAGGATCCCCCCCTGCTGCCCCCGGTAATCCCTCATCAGTCTGGAGCTGCACATCCTGTAGGTGTCTCCTGTGCTGGCTGGGATTTGGTCCAGATAGTGATTCCTGCCCTGCCATGTGCCCATCTCCCTATATCCCTTTACTACACTGAACCTACTGTTGTCAGTGTCTGATGTGCAGTAATCACAGTCTAGCAGCAAATAGCAGCGATTAAGACAACACCCATAATTATAACCATCCCTTACATCCCGCAGACTGGAGACCAGGACACATTCCTCTCAAGTCAACCAGGAATCTTCCCCTTCACTTCTCTGAGTAGCTGGCAGTGTACACGTGTCAGGGAACACTTACTACTGCACTGCTTATAGGGCTACTTACCATGGATGGAGCAACTCACAATATTTACTGCATAGACATCTCTCTTAGGGAAAATAACTCGGTATAATAATGTGTAAAAAACGCTACCAAACAGCTTACAATCAGGTGTAGAAACTATAAAAAAAAGTTTACAATCACAAGTTGAGTACTTCTGCATGATTATGGTATATATACTTACCATCAATCAGTCGGTGATTACTACCAATACTAACAGCCCAACAATATGAAAAGAAAGATTTGAACCCATATATACACGTTAAAATATTATCAGTTGACTTTTTTTTTTTGCTAATACAGATAAGATCTGTAAAGTTTAGTAAGGAGTATTAATGCATGACACAAGTACAAGGATTGTATCTGCTCTCTATGTAGTCACAGATATAATAATCCAAAGGTAATGATGGACAGTTAGATAGATGATACATATGAGATAGCTAGATAGATGATAGATAAAGAAGATAGATCACTTGTTATTTTCATCTATTAGCTAAGACCTATTGTCAATCTATGTGACACAACCACAAGTATGACTGACACTCCTGTGATTTCAGGTAGCAGGACAATGCCATTTTCTTATAGGTTACTGTAGAGGAGGCTACCCCCTTTGGTTCTTTTTGTTGTTTCAGTTCATTTCCTTTGCTTTGCCCACCAGTACCCCTGGGTACCACTTTATGCAGTCTCCTTCTTCTGTGATGAATACTGCGCTTTGTATATAAAATTGCTATCATGTATGTGCCAAATATTTGTCTAGTTCCTGCGTTGTTAATAAACACATAATAAACAGGCTGAAGTCAGGGGAATGAAAGCCACCTTTATTTGTTGTATAAGTTACCACTATAGATGGATAGTGTTTACCACCATACCAAGGTGCCAGCTTACACCGGGCTCTGGAAACATGAATGCCTACTGGTGTTTTCTACAGACCGCCTTGTATCTGATGTAGTGTACAGCAATGACAAATATCAAATACATGATGGCAAATACCTTGGGGATACGCCTTGGCATCTAATGAATCCAAAGATCTACAATCTGATAATAAAGGGATTATTAAATAATCTACTGCTCAGGTTTGTTAGCATTCGAACATTCAGTTTCAGTGTATTTGACTGAGATTACGATCTCGCATAAATAGATACAAACGCCGGAAATAATATAATAGCAATAAAAACTAGAATATTTACTAGATAATAACCAATGTGTTATTTAAACGACTTTATAATGAGGGTCGAAAATCGTAAGCAGAGACCCCATTTAACATAAAAATATAGGGTTTATGAGCATCATTTCTGTTTAAATTACTGTATTGATAATATTTATATATTTTTGTATAGCTGAATATTCACATCATGGTTCCTGTGCACAAACAGTGTTAAGAATTATTAATATTTAAATCATGAATTAATAAGTCATTATATTTCTATTTTATTTTTCTCTTCATTACTTCTATATTATTCTAGATGACTAGAAAGTCTGCACTTCAAAATACTATAACTATACAATAATAATTAAAATTTTCAGAGCAGATACTGTCTTATAGTTTTTTGTACTAGTCACTAATTATTTGTTATTTATATTTTTAATGAGCTATTTATTTTGTTCATAATTTGTTATCTGTTTAGTGATTGTTATATTAATGTATAGTAGTTCTCTGTACGACCTGCTGGGTGTGCATGTGGACTGTGGAGCAATAGGGTCATCTATAACTGTTTTATGATGTTCTTCTTCCAGCAATGATAGGACTAAGGTAAACACTGTGGGTGGAGGAGGCAGTGCTGCTGTCAGTGTATAAGCTAACACTATACATATACAGAGCAGTCACACATCAGCGAACTATATAAGGCAGTAGGTGACTGGGCATGCTTAGTCTCCCAGTTGCCTCTGCAGTCATGCACATTTATCTCAAATAAACTATGTTTAGATTTCTATGGCTTTCTATAATGTTCTGTTTCTGTCACCTCTATGTCTTGGCCTTGCTTCATACAGCTATATAGTAATGATTACATCTGGTATCTTATTACTATCTAGTTTAGTGAGTGTCTCTGACTTCCTGTAAGAACTATGTGCATAGGATACTATCACTAGTGGGTGCTACAACTAAACAAAAACACTTGCTAGGTACATGGGTCATAAAAACAACGTTTTTACATACCGGTAGTTTGAAACAAAGCAAGTACTAGTAATAATAGTAAACCTTTATTCCACAGAGCTGTAAAGATCATAGGGTACATACACACACAAAATAAGACATTACAGAAAAATAAGAGGACACTATGAAGGGACTTTCCCTTTAACACTTGTGAAATTTTAGCCATAATAGTCAGAATACATCTAAGGTGGATTTGTGCTGCGGATGTGCCATGGTTTGGTGAGAGGATAAACCCCCTAGTTTTTTCCATCAGTTATTGTGAGCCAAAACTAGATGTGTAGACTATACAGAGTGAGGTTACCTGCACATGAACATGTCCAAAATCCACCATGAAAAATTGATGAACACCATTTTGCAGCAGTCTAGAATCTGCATTTCACAGATCCTCATGGATTACAGTCTACAAGTGATAATTGAAGAATGATTCTGACTAGGACATGCTGTACAGATCAATTGCACAGTCTGTTAAAATAATGGCTGGTACTGATCCATTAAAAAGTATTGCATTTAGTGCAACCGCATGCAGTCCTCTCAAAAAACAGAGGGCACAAGGCTGATATTGTGGGCATCTGCCCCTAAAGTGTAATGGAAAGATTAGCACCTGTACTGTGTATTCTACCACTTGTGGTTTTGGCTCTCAATAAATGATAATGGAAATGTAAACAGGGCCCAAACCTATATCTCCCCCCCCCCACCAAAAAATAAATAAAATAAAAAAATATTGTAACAATTCTGTGCACATTATTTTCCAATGCACATGCACTAAATGTGGATTGTCAGCAGATTTCAAACGTATTTTATGTCAAATCCCAAACATGTGAATAGGGCCTTATAATCCAGAATATCCAATAGGTTACTTTACTGGTCCTGAGGATAATGGATACAAGGAAAGTAACTGTAATATGTAGGTGGAATATTGTTATTGTATGACACTAGGATTCCATGAGTCGCACAGTGATGTCATGTGCATGTCACTGCAAGAAATATTTTCCCCCAACACAGCAAGAAAATACTTTTTTGCATATTGTTCATTTTACCTGTAACAAAATTGAAATAAATTAAAAAATGTAACTAAATATTGGCATAAAAAATGACAACTTTTGAATGCAATACTGACTTAAAATGAATCCCAAATCATTTTAGTGTTAGCAATATTTTTTACCATCAGAAAACAGACATAGAAACAGTCTATGGGGGGCATGTGTTGGTATTTGTTGGTATTGTGAAACTTGATGTATTACACATAATGATTTCTGTGGCACCACCATGAATGTGGGCAGTGCTGTATGGTTCCTGGGTGTGACCTGAGCCAGCAGTGCCAGGGGTAAGTGTATCAGGGCCCCCTGGGGGTAAGAGATGGAGTAAGCTTTATCTTTACACCGGGGAATCCTGAATCCTTGTGTTTATAGAAAGCTTGGAAAGATCAACACAGAGTCTGGAGGAGAGAGGGGGAAGAGGAGGCTGCGCACACAGAGGGCATGTGCCCGGGCAGCCTGGCAGGGGGCACGCAGGAGGAGCTATGAAGTGTATTCTTATACTGAGGAAGCCGCACTATACACGATAACGGGAGGAGGAGGAGGGACCGGCAGCTTCAGCCTCAGCAACAGGTCCCTGCCGAGGAGGAGCCTATCCGTCCAGTGCCTGCCAGCCTCACTCAGCGGCACCAGCGCCTGCCACTGCCCGGGAGAAATGAGCGCCCCAGGGGACGACCCGGAGCTCGACTTCGACTATCTGTTCGAGTATGAGTACGACAAGCCTGAGGGGACGGCGGACAGAGGTGGGTGGTCGCAGCGCCGTGCATGTGTCTGCACTGCAACTAGCAGCCCTCCAGCTGTTTATCAAACTACAACTCCCAGCAAGACCTGTCAGCCTCAGGACGGCACGGAATGCTGGGAGTTGTAGTTTCTCCAACAGCTGGAGCGCTACAGGTTGTACAGTGGCAGCAGTGTGTACTGTGTTATCCCCTGTCACTCATTGCCCCGGGAATACACACAAGAAGCGGGCACAGGGCACAAAGTGACACCAACACATGGCATAAAGTGCAGAGAACATGACACCAGCCTGCTGGGCACAGGGGAGAGAGACACGACACCAGCCTGCTGGACACTGGGCACAAGGGAGGGAGACATGACACCAGCCTGCTGGACTCTGGGCACAGGAGAGGGGGACATGACACCAGCCTGCTGGATACTGGGCACAGGGGAGGGAGACATGACACCAGCCTGCTGGATACTGGGCACAGGGGAGGGAGACATGACACCAGCCTGCTGGACACTGGGCACAGGGGAGGGAGACATGACACCAGCCTGCTGGACTCTGGGCACAGGGAGACATGACACCAGCCTACTGGACACTGGGCACAAGGGAGGAAGACATGACACCAGCCTGCTGGACACTGGGCACAGGGGAGGGAGACATGACACCAGCCTGCTGGACACTGGGCACAGGGAGACATGACACCAGCCTGCTGGACACTGGGCACAGGGAGACATGACACCAGCCTGCTGGACACTGGGCACAGGGAGACATGACACCAACCTGCTGGACACTGGGCACAGGGGAGGGAGACATGACACAAGCCTGCTGGATACTGGGCACAGGGGAGGGAGACATGACACAAGCCTGCTGGATACTGGGCACAGGAGAGGGGGGCATGATACCAGCCTGCTGGATACTGGGCACAGGGGAGGGAGACATGACACCAGCCTGCTGGACTCTGGGCACAGGGAGACATGACACCAGCCTGCTGGACACTGGCACAGGGGAGGGAGACATGACACCAGCCTGCTGGATACTGGGCACAGGAGAGGGGGACATGGCACCAGCCTGCTGGATACTGGGCACAGGGGAGGGAGACATGACACCAGCCCGCTGGACTCTGGGCACAGGGAGACATGACACCAGCCTGCTGGACTCTGGGCACAGGGAGACATGACACCAGCCTGCTGGACACTGGGCACAGGGGAGGGAGACATGGCACCAGCCTGCTGGACACTTTGCACAGGGAGACATGACACCAGCCTGCTGGACACTGGGCACAGGGGAGGGAGACATGACACCAGCCTGCTGGACACTGGGCACAGGGGAGGGAGACATGACACCAGCCTGCTGGACACTGGGCACAGGGGAGGGAGACATGACACCAGCCTGCTGGACACTGGGCACAGGGAGACATGACACCAACCTGCTGGACACTGGGCACAGGGGAGGGAGACATGACACCAGCCTGCTGGACACTGGGCACAGGGGAGGGAGACATGACACCAGCCTGCTGGATACTGGGCACAGGGGAGGGAGACATGACACCAGCCTGCTGGACCCTGGGCACAGGGGAGGGAGACATGACACCAGCCTGCTGGACCCTGGGCACAGGGGAGGGAGACATGACACCAGCCTGCTGGACACTGGGCACAGGGGAGGGAGACATGACACCAGCCTGCTGGACACTGTGAACAGGGAGACATGACACCAGCCTGCTGGACACTGGGCACAGGGGAGGGAGACATGACACCAGCCTGCTGGACACTGGGCACAGGGGAGACATGACACCAGCCTGCTGGACACTGGGCACAGGGGAGACATGACACCAGCCTGCTGGACACTGGGCACAGGGGAGACATGACACCAGCCTACTGAGAACAGGGAGACATGACACCAGCCTACTGGACATTGGGCACAGGGGAAGGAGACATGACATCAGCCTGCTGGACACTGGGCACAGGGGACTGAGACATGACACCAGCCTGCTGGACACTGGACACAGGGGAGGGAGACATGACACCAGCCTGCTGGAAACTGGGCACAGGGAGACTTGACACCAGTCTCCTGGACACTGGGCACAGGGGACAGAGACATGACCCCAGCCTGCTAGACACTGGGCACAGGGGACGGAGACATGACACCAGCCTGCTGGACCCTGGGCACAGGGGAGGGAGACATGACACCAGCCTGCTGGATACTGGGCACAGGGGAGGGAGACAGGACACCAGCCTGCTGGACCCTGGGCACAGGGAGCAGGGGAGGGAGACATGACACCAGCCTGTTGGACCCTGGGCACAGGGAGCAGGGGAGGGAGACATGACACCAGCCTGCTGGACCCTGGGCACAGGGAGCAGGTGAGGGAGACATGACACCAGCCTGCTGGACCCTGGGCACAGGGGAGGGAGACATGACACCAGCCTGCTGGACACTGGGCACAGGGAGACATGACACCAGCCTGCTGGACACTGGGCACAGGGAGACATGACACCAGCCTGCTAGACCCTGGGCACAGGGGAGGGAGACATGACACCAGCCTGCTGGACACTGGGCACAGGGAGCAGGGGAGGGATACATGACACCAGCCTGCTGGACCCTGGGCACAGGGGAGGGAGACATGACACCAGCCTGCTGGACCCTGGGCACAGGGAGACAGGACACCAGCCTGCTGGACACTGGGCACAGGGAGACATGACACCAGCCTGCTGGACACTGGGCACAGGGAGACATGACACCAGCCTGATGGACCCTGGGCACAGGGAGCAGGGAAGGGAAACATGACACCAGCCTGCTGGACCCTGGGCACTGGGAGCAGGGGAGGGAGACATGACACCAGCCTGCTGGATACTGGGCACAGGGGAGGGAGACAGGACACCAGCCTGCTGGACACTGGGCACAGGGAGACATGACACCAGCCTGCTGGATCCTGGGCACAGGGGAGGAAGACATGACACCAGCCTGCTGGACACTGGACACAGGGAGAAATGACACCAGCCTGCTGGACCCTGGGCACAGGGAGCAGGGGAGGGAGACTTGACACCAGCCTGCTGGACCCTGGGCACAGGGAGCAGGGGAGGGAGACATGACACCAGCCTGCTGGACACTGGGCACAGGGAGCAGGGGAGGGAGACATGACACCAGCCTGCTGGACACTGGGCACACAGAGCAAGGGAGGGAGACATGACACCAGGCTGCAGGACACTGGGCACAGGGAGCAGGGGAGGGAGACATGACACCAGCCTGCTGGATACTGGGCACAGGGAAACATGACACCAGCCTGCTGGACCCTGGGCACAGGAAGCAGGGGAAGGAGATAAGACATGATACCAGCCTGCTCTGGACTTGCATCTCCTCTGAGGGGACCACACTGGAAATCTTCCATCAAAATCAAGCGCGATAAACCAGGAACACTTACTCAAAGATCCAGGCAACATAACTGTGGTAATCATCTTATATTTGTTATCCGTGGCATAATACTAATGAACCTGAAGTGCTCCTGGGGGTGTTAAAAGAGCCCATTCATGCTGCAGCTTCACAGGCTGTGGCACTGTCTCCCCACCCCCTGCTCCCTCAGCACATCCCCTGCTCCTGTGCTCCTGCACAGTCTAACAGCCTTTGAAGCTGCAGAATGGAGGGGCTCTGCTAAGACTCCCCAGTGCCCTACAGGTTCATTAGCATAATTGTAAACGTTCATTTTAGAAGGAAACATATATAGCATATATGAGAAGATTACCACAGTCACAGTACATGGATCTATTAGTAGGTTTATCATGCTTGACATTGGGGGACATTTATCAGGGCTTCTACACCCGTGTTCTGGCGTAGAAGCACAGAAATATTGTAAATTATTGCCCAATGCATGAAATAGCGATTATTATTGTGACTACCCCACCTCCATGCCATGTAAGCCTGAGGGAGCTTTTAGTGGGCCTTCTAAAAATCGGCAAACATTCACCGCTGAAAACAATGCCGAGTTGGTCTAAGTCTCATGAAGCATCTGGTGGCGGTGGGGGAGGGGGGTTGCTACGGAGCACAGCATATGATAAATCTCCCCCATTCTGAATTGTCTACTCCATGTATCACCCTGCCAGGTAAATGGTGCCCGGCAGTGTAGTGCGTGGTGCCATGGCTTAAGCTGTATTATAAAGGTATATGTAGAACAGTGGTCATTTGTAAACCCACAAAAACGGTCTTTTAAGTGCAGATGCAACTTACACATCATAAACCCTCGTGCAAGAAGTTTGCACTTGTATTGATGTGCAAACTAGTTTTATAAATGTGCCTCAATACGTTTGGCGCTCCACCTGTCCACCATATTGTCTGCACTAGTGATACAATATAAAGACAGTCCTGCATGACATGTCCTGGACATCGTTCCAAGGGCCATGTTGCTGTGGTTATGTAGTGTAAGGTGACATTACTTGTTATCTATAAATAGGGTCCTCAGTTGACTAAGTTGAATCTGTGTGGTTGTTTCACAATGAGAAAAGTTCTGCTGTAATCTGTGCCCCAATATTTTAGCACATGTCACTGGAGTAATAAGATGTCACATCATGGCACCCCATTAACCTGGTAAAGACTACACAGATTTAACCCTTCTGACAATAGGATATTGTCTAAATGATCTGCTGTTTGGTATTATAATCATATTAAAGATCTACTGTTATTTTTAAAATAAAAGGTAGTACTTTGTAATATACTTTGGGAAAGCTTTATTTAGACTTGCATTTCATACCTGATTGAGTCTACCAGCTTCCAAGTCACCCCACACATTGTAAGAACATAGGCACTTTCTAGTTCTGGCTGCCATTGATTTCAGAATCTTGTAAATGAGCTTCAGGGTATAATGCCTACTGGTGCACCCACTGGTTTGGTATACAACAGTGCACCAAGAAACTCAATAATCATTTGCTTATTACTGTATACTTGTAAAGTCAATTGGAAGATGGAAGACTCACTGCACATGGGTTATAAGGGGTCACAGGGGCAAGATATGGTAACAGCTTGTAAAGCCACATCACAGCCGGGCTAGGGAAGCCCCTCAAGCTTATTAGCATAATTGTAAATGTATTAGAAGGAAGAAGGCTATGGATAACAAATATAATTAGATTGCCACAGTCACGGCCCCTGGATCTATGAGCAAGTATTCCTGGTTTATCATGATGGATTTTGATGTACTATGTACATATAGTATGTGCCATTTTTTACAACTTTCTTCCATAGCCACTATAGGCACAAATCCTTTACTTAACTATTCCCCACCTTCTTTACAAACTTTATGAAATCTGTTTATTACCTGTGAATGAAAATATTAACCCCTTACCGACATGTGACGTAATACTACGTCACATGCCGGGTGCATGGAGAGCGCTCACGGGCTGAGCCCTCTCCATAGCCCGTAAGTCTTTGCTACATATTGCAGCAAAGGCTTACCGGTAACACCCGCGATCAGTGACAGCCTCGGGTCTGTAATTTTTTCCATGAATGCATATTTTATATGAAATGCATTAATATATTCAAATATATATATATATATATATATATATATATATATATATATATATATATATATGTCTAAGTTGTGGCTCCTTTACATCGACATAATGTAATGCATTGATTGGCTACTTGTAGAGAAAACACAACTATATCAGCAGATGATTATCTTTGTGGACCATAACTTAGTAGTAGCCTCAGTAGCAGCACCAAAGCTTTAGTCCCCAAGGTTTCTGATCCATTGGACCAGAAGTCTTAATGGTGAAGATATTGATTCAGAAAATCACTTCCCTGTGTAAAAAGATGAGAGGATTGGTGGTCGGAGTACAAATGGTTGGCTGTTATAGTGAGCAGATCATATGGTGCTTTCATAGCCACAAGACATGAGTATGTTGCCACTAGTATTAGTACTAGTACAAGCCTATAACTCCTAAGTGCTGAGCAAGTTTGCTAACCACATGAGATTAAAAAAATTCATTATTTTTTAGATGTGGTAAAATTCCTGGATGACACCTTTCCATGTCATCAGAAATATCTGTGACCCTTGGGTTAAAATGAGTGATTTTAGGTTTTGTTTTTATAGCAATATAATGAATGATATAATTCCTATATGTTTGGGACACTTTTTTGTTTTTTTCTTTGTTATCCCCAGCCCCCACTGTTCCAACTCTGAAATCTTTGCATCTAGCATGGCACACTCTGGAGTTGAGAGCACCCATCAATGGACACCCCCACCCATTCCTACTGGAATGACATACAGCCAGATCAAAGCACAGTTACCCAGAGTTTTTTATTTAGCCATTTCAACCCCACGGTGAGCAGGTGAATGAAAATACTTAATTCACATGATGTTTAGGATGGCTATCATAGTGTTCTATAGTGAATCTGCTGCCCACAATCAGTTATCCTGGTCAAAATCTCTCATTATGGCTTGACAATTACTGGGTCATTGAATGGTCCAACATTACGCCACTCACTAGTAACCTCACTTAGAAGCCATATAACCGAAGCTTCTGAAGGAATGTCTGTAATTGCTTAGCCCTTTTAGGTTTTCATAACCTCATCTTCACCATGAGATAAAATCTTTTGTCTTTTAACTGAAAATCATTTGAATCATCTTTCCGATTCTGTTGCTGATAAGTGGATGTTGATTTAACTCACCAAATGGCATGTGGCTTAGTAGTTGTTCCACAGTGGGATGCTGCCATCTGCCATTAACACCCCTGGCAAGCTGAGTACCGCATGTACTGAATGGAAGGAACTCCTGGCGTACAAGACTTAAAATGCATTTACACAGATCTGAAACTCTAATTATAGTCTATTTACAGGGCATCTAAATTGCAGCCTCCATCCCTTTGTTACACATGGATGAGAGGACAGAAATGCTGCACAAAGCTACAGACTTGCCAGTTTGTTTGGAAATGTTTGTAATATCACTCCAATCTATTTAATAGAAAAAAGCCATATGATGTCCCAGGAATAAAAACACAGTTAAAAGTGTTCAGCCTTTGACCCGATGATGAGCTGATGGGTGCAGCTCCTCTATCTGAATAAATATGTAGAATCTTATCACTGCATTCTGTTCTGACACCTTTAAAAGAAATCTAGCATCAACATCAAGCATTACTCATAGATCCATGTACCGTGCATGTGATTATCTACTTATATTAGTTATCCATGGCCTCCTTTCTTCTAAAATGAACTTGTAAATTATGCTAATGAGTGTTACCAGAGACCCTCCATGCTGTAGCTTCACAGGCTGTTACTGTGTGAAGGAGAACTTTCCCCTCCTCCTGATTCCTGATCACTAAGTGCTCCTGTAGAGTATAATATGTTGTGAAGCTACAGAAAGGAAGGGCTCTGGTAATGCCTCCCAGAGAATTCTGGCTCATTAGCATAATTGTAAACATTTATTTTAGAAGTAAGGATAACAAATATAAGATGATTACCACAGTCACAGTGCCTGGATCTATGAGTAGGTGTTCCTGGTTTTCTTGCTTTATTTTCTTGGTAGATTTCCTTTAAATCCTTTAAACATATACACTAGATACAGTCACAGTCCCCTGTCAAGGCATGATAGAGACAGTGGGGGATATTTATCACGCATGACAGCCCTTGATGTATCCGGCAGGGTCTTGCCCTGTCTGGTGTAGAAATAAACAATAAGCAAGTGCACAGGCACGGGAACAGTAATGCCCTGCGCAGGCTCACTCCCGGCCGGCTGTGCCCTCCGCTCGGCTGGTCGCCCTTCCCCCCCCTCATGCCCCACTGGCGTGAAAATGGATAGCTTTAGTGTCTGAATGAATGAATGTGGTATAAAACATGTACTTCAGATTTTTGTTGCAAATTGTCCTAGTAAATCTGTTGATAATGGTTGCTATTAATTCTCTGGCTAGAATATTTACAGATTATTAAGACATGGTGACCAATACAGAAGTATGCAAATTCAGTACTTTTTCACTTCCCTACCACCTGGTACCCATGCTTAAGATCATAACATGTCTTTGACTTTCTTGTGAAACTTTCCAAAAACCAAATAGCATTTATAAGAATTGTGCTTTATCTGGCTAATATGGTATTGGTAATTAAAGTCTTTGTCTCTATTTATTTCTTCTGTTTTATATGTTGCTTGATTTCTGTCTGTATATGGTTTTTTATCACTACTTTCCTATGCAGGTGTTTTTTCAGTGCACATACTGTATGTACGGCATGTATAGCTGTTGAAAACTTGATGCAGGTGGTGGAAAAATACAGTTTTGTATAGAGGTGAAGAACTTTCGCCTTCAGCAAATCTTTGATGATACATATTAAAAGTTGTAATTACAGTGGATGGAGGCCTGTTAAATTTTGCTGAACTTGTATTATTTACAGAAACATAGACAAAGCTCCATGTATAAGTGAGCAGAGCTCTAGCTAATAAGGGAGAACACACTTAGATGTCATGATGTTCCATGACACCATAATTTGTATACATTAGACTTTGGCTGTGACTGCATTTCTATTCCAAATAAGTCAAGCCAACACATGCGTTCATATTTCACCTTATGAAATTTGTGTAAATTTAACTCTTTGAAGCTGAGGCTTATTAAAATACCAGCACAGCAGACTTTTCTCATATCTGTTAGCACTTGTTCTCATTTTACTATTTTTATTAAAATTCTAATAACATTTATGCAGTAAAAACTGCATCTGCTTTCACATCACTTTAATAACATTTTGAAACAAGTTGGTTCAGGCAATGTAGGTGCAAGTGCAGCCAGTGACAACTGGAGAGTTATATTGAAAGAGACCCACTGGAATTGTCAACTGCTTTCTTCATCTTGATCGAGATAGATCAAGTTTATGCATTCGAATGGCAACACAAAATGCATTTTTACAATAGGCACAGAAACCTAATACAATAGCATTTGCTCTAGTTTTATCATTGCTCCAGTCCCATATACCATTGATTGTCAGGAATATCAAGAATGAAACCCCCACAGGTGTGTAACTACAGGGGTAGCAGCTATAGCAGCTGCAATTGGGCCCGATGTGTCAAGGGGGCCCGACCTCTGAGTGATGCACTGAAGAATGGAGGGTGTCCACCATTATATACATATTATACTGTGCATTATAATATGTATATAACAGTGCACAGTATGCAGTATGATTTGGCAGCTCTGATAAGAAATGTCAGGGGAGAGAGAGGACAGGACTAAGAATCATGCCGTGTTCTTCCTCCATGTGGTCAGCAGCTACTGGGACAGAGGGTGTATAAATATATATATGGAATATATGCATAAATGTGTGAGTATACAAATATGTATATATTATCTCCTAGTTACGCCCCTGCCCACTGATACATTATCTATGGGTCATCCTAAGAATAGGCCATAATCATTAAAATCTCAGAAACCCTCCTCCTCATGTTACCAGAAGTGAAGAGAAGGCCATATTAAATTACCCATGATTAGATATTTTCCTGCATAAAATGTCACTTGCTTGTGTGGTTAGGCCTACAAGAATCCTTTTTATGCTTAGTTCTGGTGCAAAAACTAACTCTTTGTAAATTGTGACAACCTCCCTCAAATCTTCCCAATTTTCCTTCCTTTAAACCTTATTTGTAGAACAGTGATCAACCAGTTGTTTGCCGGAAACTATTTCCAAACATTCAATATTTTTACTGTCCCTTTATTATTACATTACATGGTAAACAATCTCTTCTTATGACATATGATTCATTTTATGTTTTTTTCATTTTTACATTTAACCATCTTTTGAAACATAGTATTTAAAATTTTAGGTAAAGCACAAACACTTGCATGTCATTATTTTTCTTTAGAACTAATCTTTACATCTTTCATCATTTTTTTTCAGAAAACTATAACTATGCATCTTCCAATTTAAGTGCCAGCCTATCTCTGGGTGTGATGAATTCTTCATTATCAACTTCATGCCATGGTATTCAGTCATCAAACCCAATCATTTCCATTATTCCATCAGCAAGTCATTCATCTGGATATGGAGGGAATCCTGAGAATGAAGCCTCTGGATACTACTTATCTCCGAATATAAGGCCAAATGGAGCACCATTAGAAAGTCCTAGAATTGAAATCACTTCTTGCCTGGGGATACATAGTGGCAATAACCAGTTTTTTCATGAAGGTGACGTGGAAGAATCTATACCTAAAAGAACACTTTCTACTGCTACGTTGAACTTACCAAATGTTGACACCTACCGAGATCCTTCTTGCTTGAGTCCAGCAAGCAGTTTGTCTTCCAGAAGCTGTAACTCAGAAGCTTCCTCTTTTGAATCAAATTATTCTTATCCATGTACTTCCCCTCTGAACTCTCCATGGCAATCACCATGTGTATCCCCCAAAACCACTGAGCCAGATGACGGCTATCACAGAAACATGGTGGCCTGCAATTTGGCTAACTCACCCAGGCATTCCCCATCTACATCTCCCAGGACAAGTATTTCAGAGGAAAATTGGCTCACTGCTCCCAACTCACGTCCTACATCTCCATTCAAAAGAAAATATAACCTTAATGGCAGACAAACATCTTACTCACCACATCACTCTCCTACTCCATCTCCTCACAATTCCCCCAGAGTAAGCATCACCGAGGAGACCTGGCTAGGGAACACTCACCAGTACACAAATTCGGCTATAGTGGCAGCTATTAATGCTCTTACCACTGACCCCATAGACATGAATGATGGCATTCCAATCAAATCCAGGAAGACAGCAATAGATCACACCCCAAACATGGCTCTCAAAACAGAACCGATATGTGATGAGCATGACACGCTGTCACTAGCCACTGACTTGCCATCAGAAGACTACTATCACATCAGGAAAACAATGCCCTGCGATCAATATTTATCAGTACCACAGCATCCTTTTCACTGGGCCAAACCAAAGAATATTTCTCCAACATCCTATATGAGGTAAGACATTAAAAAAGATGTATTAACAATGACAAGAACTTGAAAAGTTTTAAAGCAGAATTACATAAAATGTACAGCTCTAAGTTTGTGATTTGAACATATCTTAACTTTTTTATTATAAGTGCAAAGGTGGATGGGTTTCCAGTTTGGTTACAAACAAGCTTTGATAAATGGGCAACGTTTATTTTACTGCAAGACAAATAGGGGCATTTGTTCTCCATCTGCTACTTCCATGCCAAAACCTCACTTTAGAAATATACAAATTAGGCTGAAGTGCTTTGGGGGAATTAGGAAAGCACCTAAGGGCCTTGGCTCCACAGGAATAACATCATTCTCTGCTACACTAGCCAGTGCCTTATCTCACCCTTTCCATTTCAGTCATGTCACTCATGCTTCCAGTGAGATGTGCAGAACGCATTGTAATTGCTGTATAGCTGCAGCTTCATTTACATGTTTCTAAAGTTTTGGTACTAAAAAAGCAGCTAGCAAATATTAAAAAAGGTATTGGTGGCATGTGTGGGCATAACCCTAAATATCATAGCAGCTATATTGTATACTGGCTAGTTAAATCGTGTTGATGGGCTTTTCTTTAATTTGCGCCAAAATCAAGCTTTGATATCTCTTGCGCCACATTTATAAAGGATTAAAGGAAGGTTTCAGACACTTTTATCTGGCCTCTGAAGGGTTGTGCACCAAAAATTATAAAAAATTATACAAAAGAGTATTTTTCTGGTGTAAACTAATAGAAGGTGCATAGTATAAACAGACTTATAATAGTCTTATACCATAACAGATTTATTATAAAGCATCAAATACAGTGGTAAGTCTGGTGCAGCATGAGGCCTCATGTAAACAACTGTTTTGGGAGTTGGATCTGGCTGCAAAATTGGTGGCCAGAATACAGCCCCATAGTGTGGTGAGCACTTTGTCTTTCAAGGCACTGTGACCTGGTTGGGTGGCTTTCTATGGATAGGGGTAAGGAAGACACACTCATCTGCTCTCCTGCTCCCAGTTGCATGCTCACACAAGTATCGGTCCAGGCAACCACACTTTAAGCAAAAAAAAAAATTACCTATAGAAATACAGTCATCTGTGATACAGGCTTGTTAAAAGGGTTCCCATTTTTTTAAATACAGGCGGTCCCCTACTTAAGGACACCCGACTTAGACAACCCATAGTTACAGACAGACCCCTCTGACCTCTGGTGAAGCTTTCTGAATGCTTTACTATAGTCCCAGACTGCAATAATCAGCTGTAAGGTGTCTGTAATGAAGCTTTATTGATAATCCTTGGTCCCATTACAGCAAAAAATGTTTAAACTCTAATCGTCACTGGGGCCAAATTTTCTGGATCTACAAGTATAAACTATACAGTTTCGACTTACATACAAATTCAACTTAAGAACAAACCTCCGGACCCTATCTTGTACGTAACCCGGGAACTGCCTGTATATGGCTGGGAGGGGGGCTTGAAAATAATAAAATGTGTATATTTATCTCTCCCCACTACCGTTCAGCTCCAGTGCCACCTGTCAGTGCCAGTTCTTTGTTTTCCTGGAAGTGCCGGTCGACCACTGCTCAGTGTTTGCTCAGAGTGAAACCAGTGCTGGTCAGGGTGGCTCTTCCGGGCCTCTGTAAATGAACTAAGACCTGGCAGTGACAGGGGAGAGATCCATTCTTTGTAAATTAATTCAAACCTGACAATCCCTTAATTTTACATAGGTACAGTTTTTTCCCGATGACATAAATTTAAAGATGCTGGCACCAAACCAAGTCAACTTATTTCTCTGTTCATAATTATAGATATTAAGTTGGTTAGAAACACAAAGCATTTCACATATATTAAAAGTCACATTAAGTGTATTCATCTGTATACCCTAATATAATGTGCATTAAAATTAACCCATGTGGTGAATGAATAATAAAGTATAGATTAACATGGATAGATCAAGCAATTACACATTGCAGTCAGTAAGTCCCCCAAAATGTTGTAAGTTGGATTATACATATTGGAGATTTAACTTGTGTTGGAAACTATTGGGCTCTGACTCCACAACATAATCAACACCTCCCTCACCACATTTGAAATATGCCCACTGCTCCATCCACATTGCCTGCTTTTACCGACATCAGTCTTCTTTTGTAACGTATGGCAACCCTGAAGTCACTGGAGTGATCATTGAAGGAGTGACACTGGCAAGAGCTCTGAGACCTTATTAAGCCAAAAACGTTTCCTTTTTATATATACATAGTCAGAACATATTTCGGTACATCACCAATCTTCACTTGTTATTGCAAGCAGTAGTCCACAGTAACAAATAGTGTCCACACCAACATTGTGGTTTCACCGAGATCATGAATGATCATGGGCGTTCATGGTCTTGGAGAAACCACTAGACTATTGCTTGCAATAACAAGTGAAGATTGTTGAAGTACCGAAATATGTTCTGACTATGTATATGTAAAAAGAAAGAGTTTTTGGCTTAATAAGGTCTCAGTGACTTTGTGTTTGTGACTGGAGGAAGAAAGCCAGTCTTCCATTGTGGACCTTGTTCACACCGTACTTCATATGGAGCATCAGTATTTTGTATAGACTGACACTGATAACCCAAATAGTTTGGGTTATTTGCATATTGGGGGTGTTTGTGTGGAGCCCAGCTCATACACCCCAACTAACTTTGGATTTACTAATAGACTGACACAGGGCCGGATTAAGGTTGGTGGGGGCCCCTGGGCGCAAAATCTGGTGGAGGCCCCATTGAATGCAGCGTGCATACACGTCCACCTGCTTCCTTTCCACTATCCCAGCAGTAACACAGCTACATACAGCCGCCTCGCCCCCACTAACACAGCTACATACAGCTGCCTCACCCCGAGTAACACAGCTACATACAGCTGCCTCACCCCCAGTAACACAGCTACATACAGCCGCCTCACCCCCAGTAACACAGCTACATACAGCCGCCTCACCCCCAGTAACACAGCTACTTACAGCCGTCTCATCCCCAGTATCACTGCTACATACAGCCACCTCATCCCCAGTAACACAGCTACATACAGCCGCCTCATCCCCAGTAACACAGCTACATACAGCCACCTCATCCCCAGTAACACAGCTACATACAGCCCCCTCGCCCCCAGTAACACCGCTACATACAGCCGCCTCGCCCCCAGTAACACCGCTACATACAGCCGCCTCGCCCCCAATAACACCGCTACATACAGCCGCCTCGCCCCCAATAACACCGCTACATACAGCCGCCCTGCCCCCAGTAACACCGCTACATACAGCCGCCTCGCCCCCAATAACACCGCTACATACAGCCGCCTCGCCCCCAATAACACCGCTACATACAGCCGCCCTGCCCCCAGTAACACAGCTACATACAACCGCCTCATCCCCAGTAACACAGCTACATACATGCATCTCCCCCAGCAACACAGCTACATACAGCCGCCTCGCCCCCAGTAACATAGCTACATACAGCCGCCTCCTCCCCAGTAACACAGCTACATACATGCATCTCCCCCAGTAACACAGCTACATACAGCCGCCTGGCCCCCAGTAACACAGCTACAAACAGCCGCCTTATCCCCAGTAACACAGCTACATACAGCCACCTCGCCCCCAGTAACATAGCTACATACAGCCGCCTCCTCCCCAGTAACACAGCTACATACATGCATCTCCCCCAGTAACACAGCTACATACAGCCGCCTCGCCCCCAGTAACACAGCTACAAACAGCCGCCTTATCCCCAGTAACACAGCTACAAACAGCCGCCTCATCCCCAGTAACACCGCTACATACAGCCGCCTCATCCCCAGTAACACCGCTACACACAACCGCCTCATCCCCAGTAACACAGCTACATACAGCCGCCTCCCCCCAGTAACATAGCTACATACAGCCCCCTCACCCCCAGTAACACTTCTACATAAAGCCACCTCATCCCCAGTAACACAGCTACATACAGCCGCCTCATCCCCAGTAACACTTCTACATACAGCCGCCTCACCCCCAGTAACACTTCTACATACAGCCGCCTCATCCCCAGTAACACAGCTACATACAGCCACCTCATCCCCAGTAACACAACTACATACAGCCGCCTGGCCCCCAGTAACACAGCTACATACAACTGCCTCGCCCCAGTAACACATCTACACACAGCCGCCTCGCCCCCAGTAACACAGCTACATACAGCCGCCTCGCCCCCAGTAACACAGCTATATACAGCCGCCTCCCCCCCAGTAACACAGCTATATACAGCCGCCTCCCCCCCAGTAACACAGCTACATACAACTGCCTCGCCCCAGTAACACATCTACACACAGCCGCCTCCTCCCCAGTAACACAGCTACATACAGCCGCCTCGCCCCCAGTAACACCGCTACATACAGCCGCCTCGCCCCCAGTAACACAGCTACATACAGCCGCCTCGCCCCCAGTAACAGAGCTACATACAGCCGCCTCGCCCCCAGTAACAGAGCTACATACAGCCGCCTCGCCCCCAGTAACAGAGCTACATACAGCCTCCTCGCCCCCAGTAACACAGCTACATACAGCCGCCTCGCCCCCAGTAACACAGCTACATACAGCCGCCTCGCTCCCAGTAACACAGCTACATACAGCCACCTTGTCCCCAATAACACATGTTTATATCCACCTTCACACATTTATGTACCCATATACATTTATACACTAATATGCTATATTCACACTACCGTTGCCCGCCCGTACCGGGCAACGGCAGTGCACGGGAAGAGGAGGAGGAGGTGAGCGCAGCTCACCCCCGCCCCTCTCCATAGGAAGTTATGGCGCACGGCGCCGTACTACGGGTAAAGATAGGACAGGTCCTATCTTTTTCCCGGGTACGGAGCGGTACGGTGCCGCACGTGTGCTGCACCGTACCGCTCCCGTAGGGCGCCGTGCGCCCATTGCCGTCTATGGAGGACCTATATCGGCCGTATATGCGTCCTCCATATGGTACAGAGATACACAAACTCATAAAGTATATACACACATACAGTATATATACATCACACATACGGCATACACATTATATACAATAAATGTATATATATTTACACATACAGTATACACTGACCATATATACACATACATGCAGTATAAAAATACCATATACACACATGCTGCATATACATACAGAATATACACACATACAGCAAATACAGACACATTCAGTATATACAGCATTTTCACACACATACGGGAAATACACACACAAATTCATTATACAGAGCATATACATACATACCACATACAGCGCATATAAACATAAATTATATATACATATATATATATATATATATATTTAAATGTGCACATATATAGGCTTATACAAATATATGCATGTATAAATACAGTATATACATATATAGACAGTAGATGCATATATACACAGTATACACAGATATAGACAGTAGATTCATATATACACAGTATATACAGATATAGACAGTAGATGCATATATACACATATACACAGTATATACAGTAGATGCATATATATACATATACACAGTATATACAGATATAGACAGCAGATGCATATATACACACATATACACAGTATATACACACAGTATATATACTGTATATGCATATATACATCATATATACACATATACACAGTATATACACTGTATATGCATATATACATCATATATACACATATACACAGTATATACACTGTATATGCATATATACACACAGATAAATACATATGTAATGTATACTTACCCTTTTAGGGTGACCAGTCGTCGTGGGTATTCGGTGGGGTGCTTGTTCGGCGTGCGGGTCAGTTGGCTGCTGGTTCGGAGGGGGGGGGGTGTACGGACGGGGGGAGGGTCGGAGGACCGCTGCTTGTTCCATGGGGGGGGGGACAGGACGGCTGCTGGTTCGGGAAGGGGGGGGGGCGCGGCAACGGAGGACGGCGGCTAGTTCCGTCGAGGGGGGTGGGGAGTGGGATGAGCGCAGGATGGCTGTTCGCGCGTGGGGGGGGGGGCGCGGGGTTGGCTGGGAGCGGAGCGGGCGGGGAGCGGAGGAAGGCTGCTCATTTCAGCGGGCGGGCGGGGAGCCGAGGAAGGCTGCTCATTCCAGCGGGTGGGGGGGGCGTGGCCGACGTGAGCAGAGGACAGCTGTTTGTTCGGGCGGGTGCTGGGAGCGGAGGACAGCTGCTTGTCCGGGGGAGGGGGGGCTTGCGGAGGACGGCTGCTTGCTCTGGTAGGGGAGGAGGGAGCGCGACCAGGATTGCGAGCGGGCGGGAAGGTCTGGCCATGCAGCAGGTAGGCGGGAACATGTGCCGGGCGGCGGCCATGCAGCGGGGAGGCGGTCAGCGGTGCCGGCGTCTGGCGGACGGCTCAGGGAGGTGGCGGCTGAGGAGTCAAGGCCCAGAGGGGGCGCGATCTGGTGGGGGCCCCCTGGGGGGGGCAAGATGGTGGGGGCCCCGGGGCTCTAGCCCCGGGAGCCCTGCCTATAATCCGGCCCTGGACTGACACTGGTAAGAGCTGGCAGATCTGAAGTGCAGTGGTGGCCTTGATTATGCCCTGAAGCTGGAACCAGAAGGGGCTCTGTTAAACACCCACCTGAGCCTCTTAGGCCCGTTCCACACTTGCGAGTGTGATGTGATGAACTCGCATCACACTCGCAACGCATGCTGCCGGGAATGCACGGCCGGAACGCTGCACAGCGGGAGTGAACTCAGCATATCAGTTCACTCCCGCGGTGCAGCGTTCGGGCTGTGCGTTCCCGGCAGCATGCGCTGCGAGTGTGGTGCAAGTTCATCGCATCACACTCGCAAGTGTGGAACGGGCCTCAGGGAAGGAAGGAGGCCATGAATAACAAATATTAGATTACCAAAGTAAGTGTCCCTGGTTGTGACATTTTAAACTTACTTTTGATATTCTACTTCCTTATAAGCACCAAGTTAAAGAAACTTTAAAACAAATTCATCTGTGATTTATATTTATTCTGTATTTCTTATGACTCTCTTGTTATATAACTATTTTACCAGTGAACTAGTCCCTGCGATATACGGTTGCATCTATTAACTGTACAGCATACAACATATGTTGCACTATTTATTAACTGAAAGCTTTGATATCCTACTGCAGGACAGATGGATATAAAACTACATGGCCATTAAGTATACTCTGAATAAAGTCATTTTCCTTTGTCACAGATGTTAGGTCTGCCGAGGTAGACAGTGTTGAAAGTTACCATTTAATCAAGGCGGGAGCTGCAGATCATGAAACACATGATATATGAGGAACATATGAAAAAGATAAAGACGTTGAATTCTTGAGTCAGAATAAGGGCATATACATTCCATGTCTCCAAAAAAATAATGTATCAAATTTAAGACAGGTTATTATCCTAGAAGCTCCCATTAGAATTGAAGTTTTTTTGGCTCCAAAACTTACATTGCTCCCTATGTGGATATTGTCTGCATATTTCCTTTTCAGTCTCTGAAATACATACATTTTTTATCTAGGTATAGCTGAGTCAACTTTATGCACTAAGCACTAAAATATATACTGTCTGCCAGGCTCCCTAGGCAGGGAAGGGGTTAAATAATGAAATGATACTGACTCTAAAGCAGAAGTTTGTTGTACGGGTGAATATTTATTATGCATAATGCAATATATCAACTTTTTCTTAAGTGTGAAATATTTACATTTTAAAAATTGATCTTACTGCACGCCACATGTGGCCTATGTGACTCATACAAACAAGCGTCATAAGATCTTATCTACACATTAATATTTCTGATGCATAAATGTTTTTTCACAATTCAAAAAGATTTAAGTTGATATTTTTTGTCTAGTGTAGCATATTGTTTTGGATTGTCTATATATATATATATATATATATATATATATATATATATATATATATATAATATATATATATTATGTATGATTGTTGCATAATGAAGGGGTGCACATCAGTGAGCTTCTTTTGTCAAACCTTCTTCTGTTCCTGGGGTCAGGGAGTAAGAGTTCTCCTTTGCCAATTAAGGCCACCCTGAAGTTGTATGGAGACTTGTAGCCATTGATGCCATTGATGCTCCACTAGGGAATTTTGGGAAAGATGCAAATAAGTTTTCCTGGATGGGACGAGGAAAACCACGCCTTTTTTGCTACAAGTCATGTCATTAGGCTTACTGAAAGTTATTGCTTGATGGTAAAGGTGATGCCTTACAAGGTAGCAAAAGAGGCATGGTTTCCATATACCCACCTGGAAAACTTATTTGCATAAAAATTTCTGCTCATAGCATTATTGTAAAAATCTGCTTTGTTTCTAGGAAACATAAACCCAAGAAAGCAGGGAGCTCAACCATGCAGTCAAACTCCCACCACCACCACCATACGGCCGCTCTGTACTGATCTACCACGTCTACTACTGTGGCACACTGAAGGACAGTGGTTTCATTGCAGAGCAGTCATCCTTGAATGCTTCAGAAACAGAACCTACTAAATCACTGCCTGAAGCTGCAATCTGACTACATTGAAAAATAAAAATAGGTTAACTAAAAAACTAAACACCTTAAAGGGGAGTTACTTAATTTATTACTTTTCATGACATCCTTTCCATATTTTATATTCAAATTTAGTAAGAAAACCATTTGAAAACACCAAATTGTTCCAAATTAGAGGAGCCAGGAGAATCATTACTTAAAGGAAATCAATTACTGACAAAACCTTGGAAAAAACCTAGATAAATCTAGATGAAAAACCTAGAAAGTCTCACCTACACTCCTCTTCATGTTGATCCCGGAGCTGTCTGTTGCTAGTCTTGATACGCTGAGATCGCCTAGACAAGATGTCCGACGCTCCTGGCTGCTAATTATGCACGCTCTCGCCAACTCCCACTTCCATGTTGGGAGAGAGAGGTGACTTCAGTCGAGAGCCGTAAATTCAAGCCTCTCGTGTGACGTCTCCTTGCTCTCCCATGCGCCCAGCATGTTAAAGGGAGGTGCGAGGGCATGCATAATTAACAGCCAGGAGCGCCGGACATCTTATCCCCGCGCTCCGTGCTGCTATAAGTTTTTTTTCTAGGTGATCTCGGCATTTCAAGACTAGCGACGGACAGCGCCGGGATCAAAATGAAGAGGAGCAGAGGTGAGTATTAATAGGTTTTTTTATGTTTGGTCAGTGGTTGATTTCCTTTGAAAGAAATCTACCATCAATATCCATCATGATAAACCAGGGGCACTTTGTCATAGATCCAGGCACTGTGACTGTGGTAATCCTATATTTGTTATCCATGACCTCCTTGCTTTTAAAATCAACATTTAAAATTATGCTAATGAGTCTGAAGGATTCTGGGGGTGTTACCGGAGCCCCCCATGCTGTAGCGTTACAGGCTGTTCTTGCAACCTTGCTCTAATCTCTGGCACTCCTCCCTCCGCTGTGCCAAATGTAATCTCACTGAAGAATTTTCAGCACATGTTGGGAGGCGGAAGTGCTCCTTGCACACTGTAAAAGCATGTGAATTTGCAGCAGTGAGGGGTTCCAGTAACACTCTCCCAGAGCAACTCAGTCGCCTTAGCATATTTTTGAAGTTGATTTTTGAATGAGGAAGGCCATGAATAACAAATACTGTATATACTCGAGTATAAGCCGACCCGAGTATAAGCCGAGACCCCTAATTTTACTACCAAAAACTGGAAAAACCTATTGACTCGAGTATAAGACGAGGGTGTAGTATACAGCCAGCCAGCCCCCTGTAGTATACAGCCAGCCTGCCCCCTGTGGTATACAGCCAGCCTGCCCCTGTAGTATACAGCCAGCCTGCCCCCATGTAGTATACAGCCAGCCTGCCCCCATGTAGTATACAGCCAGCCTGCCCCCATGTAGTATACAGCCAGCCTGCCCCCATGTAGTATACAGCCAGCCTGCCCCCATGTAGTATACAGCCAGCCTGCCCCATGTAGTATACAGCCAGCCTGCCCCCATGTAGTATACAGCCTGCCCCCATGTAGTATACAATCTGCCCCCATGTAGTATACAGCCAGCCTGCCCCCATGTAGTATACAGCCAGCCTGCCCCATGTAGTATATAGCCAGCCTGCTCCATGTAGTATACAGCCAGCCTGCCCCAAGTAGTATACAGCCTGCCCCCATGTAGTATACAATCTGCCCCCATGTAGTATACAATCTGCCCCCATGTAGTATACAGCCTGCCCCCATGTAGTATACAGCCTGCCCCCATGTAGTATACAGCCTGCCCCAAGTAGTATACAGGCAGCCCCCAGTATGCCAAGCGATTAAAAAAAAAAAACGTAATACTTACCCTCCGACGATACTCACCTTTGATGCTCGGCGGCTCCCGGTCCTCGGCGGTGGCTCCCGGTCCTTGGCGGCGGCTCCCGGTCCTCGCGGTCGCTCCTCTCTTCTTTCTTCACTGCCGGCTCCACTCCTCTCTTCTTTCTTTACTGGCGGGTCCCGGTCTCTTTGCATACTTCACTAGCCGGCAATCGCGTCCATGCGATATGCTGGCGGGCGCACACTATGATGCGGCAGTGTCGCCACCGATGACGTCATCAGCGGCGACATCGCCGCATCATAGTGCGTGCCCGTCGGCAGATCGCATGGACGCAACTGCCGGCTAATGAAGTAAGCAAAGAGACTGGGACCCGCCAGTGAAGAAAGAAGAGAGGAGCAGAGCCGCCACCAAGAATCAGGAGCTGCCGCCGAGGATCCGGACACCGGAGGGTGAGTATTAATTTTTTTTTTTTTTTTAGTTAACTCGTGTATAAGCCGAGGTGAGGTTTTTCTGCACATTTTTTGTGCTGAAAATCTCGGCTTATACACGAGTATGTACAGTATAATAACATATATAAGAAGATTAGCATAGTCACAATGCCTGGATCTATGAGTAGGTGTACCTGGTTTATCATGCTTGATTTTGATGGTAGATTTCCTTTAAGATGCCCCCATCCTGAGCTCTGTTGCACCTAGAAACATGCTTCTGGTATCATATTAAAGATCTTTAGCTCTTTGAAGCTCAATTTCACGTGACTTTCAGGAAACAATTTAACATAAAAGAGGGAATTCTAGAAATAATCCATATACTACCTAATGGGAATGGTAGATAAGTGGGGTAAAAGATGGTGACAATAAATGCTGGATCATAATAGCTGATAAGTTTGGAAAGGGGATGCCGGAAATTAAGCCCAGCCAGTAAACATACAGAATTTTACATCACATAACAGCACACATGTTAAATAAACAAGAAATAACAATCTGTTATCAGTTGCATATTATTAGATAACATATGTAAACTTCCTTATGTAGTTCAGCAAAAATGCAGCACAAGTCCACATTTTTATGACTTTACTTGTGTATGTATGAGATAATGTAGTAAAACTGAAAAAAGTACAGATAATGTATAAAGACAAATTATTAGCCTGTGAAAAGCCCCTCTATGCTGTGAGCACAGAGTACGTCACTAGCAACTCAAGGATTTGTAACTCACTTTAGACATGATGATATGGAGCAGCTGCACTTATGTTCACTTTTGAGAAGCATATTGGAGGTGAACATCTAGATCTGCACATTGATCCAATAGAAAAACACTAATATAGTTAAGGGGTTTCCTGAGATTACAATATAGAGATTGTTAGGAGAGTATCTTATTGGTAGGTCTGATTCTTGGTGCAAATCAACAGTTTGTAGGGGCTTTTCCATTGCCTCATACACTCCCATGCTGTTTACGTAGCAGTGACTGTTCAGGGTTTATTAGCTTTGTCCCATTTGCCCAGCACAGTTTTTTGGTCTGTGGCTTTGGTCCATCCCAATGGTCAGGTCAATAGGTTCCATTGAATTTAGAATGGCAATTCCAGTTCTCTTTAGCAGTTAGCAGGATCATTTTCCCACTTAAAGGTCGAAATCCTTATGGTATTGGCTCGTAGAATGATGGCCTTACAGGATAGTTTCATCCTGTTCTGGGAGAAAGGACAGGAGGGGGAGGAAACACACAATATAATTAACACAAAACAAAACCTTTTTTATTTATACTGTAAATAAAGATCCTCGGATACACGGGCAGATTTACTGATATTGCAAACCATGGAAATACGGTACTGGAGGCTCCATACTTTGGTGGGATGCAGCCAAATCTCCCAGACCAGTTGTTAAACAATCTTAGAGCTCAACATTTGAAGAAAAAATGTGAATTTGGGGGTCCCTAGATTTAACATTATTTTGGGCCCAAGAAATGCCCAAACCACCCCTACTTTCACATGTTAAATTTTAAAACAATATTTATGTCTAACCCTTTACCCATTCATACCTGTGGATAATTTCTTTGCTGTAAAAGAAGCGGTAGCACTAAGACCGTACCCATGCTTGTATGTCTTTTGCAGAATAGGAAACATGTATTCCATCTCATGTGAATCATGTCAGACTTGTTTTGCTCGGCATACTGTTGATAATTACTTCACACATTAATATGTGAGATATTGTTTTACAGTCATATTACTTAAAATGTTCACATTTTTGGGAGAATTATTTTTTTATAAAGTTGACATCTGGTCATTGAAGCAAACCATATATATATAGTGATATGTCCACTGTAAAAAACTATATGGCTTGAAGATGCAGTAATTCAAGCCATACGTCTTGATAATGGACATAATAGTATGGAGACAGGTCTGGTGCACTACTAGTCCAAACGGCACAGAAATCACATGTGATTGACAACATTTTCCAGTAAATATTAAGACCCCCCCCCCCCCCCCCCCCGAAGTGAAGAAAGAGAATAGGGCCATTCAAGAATATATAAAAATGAACAAGATTTTTTTTCTTTAGTCCATGATCCCAGGGAAAAAAATACAAGAATTGCTAGTAGATATAGAAGATTTTGTGTATGTATAACCTCAACATAAATGTGCTTGTCAACATGCACGGAAGTCATTACAGTAGTCATACACACAAAGGAAATTTCAACTTGTAGATCTTCATCACAAAAACTTTTTTGCCCATGGGTGTGAGGATGATATATCCCTTCCTATTATATTAGGTAAGCCTTCCACAGGACAGGCACCTGCTGCTGCCATAGGAAGGCTGTGTGACACATTACTGGCCTGGTGCCCTGAGATATTGACCATATCTTAAAATGAAAATTCTTTGGGGCTCCACTGCTGCCTGTAATATGTCTCCTTGTAGTACAAAGTGAGGGAACGTTGGCCTATGAGGACAAGAAGCGAGTGTGACTGATGCTGAGTTTATATGATTTCAAACAGGCCTCAGCTTACATATTGTAAATACACATGTATATATAAGTATTTATAGACATACATATATACATAGATAAATCTATGTAAATAGTTGGATATATTTAGTAACTGCCTTTGGCAAGTTTTCTTAAGACTCATGACAGGCAGGATCAGTTTCACACCCATACCCATAGTACATTAGGGACTGTCCCCTTTTTTTATTCTGACTTGAACATTTGCAGAACTATTTTGCTTGACAGACAGGATGCTTCAGATCTTTCACATATTTGTTTTCTAGGAAAATTCAAGCAGTGATGAGCTTCAATGAGATGGGCTTTATGTAGATTTTAATCTCACAGGTTTCCACTGTTTGGTCACAATATGTTTCCTGCTTTCATGCAATATGTTTCCATCTGACCTCAGTAACTTTTGCCGAAGGCCAATATAATATAGAAATGTGAGCTATTTTGTTAATCTCACTTTTTAGCTAAACTTCCTTCCACAGTAAAAGTCCATCAACATACTTGTTTGTAGCATTAGTTGAAATAGATCTGCCACGTCACTAGGGTCAAACACTACGCAATGGAGCCACCTCTCTATTTTGTTTTAATAAAGGGCTGTGTGACCCTTCTTCCTCTGGGTGCACTTTCATTTTCTCATGTATTTATACATGAGAAAATGAGTATGACTAGTTCGGAAGCCAAAAATACATTGTTTTTAAAGAGAACAGTATAAGAAGAAGAATATTATATTGTTTAAAGAATAATAAATGACTGTATAGAAAAGGTATTAGCTGGACCATGTCTGTGTTATGCTCTGAGCAACTTTCTATGCACACTGCCTATAAAGGGGCTTTTTGGGACCTGGATATAAAGGACCTATAATGTCTACTTAGGAAATATCAGATTATAGAGAGTTGGACAGCAAGTACTCCCAGGTCACAGGTCAGCTGTTTGAAGAGACTTCAGTGTTTGGGCAAGTGCTGCCATCTCTCTACTGCTTACCAAGCACAGTCCTATACATTGTACACCAAATGTGCTTAGTATTGCAGCTCAGCACCATTCAGCTTAATAGCCAGGCCATGTGACTGATGAATGTGATGTCTCGGGGCGCTTCATGCTGCTAGCCTGCTATACCAGTCCTTGGATCACCAATAAATTTTTATGTTTACTGTTGTATTTTAAAGCAGTGGTTCTCAATCTTTGCTATTTGTAACCCAGGGGTACATCCAACATCTTCAGTGGGTACCTGGCACTGAAAAAATGTAACCCAACACTGCCTCTGAATGCCCTCAATATGGCCAATATAAACCTATATGGCTGTTTTCTGTTGGCATACTGTATGTTATTTAATGCTTCCCTTGCATGAATTAAATAGATTAACATTCGTGAGTGCCAAGTGTGCGCCAGTCACAGTTGCTCCTATAAAACTGTGTGCTAGCCACAGATACTCAGTTAACAGTATGTGCCAACCACAGTTACCCCCTTATAAGTGTATGCCAGCCACAGGTAACAAATTTCATGGCAGGCACAGTTTATCACATAATAGTACATGCCAGAAAATGCTAAATGCTTTGGGGCAACTCAGTTGGAAATTTTGGTTTTGGCTTGAAAGGGTTGAGGAATACTGTTTTAAAGGATGTTGCAGTTAATATGCTGGCAATGCACTATGTATAACCAGATGGAGAAATCCTTCCTGTTAATATAGTATTTCTCCATCCGGTGCTTGCTTATTTATTAATACTCTCACTTTGAAGACAAATGGAAGCAGTTAGATTCCTTGAAAGGGAAACAATGTACACATAATTTCCACTGACTTAAGGAGACTGGTAGCAAGTGTAAGCGCAGTGTCCATTCATCTTCATGAAGGGGAAAGAGGTTTGGCCTTATCATGGGCTTGTAAATTGCTTATGGCATGGCATTAGACCTATTGATGACATTTTTAATGTAAGATGGTGAAGGATAGACTGCTAATCATGGTCTCTAAAGTAATAGTGCCAAATTCCTGTGGTGTGGGATAATACACTTTGTGTTAATATTTAATAGCTGTTAAATAGCAGTTCTTTTCCATTCCAGCCCCTCTTTGCCTGCCCTTGATTGGCATCTGCCGTCGCAGTCAGGACCTTATGAACTCCGCATTGAAGTGCAGCCCAAATCTCATCACAGAGCTCATTATGAGACGGAAGGAAGCCGTGGGGCGGTGAAGGCATCTACTGGTGGACATCCCATTGTGCAGGTAACCATGTGATAGGAGGCATTGTTTATCTTGGCTTTTCATCAGAAATGTTCATTACAATCCACAGTAATGTGTATAGAACATTCTTTCCAAGAAGCATTAGAAATTCATACATTATGCAGCAGTTTCTGACAAGAGCTTCTCCAATATTGGGGATTTTTATGTAATTTTTGGTCAAAATTCTTTTTTAACTTTCTATTGCTATTTTATAGTTTAGTTTTTTTTTATCTCAAAATTAATTTACATTGAAACAAATACATCAATGCTCAACAGTGGCGTAACCCAAGTGCAAAGTCTGTGCCAGGCCTCTGACTCTAATGTATGGTTTATAGTACTAGTCTTTTCATATACTCAAGTAACAATTTATGGGCCCCCTGAGTCTCTTGGGCTCAGTTGCGACTGTACCTCCTGCACCCCATCAAGCTACGACCCTGATGCTCAAGTACAAGGTAGAAGTTAGTTTTTAGACATAAGAAACAATTGACATTGAATTACAAACATGTCAGTTCTCAAATACAACAACATAAGGGCTATTTATGCAAGAGAATAATTGTGTCTTCCTGATCCCCCACTCCAAAAAAAAATAGTCATAAAAATCTTAAAATATTTTGATATCTAATTTTAATAAGCCAAAACAAAATTGGGGAACACGTTTCCATTAAGGGGACCCTCATCAAGTATAAAGTATTAAATGACGGATATTTTCTCTGAGCACAGGGAAACATTCTTGAAGAAAATAAAAGGTGGGTTATTTCATATATAAAATTCTGGGAGCCATATCTTGAGAATGGGTGGATGCAAACAAAAGATAATTCTTTTTTTTTTTTGTCAAAATCTTTACTGGTTGTATATATTTTTTCAAATGGAATTTTTTTGCTCATACTCACTTGCTATTTTGCTAAGGTTATCCTGTAATATGATGTATCTGTTACTATAGACTAAATATTGTGTAATAAGAGTAAGCTTCCACCACCCATTAATCCATCATCATTATTACTTACTTTTTATTAAAAACAAGTTGAATGTATCAGATACACTACACCTACAAAATAAATCCTTTTTTTTTCCTGCGTGGGCTGGAAACACAAATTGCATTGAACACATTCTTTGAGGTTTGAACGTGAAGAACAGGAAATGTTTTGAGTCAGAATCTGTTAAGTCTATATCTCAAAATATGTTTCTGTCCAAACAAAGATGAGAGAAATTACAGGTTGGCAGTGTGTTTAGCATAAATGTAATATATTCATTTCTGAAATGTAGACAAGCCAAAATTACACAATCGTAAGAGCATTGGCCAAGACCTCGACACCACATTGTGCTGACAGCATGTAGATGATGCACTTATGCTTCTTATGGATTAAGTGGAAAAGGAGAAGTAGATGTAAATGTCTTATTTGATTAGCGTATATAATAAGACAATGATGAAAAATGAAAGTCTATGTGAAGAATGTCTTGCAGAAATGATGAGCAGCTCTTGCAACGCACTAGGTTTCTAATGCCAGAGACCTGTTTTTGAATTAAAGGAGATAGTACTAGAAAAATGAACGCATCTCCCCCTAAATAATACAAATTCCCTGTATCAGATGTATTAGCTTCATGCATGATGTCTTCTACAGTCAAGAAATCAACCAGGACAGCAAAATGAGCTTTACACAACTACTGCTCTGTCTTATACCATAATTATAGTTCAGGGTCAAGGCGAAAGTTTAATTACAACTCATTTAAAACAAGTAGAATATTTTTGTAGCTGGAGGTAGAGGAGGAAGTGGAGGTAGAGCTGGAGAAGTAGACTGCAAGGAAACCATCCAAATTAGTGTCAGTTCCTCCATGTTTTCATTATCCATTACCTACAATTTATGTACGGGTTATGCACAAATTGCTGGCTCTGTACCCCACCCATGTTTCCTTGGCATTCACGCCTGCACACGTTAAATGAAAAAGCCTGTGTCTATTGTCCATGTGTTTCCAAAATGTATCTGAGGTGCAAAAAAAGACATTAACACACATCTGTGAGCCAGGATGCAATTATGATATGTAATGAAGCCAGGCAAACATACCACAAAGCAGACATTTTATAGCTCTATCATAAGCGGCTGGCACTTTTTACCAGCAGCTCCACACAGGTTATTGCAATATGCACATGGCCAGTCCCTGCCAAATAATACATTCACACATATTCAACGTGAAAAAGATTACATTCACGTCAATGATTTCATCAGCTGCAGGCAGTAAGTTCGATTGTTGGGTTCAGGCCAGTTGTCTTTCTGTTTTTTAACCTCACGTTTATTTTTTTTTTGTACATACATTAACACATTGGATATTCCAGGTGGTAGAGCACTTCAGTTTCATTGTCATTCAGATGGGGCCCTGCTGCATGGTGTGAAGTTCTTTAGAGTCAATTATAACCTGTCTGGAACTAAAAACTTTTATTAATGCAACACATAGAAGTTGCTGCGAGAGCAAATAGTTTCTTACTATTATGTATACTAAGACATAAGGATGTCAGACATTGGGGCACTTGTACCTTCTAGTCAGATGTGTCTTAAGAGTTTTGCCTTTTTAAAACATCTGACTTAAGGTCTTTAGTGATTTTTTTTTGCAACAATTTGAAAAATAGTTGCAAAAAAGTTGCAAACAGCTTTCCTTTTGTCAGGCTGCAGGTATGGATTTGTAACGTTTTTTTATTGCAACTTCTTGCAACATAAACTTCTGGGATGAGGTAAGTGATAAATGAGGGAACACTGCAGAAAACTAGACAATACCAAACTTTAAAGGTAGGTTGTCTTAAACCTACCAGAATTATATATTTTTTGTTCATGGGGTTTTCTTTTACATTTCATAAAATGAATTTCTGTTAAAACCACCTACAATAAAACAGGTAAACTCATATGAGGTTTTGCAACCATGTTTATAAAAAAAAATAGTTCAAACATAGTTTGCCAGTTGAAGTGGCTGTCCAACCAGTATTTTTAATTTCATCTGTTTGGATTCATACATTCCATCAGTTTATCTCCAATGAGACCTCTTTTACTTTGTTACTTTTCCATTGAGCCATTTTCATGTCTATAGGCTACAATACCAAAGAGATAGAACATGATCTCTGTTATTAATCCATTATTGCATAAACATGGAGGTGACATTACAGGATAGCGGAAGATAGAGGAAGCTGCTAAATTTCGTTTTCATAAATTTAACAAGAAAATGGCCATAGATTTGGCCTGTGTGCGCCAGGATGCTGCTAGCCCAAACTATAAAGTTTGTGCACAATTGGCACATTGGAAGTAGAATCATAAATAAACACAATAGTGTGGAAATTTGACACAATGGGGGTCATTTACTAAGGGCCCGATTTGCGTTTTCCCGACGTGTTACCCGAATATTTCCGATTTGCGCCGATCGTACCTGAATTGCCCCGGGATTTTGGCGCATGCGATCAGATTGTGGCGCATCGGCGCCGGCATGCGCGCAACGGAAATCGGGTGCGTGGCCGAACGAAAACCCGACGTGAATTTAAAAGGCTTGGCCACTTTAGAACAACTTGGGCACTGGGGCTGCAAAACAAACAAATATTGTAACTTGCAATCCAATGGAATTCTCCAACATTGTCCAAATCCTGCTGGGAGATCCGGCAGCCTCTTCTTCATCTTCTGTCTTCTTCTCCCTGTGCACGTCGGGGCTGGCCCCCATAGATAAGGAACAATTGACGTTCCTCCCGTCCTGGGTGCACTCCTGTAACACAGCCCGTCCTCTGCTGTGAGTGTCTGCAAGCACAGAGCTTCGGCCTCACAAAGGGGGCTGAAGAAACCAGAGGGACCAGGGTCCCCATAAAAAAGACTGGTGAGTACAACCCAAAAATAGGACTGAGGGGAATAAAATAAATATAATATAAATTTTTATTTAAATGTGGATAATATTTATTTTTTATGAGGAAGGTGGCCAACCCTTTTAATTATTGTAATTATGATTCCTTGTTCTTAACAAAGGACACTGATATGAACTCTAAAGTAGCCAGGTCTAAAATGATCAGTATACTTGGTGAACACTGAATTGTTTTATCGGACACTATTCTCAGACATTTAAGGCGTGCCTGATGTTAAATCTTATGCCTGAAAGTAATCTTACATTGGACATTACTGTGTTTTCTGCTAGTACGTGGTCTGTTAAGATAGAAGTCATCTGATTATATCCATTCTTTCACCACTTTGTTCTAGCTCATTTCTCAATATTTCAGATGTGCTTGATCTTCCAATGGCATTTTACAGGTAACATTATTTGGATAAACAATTCAGTGTAATACCAATTAGAGTTATGTTGATGGATGACTAAAGCCAACCACCTACTATGTTTTTTTTTTAATTGCAAGACTTAGTATAAATAAATGAAATAATAATATATATTCATAATTCATAATATACAGATGTCTTGCATTAAAAGTCAAAAGCCATCTTAGCTTCTGCTTGATAAAGAAGACTAAGCACCACCTCTGCTTTCAATATGCTCTTCTTGCAGTCGTGGTATAACCTCCTTCATGCAGACAGGCACCCTGACACATCATATATTCTGAAGAGGTGTGAACTATTTTTGTGTGAGCATGTAAAAAAACTGTGTATAATAAACCAAAGTGAACAAAGAACAGATGTCCTCAGCACAAAGGACACACCATTTTATCACTTAGTTCATTTATTTTTGTTACAAGTGAAAGGGATCCATATGAAAACCATACAAGTGAACACGTGCAGCTGACCTCTCGGATTTATACAGACGTGGAGAAGCCATGTTACTGTATAGTTTGGCTCAGCCAGCGACCAGACGCACCATTATTTTTAGCTTACCTGCCAAATGCTGGGTATACAACATGAGGCAAGTGATACATTTTTATAGGTCTGGCTGTAATAAACCATCTGGCCGCCATTCTTAATGTAGTATCCTGGCATGAAAGGCTGTTTGCTTCCACCTATAAGTAAAATCTGTTGGTGTTACAGTCAATTTTCAGTATTAATTACATTTCACAAATCAAACTGAGATATCTTAAAGTGTTCTCAATAAATAAAATCTTTGCTTTATTATGGGACATAATGCAGGGGATGTCCGGCTTGTTTTGTCCTAATGTTTTTTTCATGGTGTTTTAGTAATTTATTGCACCTGTATAAATGTCAGTAACTGAACCATTGAAGAACAACTGTCACTGCAAAGCATGTTTTCATGGATACATGATCTTTTTAGGTCCTACCACAGCATTTCTATGTATTTGTAGTAGGAATTGTCGTAGGCCAGTGTCCTTTGCAGTTCTCATAGGTTTTTGTGTTATGAATTACAGGCGGTCCCCTACTTAAGAACACCCGACTTACAGACAACCCCTAGTTACAAATGGACCTCTGGATGTTAGTAATTTACTGTACTTTAGCAATAAACAGCTATAACAGTTATCAAAAGTGCCTGCAATGAAGCTTTATTGTTAATCCTGGTTCTTATGACATTTTAAAAATCCAATTGTCACAAAGGCCAAAAAATTTTTGACTGGGGTTACAATTATAAAATGTGCAGTTCCAACTTGCATACAAATTGAACTTAAGAACAATCCTCGAGAACCTTGTACATAACCCGGGGACTGCCTGTATTGTTATTCAGAACTTACATATAGATGTCCTTTTTAGGGAATGGCATCCCTATAGTTAGTGAACAGTTAGTTCATTTGCAATAAGGGCAAATGCCCACAACAGAGAAAAATTTTGAACTTTTAATAGATCAGTGCACATGGATGTTATCTTAATGCTATAGTTTATGAGGATCTGTGAAAAACCAATGCCAGACTAAAGCAAATTGAACATGAAAAACGGTTTGTGTACAGTCTAATTATACAGTTAAGAAGACATCCCATATAATCACCTCTCCCCTTTGCATACAACTTGCATAATACCCCAAATAGTCTAAATAGTGAATTCAACTGAGATTGCAATTTCAATTTTTTTAGGAGAATTTTTCTCAGAAAATATACAACAAAATGTGTATTCACTTTTATGATTCATGTATGCAAGTTTAAACTAATTAAAGAAATCGATCACCAGGATGAAGGATTGTAAACCAAGCACACTTACATACTGGTGTATGCCCTCTTCGGCAAGATCCGCTTTTCTTTTAGCTTCTTCTACCCTGGCTAATTTGCATAATTTTAAATTGTAATTGGAAGTAAAAACAAGGACATAAGAGGCTAAAAGAAGAGCAGATCCTGCCAGAGGGGGCACATACCAGCAAGTAAATGTGCTTGGTTTACAGACCTTGATACTGGTGGTAATGTGCATTCAAGACACATACATTGGTGGCCAAAAGTATTGGCACCCCTGTAATTCTGTCAGATAATACTCATTTTTTTTCCAAAAAATGCAGTAAGGAATTCTTTGGTATTATTATCTTCAATTAATTTATCTTCAATGGAAAACCACAAAAAGAATTGTCAAAAAGCCAAACATAAAAACATTAAAAAAGGGGTGGACAAAAGTATTGGCACTGTTTGAAAAATCATGTGATGTTTCTCTAATTTGTGTAACTAACAGCACCTGTAACTTACCTGTGGCACCTAACAGGTGGGGGCAATAACTAAATCACACTTGCAGCCAGTTGAAATAAAAATAAAATTAAAGTTGACTCAACCTATGTCCTGTGTCCTTGTGTGTACCACATTGAGCATGGAGAAAAGAAAGAAGACCTAAGAACTGTCTGAGGACTTGAGAATCAAAATTGTAAGAAAGCATGAGCAATCTCACGGCTACAAGTACATCTCCAAAGACCTGAATGTTCCTGTGTCTACCATGCGCAGTGTCATCAAGAAGTGCCCATGGCACTGTGGATAACCCCTCTAGAAGTGGTCGGAAAAGAAAAATTGGGAGAATGTTCTCTGGTCCGATGAGACAAAAGTAGAGCTTTTTGGGAAAAGGCATCAACATAGAGTTTACAGGAAAAAAAGAGGCCTTCAAAGAAAAGAACACGTTCCCTACAGTCAAACATGGCTGAGGTTCCCTGATGTTTTGGGGTTGCTTTGCAGACTCTGGCACTGGACTGATTGACCGTGTGCATGGCATTATGAAGTCTGAAGTCTACCAACAAATTTTGCAGCATAATTTAGGGCCCAGTGTGAGAAAGCTGGGTCTCACTCAGAGGTCATGGGTCCTCCAGCAGGACAATGACCCAAAACACACTTCAAAAAGCACTAGAAAATGGTTTGAGACAGCACTGGAGACTTGTAAAGTGGCCAGCAATGAGTCAAGACCTGAATCCCCTAGAACACCAGTGGAGAGATCTCACAATGGCAGTTTGGAGAAGGCACCTTCAAATCTCAGAGAAGTGGAGCAGTTTACCAAAAAAGAATGGTCTAAAATTCCAGCAGAGAATTGTAAGAAACTCATTGATGGTTACCGGAAGCGGTTGTTCGCGGGTATTTTGTCTAAAGGTTGAGCTACCAAGCATTAGGCTGAGGGTGCCAATACTTTTGCCTGGCCCATTTTTGGAGTTTTGTGTAAAACCTCAATCAATGATTTGACTTTTTTTTCATTCTCTTTTGTGTTTTTTCATTGCAAGCTAAATAAATGAAGATCTTAATACCAACAAATTTGTGATTGCAATCATTTTATGGAAGAAATCAAGTATTATCTGACAGAATTGCAGGGGTGCCAATACTTTTGGCCACCACTGTATTAAAGATATCATAAATACAGTAGATAAGATTGGAAAAAGACTCAGGTCCATCAAGTCCAATTCATAAATCCTGCAGTGTTGATCACATATTTTTTTGTAAAGATCCTTTACCAACCTAATCTTTTCATTTTCATTGTTCCTCTATTCCTCAGATTACAGTTAAAAATGAGAAATATATAAAGAAATCTGCTTTATTTGTTCCAGTAGCTCAGTTGTGTCTCCCTACTCCTTCTCACAGTCTTATAACAGAAAGATAACTGGCTGGAGCAGGAGAAGGAGTTGTCTCTGGTTGTCTAGGTTAGGATCCTGTAGAAAATTATGCAAACTGGAGGAGAGGGAAAATGTATTTCTTATTTACTTTTATCATTCTTGTATTTGTTCTCAGTTCCAGTGGACACCTCTGTAATTATATATGTTAAAAAGCTCATAGGTGAATGGGGTACAAAACAAAGGGCTAAGGGCCAAGAGTCCGATAACCAACAAGATGACATACAAAATATTTTATGATCAGAACCCCCTTGTATGCTATTCTAATCCTGCATAGTAACAGAGTAAGAAACAAATCATTAAGTCTAATTCTACTCAGTGATTCAGTTAAGTAGTGTGCGCTCACTCTTGCGCGTTCTTTGGCTTGCCTCCCTGTTTTGCTACTTGTTTGGAAGCATGAATGATATCATTAATAATCTGGCAGCTAGAACTGCTGCTTGCCGCTAAGGCAGTATCATCATTCAAGCTGTTATCTTGTAGAACCTAAAAAAATACATATATATGTATCTGCATTCCAGAGAAAGGTTAATAGGGAAGATGGCCCATAATATCATACATGTGTCACGTCATGTTGTTTGCATTCCTTAATGCCTCTTTACTATAAAACATGCAATATAGGGCAGTTTCAAGCTGTTTGAACCTTCCACATGGCAAATGAGACAAATAGATCCTTTGTAGACACAGCAAGCAGAAAATGCCTTCTAATCTTTGTGTTTTCAAGCAAGCTGTTCTTTCTTCACGGGTAGAAAGAGAAGGAATGCTTTGAATAATATTCAGGATAAGAATATAATTATAATTCCACACATTTAGTTATTGAAAAGGAATAAGATCCTATCTACCAACACATTGTTGCCCATATCTATAGTATGGTACAGTGATGTAGATCAGAGAGGTGTGGAGCCACACAACCACTTTCTTATTGCTCATTAAGTATAATGTGATGCTAGACGACAGTCTATCAGGGACTTGAGAAGAAGACGAGCCATTGTTTTTGGGCAACGTGCCAGCCATAATTTCATTGGCTAGCACAGATCCCCATGTATTTCTATCGGTTCACACACGTGACCATGATTTTCACATTACAGTGTGTGAGCCGATTGCCCGAGCTGAAAAACTCGTAGCAGGTCCTGTTCTTGTATGCTACTGACTCTGGTAGTCTTTTTCCCTGTGAGTGGATATCACCCGCCAATAAGCACAAATTTGTAAGTTCACAAATCTTTTCTAAGATTACATTATGCTCTTCTGCTTGGAAACAGAAAAACAGTGATCAAATACTGATTGTTAATGATAGGCCTTCAGTTTACCATAACCATGACTCCAGTGCCATAGGTTAGCCATCACTGCACTAGGGGATCAAAGGGGATGTCCACTTTGATATTGTTTGTGTGATGAAAAGTTATACGATTTTCCAATATACCCTCTTAATGAGTACCTCACAGTTTTGTACCTCCATGGTCATGTGATGTCTTAAAGGTGTATGAGCTGTTAGAATCACAGAGAGTAATCATAGATTTGTGATACTAACGGCTTGTGCATCTGGGAGACATCACATGACCACGGACAGATTTCTATCCTCAGGAAGTAAACAATGAAGCTTCCTATAAAATAACAGCAAGTAGAGACCACGAAAACCATGAAGAATTAACACAGGAAGTATACAGTTTTGGAAAATTGTATAACTTTCACAAACCATATTATTTGCTGAAAGTAGACAACCCCTTTAAGAAAAACTAATTGTAATTTATACATTCAAAGTAAAAAGTGATTGAATAAAATGTGTGTAACACAGTCCCAGTTTGTATACTGTATAATGCTAGGTTCATCATTTGCTACAATGGTTTCTTATGGAATTAACTTGTTTTTGAGAAATACCCTGTTATGAAAACTAAAATAAAAAGCATAAATAAAATAGCATTGTACAATTCAATTATATCTCCTATAAAATGGAATATTTCAGTGTTTCATTTTGTAACATCTGTTGTGACAACAGTACCTGTTCACCTGCACATCCTCTTATGGGTGGAAAACGCCCTTCTATGGCAGAATAGGATTTTCCTTCAGGGAGACACAAATTAATCTCTTAGGAGAGCAAGACAACATCCTTTGCAGATATTCTGGTTGAGAGTGCAAATCCGCCCACTTATAGTCCCGTTTTCCACCACAAGACTGAAATATACTTCATAAATTGCCTCCCAGTCTCCTGTAACAATAACTAGGACACTAAAAATACTCAACTATACTGAAGGCTTTTTTTCCTTATTAATTAAGGTAGATAACTATATGTTTTGCTAAAGTGAGTGTTACCATTGGCATTTCTGAAGTTCTATATAAGGAGATGTTTAGCTGGTGGAATTTGTTTTGTTGTATAAAATAGGAATCGTTTTTGGATGGGTTTGGTGCTGGTTTTTGATGTTGATTTTGAACCTTCATTAATCGAAGGGATAGTGTCAGGTCTCTTTTAGAAAATAAAAAATTCTTCTTAGTATCTATATTGGAACTCAGCATCTCTCCCTTTGTCATAGCTTGTGAATGTTCTTTATACATGGCATGCCAGAAGATGCCTGATCGATATTATATTTTTGAGTGTTCCAAGAAAAATTACATTTTGGATTAATTTTGCTGTCCTTCGACCTGAGTTACATTTAGTATAGGAAATTATTATTTTTCTGAATTGAACTGGCAAATGTACATTTAAATTTTTTCAGCTTAGTATTAAAAGGTTTTGCTATTGCAAGAAAATGCTCATATTGAATATAACTTGCAGTTTGTAAAAAGTCAGATCTCTTTACTCCATGTCTGCCTCAATCACCTGAAATGTGAGCTCCCCCAGCCCTGGAGAGATGAAGAGTGTGTCTAAGACTGTTCTAAGAGCATGCAGCGGTTCATATAAAGATTAAATCTAACTCCACTGCCTCAGGTCACTGGAATAATGAGACATTTTTCTGACTTACACCTTTTTTATTACACCAATATTACTGGGCAAACTGATGGTCTAACACTCAGCACCTGTCCTGATTATATTTTATATTTTAATGCCTGCACCTTTTTGTTCTCTTGCCAGCTACACGGGTATTTAGAAAGCGAGCCCCTCACCATCCAGCTGTTCATCGGCACGGCAGATGATCGCCTGCTACGACCTCATGCCTTCTATCAAGTTCATCGCATCACTGGCAAGACCGTATCCACCACAAGCCATGAAACCATCATCTCCAACACCAAAGTTTTGGAAATTCCGCTGTTGCCTGAGAACAATATGAAAGCCATGTAAGCCTTGAGCCACCTGCTTGCCAGGTCTTTCTTGTAACTGCAACTTTTTGTTGGGCAGGCAATATGGAAATGCTTTGTTATGTAAATTTCAGGTTTTGCCCAGCTTTTCCAAATCAGCTCTTTTCATGTACCCTTTGAAGTACCTCTCCCCATTTTACCACCTTCATAAACCTAAAAAAAATGGACAACTGATTGCTTTTGCTTATAGTGTTTCACCCCATGTGCTTGTTGCTTTTTATAAATCCCATCTCAGTTACACAGCTGTAAATATCTACTTTGGCTGCAGTGTACAGTTTATAGCATAACACATATTGGATCTTGCATTTTGAAGTGCTCTGCTTTCTCAAGCAAGTGATTACTCTACACTTACAATTTTATTGTAAATGCCCTGCTTTTTAACTACAAAATAGTGATAAGAACCTATTTATAGTACACAGAGGTGCTCTAGCTAGTCTGATGCAACAATGTAGCAGTCTAAATGGGGAGAGTAATACATAAGCTAAAATTCAATCAGTTGCTCAAACGTACTAGAGCTATTGTGTTAGGACTGAGAGGGTGTGCACCAGCCTTGGGATACATTCACATGGACGTGTGTGGTACAAACAGGGAAAGATAGGACATGTTCTATCTTTTCCCAATGTATGGAGTGGTATGGTGCCACACGTGTGCAGCACCGTATCGCTCTGTGCGCCTATTGTTGTCTATGGGGACGTGTATACGTTCCATGTACAGTCGTGTGAATGCAGCCTTACTCTTTAGCGTGCAGGGCATGCCGGAATTACTAAGAAGTCCCGACCTCTTCGTAATTCAGAAACTGCACTTGTGTGGCGCAATTAAAATCCACACCTGATCCCTCTCATGTTGTGGTACTTTTTTTTTTATAAAAGTGACCGAAAAAGGTCAAAGATATATTTTTATATCTTTTATGCCAAAAAACTGTCACACAAGACATCAACCCCTTTGTGTTTGCCTAATAGATATTTGTTTTGTACTTTGAGGGCAAAAGTAGTATGCACTAAAATCCATCTCAGTTGGAAATTATCATTGAAAATTGCTTCTTAATTCAGATTTCAGTGTTTCAGATAGTAGCACTTTTCTTTATACTGCAGCTCTCCTAACTGCATCACAACTGCAGACCAAGCAAAAATGCTGCAGATGGAATCCCAATGGAAAACCTGCTGCAGTTTAGTAGTAAAGTGCTACAGGTGGTTCCGTCCAACAGACAAATCCCACATGGGAATGAGAACCTATGGCAGATGTTCCACTTTGCAGCATGTGGATTTTCATAGTGGATGGCGTAGAGTGTAATCCACTTTAGATCTGCAGTTCAGTCAGTGACCAACAGATATGGTTGGAAGTCTAGAATACAGCATGATAGAAAATACCATATATTGTAGCGGGGGTGGGGGGGTGGGGTTACATTTCAATTTCAACAATATCACATGTGATTTATTCCCAACTCCGCAATGCAATTCACAAATGTGTATTTATCTGTCTATTGATATTTTGCAAGTCTATAACACAGGATACGGAGTCCCATTTCATTGACTGCTTAACAGTTAAACCCATTTTAGTGATTCATTAATATCACTGAGGTCTAAGCATGCCAACTACTTCTCTAATTAATGACACATTCTCGTTTCATGCAGTTTGCACTGTACATTACATTATAGGTGGGCGATTCTGCCTCAAGCTAATTTTGCCATTGTCAAACCTAAAGTCAATGAAAATTGTTAAAAAACCATATACCTTAATACAATATAAATAATCGAAGAAAGCCATTGGAAAGGATATATTTACTATACTAAATATATACTAGTGAAGAGATCTACAGCTGGTATATTGTTCTATAAAAATCTAAGGAAGACATAGAAAGGGAATGTACTACAGAATCGAAATCTGAAGAGAGAAGCCTAAAAGAGATATATTGTGGAATCAAGTATGGCAAGAGCAAATTCTGAAACACCTTAAGTTAGACATTTACAGGGTATTATTGTGCTATATGGCGACATAGACAGGTTAACTATTACGATATCTAAGGCTAGAGGGAAATAGTGATACAGTGTCTATATTATGTCAAGGTAAGAACAACCATGGTGCATAAAAAAACAACATGGACAGAATGTTGAAATGTATCTACACAGCTTCTACTTTTAGACAGGTCCTGATGCATGCAGGAACATTTTAGGGTGGGCTTTTTAGACTGTTACTGTTAGTTTCCTATCTTAGGGTTCATTCATCTCGCCTCTAAGCCCTGATTTTCCGGTTTACTGTAAACAGGAAGGATCCTTGCAGAGGGAACAATGAAAAATTACAAAAGGTGAGGTTCATTTTGTTCGCTCTGCACAGATCCTAAACTGTTAAGAAAACAAAGGGCTCAAAAACATCTATTAAGGAGCCTGTAGTAGTGTTGTTAATTTAGGTTGACAATGGTTATTTGTAATTTAGATTTAGATTTTATATATATATTGAAATGAAAACAGTAAAAAGTAGGACATTTAAGCCCATATTCATACGTTAGCACTTAACACCATTTTTTTTATCATCACCTCTTGTTGGCTACATTCACACGGACGTATGAAAACGTCCGTATCCGTACGTTTTTTTTACGGGTTACATACGGCCACATTTATTTCAATTTATATTCAACCATTTATATTGCCATTTTTGACACTGTAGCGTACTGTACCGTATACTAGCTGTATAAAAATATAGAGCATGTCCTATTTTCTCCCGTATTTCAGTTCCGTATGCCCTAGAAGTCTACGGGTCACATACGTGCTGCATACGGATGAAAAACGTCACGTATATACGGGCTCATACAGGCTGTAAATACGGGACTGGAGAAATCATACGGTCGTGTGAATGTAGCCTAAGTTAAAGGGGTTGTCCGCTTTCAGCAAATATTTGATATTTTTATGTAAGGAAAAGTTATCCAATTTTCCAATATACTTTCTGTATCAATTCCTCACGGTTTTCTAGATCTCTGCTTTCTGTCCTTCTATAGAATGTTTACTTCCAATGAATAGAAATCTGTCCATGTGATGTGACAGACTTGCATGTGTATGCATCATTATTATCACTGAGAGTAATAGGAGCTGTGTGATAATAACGGCTCCTGCACCTCCATCACAGCAAATGGACAGATTTCTATCCACTGGAAGTAAAAATAGAAGCTTTCTATAGCGGAATAGCAAGCAGAGATCTAGAAAACCATGGTGAATTGATACAGAAAATTAGATAACTTTTCCTTACACAAACCATATCAAATATTTGCTAAGAGTGGACAACCCCTCTAAGTTCTGGAGAATTTATATACCTTGCCTTCTCTCTGTTATTCTTCTGCTTTGAAATTTGTGAATAAATTGACATCTGGGTGTAACCAGGTTGGGAGGGGGGGGGTTGTATGACACACACAACATGACACTACTAATGATAATTAAATTAGTATCAATATGTATGTTTGACAGGACTAACAGAGGAACAGCACAAAAAAGAGGTATTACCCAGAATCTTTTTTTAATGGGAAACAAAAGTCTCTAATAAAACAGAAAATTCAGAAGAACTGACAGGTCCGCTATAGAATATCTTGCTGACTGAATTTACCTGAAGTTCACAGGGACATGGGATTGCTGGTTTTTCCCATTCATATGTCTGCTACTGTTCACATAAACAAGTATGGTGAGGAGAACTAGATTGGAATAGATTGGTGGGACATGTAAAAATAAATAATTCAGCCTTTCCGGTTAATAATATACGTTTTAATTGAAAGAAATTTGACATGTGCCTTTCATCAGTGATAATATCAAATCCCTCTATGGAAAGCATAGCTCAATCTGGTTATAGTGAAACCCTCGAATGATTTAGAAGATAAGGTTTCATGTAACACTGATATATCCGGCTTTCTCTGTGTTATCCTCTCCTTTCAATTTCTACTGTGTGGCTGGGACATGGCTGTAGGTCTGGTGTAAATACATGTAGCTCTAGCTGTTGACAGGGTGTAATTCCCAACAAAGCAGATGTTTTACTTCTTGAACTGTGAAGTTGCAGTTAAAAGTTTTTCAGTATTTAAGAAAATTCTATTTTATAATTTATTTTTTTTATTGCAGTATTGATTGTGCAGGTATATTAAAGCTGCGCAATTCTGACATTGAATTGCGAAAAGGGGAAACAGACATTGGGAGAAAAAACACCAGGGTACGACTGGTGTTCCGTGTACACATTCCACAAGCCAACGGGAGGCCTCTGACTCTTCAGGCGGCATCCAATCCGATTGAGTGTTGTAAGTAAACTCTTATCTTAAACTTTCTATTCCTCATGTAAGGTCTCATGCATACAAACAGTTTTTGTATGTTGAATCAATGGATAGCTCACAGACAAATTAATTTCTATGGGCTCATACACACAGCTGTTGTTTCAGCAGGTCCTTGTGCAAGCACATTCTTTGAGCTGTATATCTCAGAGCATGTAGAATTCTTGTTTGTGTTTGTGGCTTGGGTTTTTTTTTCTCTTGGCAGTGTTTTTCTACTACTGATGTCAGCCCATGGTATGTTTGTGTGCATGCGGCCTAGATGTCCTGTGTCATCATTACAGATGAGCGGACCCGAACTTCCCATTCAGCTGGATTGGCCGCTCCGCCAAACAGCCAGTCTGGCATATTAACTCCCCTAGTAACTAACTATGGCTTTAATTGGCCAGGGGTGTCCCTTGGCCTATCACAGCCATGGCTGGTAGCTGGGGTGTTAATTTGCCGGATTGGCTGTTCGGCAGCCAATCCGGAAATATCTCCAGGTTGTGCAGAACGCACTGAAACCCCGAACGGGAAGTTCTGTCCTCTCATCTTTAGTTATCATTAATGGTAACTAAGCATTTTTAATAAACTACGTTCATATTTATGACTTTCCTGGTATTTGAGCCACAGGCACCACAACATGCTTTCTAACAATTCTTGGAGCTTTTTTTGAGAACACACCCAGATCACAATTTACTACTAGTTGTAAAGTGTTCACATTATATTACTGAGTACACATAGAAGACAGGATAGCTAGCAGGCCTTTACAAGTTCAACACAACAAAATCTAGCAACATAGTAACATGTGTTAGACACCCTGTTCTGAAAGCATATCTGCTGCATTGTGTCACCACTGCTTGAGCACTTGTGTAATCTATATTAGGAATATCACTATATTTACGCAGGACATCTGAAAACCTGCTGAGTGACGATTGTATTATATTTCATTTTCTTTGTAGCCCAGCGTTCTGCTCAAGAATTGCCTTTGGTAGAAAAGCAAAGTATTGACAGCTTCCCAGTGACTGGTGGGAAGAAAATGATTGTGACTGGGCACAACTTCCATCAAGATTCCAAAGTTATATTTGTTGAGAAAGCACCAGGTTTGTCAATTATATGTTCTGCAGACTGAGTAAATATTGTTCAGTTGTGATTTGTCATACATTACTAATATATTATTTTATTATATTCTTGCATTTTCCACCTGTGTACACAGAATAGACGCATGAGTATATGTCTTCGTTTCTCAACCTGCTTTGTGTCATATTATCAATGATTGCAATAAAGAGACTAATATGACGTAATATAAGCTTTCCCACGAATAACTGTAATGACAATATTCTAGCATCTGTTATCAAACACAATGTTGAAATTGTCTCTTCCTGTTCTATATAGAATAAATAGATCATTACTACATTTAAATTGGTAAATATTGTCCACTGTGCTCACAGTGGTCTTCCAGTAGTCTTGAATCAGGTCCATGACACCTATCCTCTGGATGAGTGGAGAGTCACTTTTCAGATGACAGGTTTCGTTTACCTCACAAATCTACCTATTGAGGTAGATCTAACGGTAGGTTGCTAGTAACGTGCTAATCCCTAAACTACTTTTAACTAATCTAAAATACTTTTTAACTCAACTATACTTTATCTATCTAAATATGATTATTATCGGCATAAGCTACTGGGGTGTGGAATAGCCTCTCTGGGCAGCGGGAGAAAAGGCTACTCCACGCCCCAGTAGCTTCTGCGATCCCTCCTACTTGCACATTTTCTCTAGGCTCCTCCCAGTTCTGTAGTGATCCAGCCCCTTCATAGCTCTGCGCATGCGCAGTAGCTCCAGCTTCAGAGGGCACGCGCATAGCTGCACTCCCGTTGGCTCTGAAGAATCCAGAGAAGGATCTAGATCACTAGAGCAGTGTGGGTGCACAGTGAGGACACTCAGGTAGATGGGATCAAAGAGGCTACTGGGGTGTTGAGTAGCTTTTTCTCCCGCTGTGTTTAATTAGAACGTATTTTACGATTAGGATTAACATAGATTGTGGTTTCACACCTTACTAGCATCCTAGCATCAGATCTTCCTTAACAGGTAGATTTCTGATGGTAGGTTTCCTTTAAAGGTGAAGGTATGATAAAATATCATGTAAGGTTATATGTACTTTGCATTGGACTATAAAGTTCCAACGTAAACAGGAGGTCATTCGCAATTTGAGGGGTACTACATAGAAAATGGAGCTGTACTTCTGGCTCTACTCTCTGTTGTTATCCCAACATCAAAATCAGCTCATCTGTTGTGGTCCTTAGTGTCAGCCCCATGCTGATTTGATGTTGATGATCCTATGGAGCCTGGAAAACATTAGTAACAACTTTATTTTTTTCACATGGAAAGATCAAACAGAATTTATTGCTGATTAGTTTAATAATTGTTTTCTTGTGATTCTGAGCTACATATCTTTGCAAATGCAAGAGGTTATATGGCTAATATACTGACTAACAAATGTCTCAGTTGTTTTGCTATCCAAGCCTTATTACACAGGTTACATTGTTGCACTGGATATTTCATCACCTTATCACAGATAGTATATGCTCTGATGAGCAGCAGTGTCCTGCTCTTTTTCACTGTCAGCTTGCTTAAGATAGTGTATTGCTAAATAGAAAATGTTGAGATCCATGTATGTTACGCATTTACTTATATTAAAGAAATAGGTAGAAGTCACCAAATTCAGGGAAAACAAACATTCAGAATCTGTCGAATTCTAGTTCCAACACATTCAAGTATTGAGTATTGTGTTGACGAATAAGGCAGTGCCAAGACATGTTTGGGAATCTTTGTATGACATTGTTGCTTTTGTTTATTTTGGTCATAGGACTAGTTTAAATAGCTGTTTAAAAGACACATTTTATTGTATATAAATTACATAAATTTCCTCTCAGGTTGAACTTTTCAAATTGTTTTGAGCAGTGTGATCCTATTAAGTGGTTGGTGAAAACATATATTGTGGATAATTATATTGTGTTATAATTAAGTAAGCCAATTCTGGAATACGCTTCCATTCAGCCCACTCAACAGGCATTAAAGCCAAAATTATGGAGCTGCGGTGAGGGCTTCCTCAGTTGAGCGCTAGGTCTGGTCTTTTTAAAACAATGGCTTTTTAAATATCCTGGACTTGAGTCGTACTGCCAATTAATGTTAGACAAAAAATGCTTGAGTATCCAATGGTGATGCATCATTCTACAGTAACTCTTATTTTAATTGTATTTTGCGTGCAGCCACTTAAATGCAATTGAAATAAAAATATATAATAATAGTAATTTTAGTTAATTAGCCATCTGCAGTATCTCCGACAGCAGGGTGTTTTCTTGTTACCTTCAAGAGTAAAAACAACAGAAGCAGGTACCTGACACCCTGCATATAGCTGCTGGGGGTTCCGCTTTTCTTCTGAGGACTAAGGAGATTTGTTCTTTGAAAATTAAAATTAACATAAAAGTTAATAACATTCCTAGTGGGTTTCAGCTAATAGAATTAGAGGAGGTTAGTCATTATTATAAACACCTTAGTAAAATCAAGCAAACTAATGAATGCTTCCATAGAAAATAAAATAATCATAGTAGGCAGAATCAAAGGGTTGTCGCTTGCTATTTTGCCGTGGTATAAAAAAAAATCAACATTTTAATGGGTAATTATAATCTGTAGCAGCAAACATTAAAAGCCTAGCAGTGGGTGAGTAATTAACCAGTACAGAGAGGGCAGTAAAAGAGGTCACTAGCTTCCTTTATTAACTAGTTCCATCACCAAGGTTTTACATATGGTACAGTGGCAGGGATTCATAACATCCTGTAGAGTGGGACCTTGAGAATTGCAATCACAGACACTCTTGAGGTTTACAACTGTTTACAGAGGACAGATATATTATCCCTTTTACATGTGCTCATACTGAGATCTTCTTTTTTATAATATGGGGACTTATGTTTTTGTTTTGGTCCTCTAAAACAATTCAGTTTGATTAATTTGTTGTTTATTGTGTTGATGTTGCATGGACACAATGGAGTAGTAAACCTATTTTCTTATTGAGCATTGCGCATCACACTTTATAATGGATGTGTCCTTTATTTTGTTCTGGATATAAAAAAAAGTGAATCAATACATTTGTAGAACATTGGCTTTAATTGTAAATATCCTAATAATCTTTACAGTAAAGTTCTTAGATTTATACATTTTGAATTAAAAATTTTTTCTTCTTAATTCCTGCCTTCAATTTAACCTCACTCGCATAGACAGTGAATGGAGTGGGGAAAAACATACTCTATTAATAGGACCCCAGTTCTTGTGAGGGGTCCAGATTGGATCAAATTGTTACCCCCTTTATTGTAGATAGGGATAACTATTAAAGTTGGCAAAACCCCTTTAAAATAATGTGCAAAAGGCCTAAACCATACTTTGAGCTTGCCCTGTCCACTTTTTAGTCTAACATGGAAAAATTAGAAAAGAAATGTACATCTTGCAGTGTCCTTTTAATTTGTAATGTTAGGGAACTTTCGCAATGTACATGTCCTTTGCAGAACACTGATCCGCTTTTAGCCTTTGCTATTGACAACAGACACTCAGTAAAATTAACAGTTTGTGCTATTACATTGGTAGTGCACGCCAGGAAAAATATACACTGGCAGAGAAAGTTATTGGAGGTGATTGTGCACTATTACACCTTAGACTGCATTTAGCTCCAGGTCTGACATTAATCCATGCCTCTTGCAAGACAAAATCTCAGCTGTTGTACCCTCAAGAGGCAGAGCATTATCCTGCTCCTTCAATAGGGAGTCTCTGTTCTAACAATGACTCATTCCAAGGGAATCCCAAATGAACAATCATGTCAGTGCTTGAACTTGAAAGCAGGAGTGCTGCCTTTTCAGATTAACCCTCTGCTTCCTAGTCAGCTGTGTTATGACTGCAAGAAGTGATTGTATGTTTCCAGATGACATGTGCTTAATATACATGTGTTTACCGCTAAAATATGAGTAGTATGTTTAATGTATACTGTATTTACAGCAGAAAACCTCAGTGAAAAGTAATTAAAGTGCTTTTTAGTGGTTTGAACCTGACTGCTTTTTGTGGATTTATTACTAAAGTGAAGGGGGGTCAATCATTTTTTAGAATCCATTTCATAAGCTTTGCAGTATAGATGTATTTAAGGGCCTGGTTCCTTTTAGACAACTCAAATTCATATGCTTTATATTTATTTTAAAGTGGATTTAAAGTAATTTATTAGGAACTGTCACTTAAAGGAAATCTACCATTTAAAAATGCCCATTCTGACCCACAAAAACCTTTAGGTCAGTGCCACACGTACCGCTTTGTTTGCGAAAACGCAAACGCAGACAAAGCCGCACCCACCGTTTCTCTGGAAATGCCTGCAATTGGGAACGAGCCGCCGGTGTTTTGCATCAAATTAACGCAAAAGACCGGCGGCTCATTCCCGATCGCAGGCGTTTCCATAGAAATGCTGATGCTGTCGGGCTGCGTCCCCCCCCCCCCTGGTGGGTGCGGCTTTGTCTGCGTTTGCGTTTTCAAATGCAGACAAAGCCGTACGTGTGGCACCGGCCATAGACAGGTCAGGAGGAGCTGATGCAGGAAGAAGGCTTGAATAGTGCCAGGAACCGCTCTTTTCGTTGTAAAAGTGATTCTTATATTATGCTAATTAGCCTTCGACACTGTCTTTGATTTTCGCGCATCTGAGAGCCGCTGATGTCACTGAGCTCTCGGGCACACTTGTACTTATATTTAAAACATTGATGTCAGGGGTTCATGTGAAATAAAAGATTTATTTACATTGGTGTCAGTGGAGTGGCCCCCTTTTTGTTGGTGGGAGCGGCGAGCATAGCTATATTTATGTAAGCTCACATACAAGGCTTAAGCAGTAGTTTGCGCAGCCGGCTCCCAGGCACACTAGCGCATGCACATATTCATCTTAAATCGTGCAGTGGTTGGCTTGTAGGGCAGCTGCGCGAACTACCACTGAAGCCTTATAGTATCGCGAGGATTCGTACAGGAGACCGTGGGGGGTGAGCGTTTCTGGCACTATTCAAGCCATCTTCCTGCATCAGCTCATCCTTAACTGTCTATAGGTATTTATGGGTCAGAATGGGCATTTTTAAATGTTAGGTTTCCTTTAATGGCATTTTGGTAAAAATATTCTATCAGTATTTGTGCTTCAAAGCAACCATTTCAACTAAAAAGAGGAAAGGGTACATAACAATAGCACTGGTTTAACCAGGACAATGTCACAAGCTGGGCTGAAAAAGGAGTAGGGTATATGTTTAATCGCATTCAGGAATAGATGGCAGCAGTCATGAGGAGGAACTGTAGGCTGGTACTACACCACCATACTCTGTGAAAAACAGACCATGCTCTGGCTGGAATTCTTAGACTGAGCATAGTGCCATGGTGGGACACCTTGTGTAATAGTAAAAAGATGATACCAGACGGAAGCAAATTGGTCTTTAAAAACATAAACACATCCATTTTTTTCACCCAATTGTGGACACTTTTGTGTATAGGTATCCTGGGGATTGTCAGTGGATTACAGATCAGTGCTGCTGTTTCTTCGGCATGCCTAAGACTACAAGCACTTGAGAGTGGGCAAAATCGTGCCTGATAAATGAGTCTTAATGTGCATTTTTTAAGACCAATGTCCAGCAGTCTACTATCTGTCTTCCACAGACCCTCATAAACTATAGCCTATGAGTTATCCATGAAAAATTGTTCTGACTAGAACATTCCCTATTTCAACAAATCAGTCGCATTGTAAGTTTGATTAACAACTGATTCATTAACAGCAGTTATCCATTGAAAAGTATTGAACTAAGTACAGTTGCATGTCATCCCTTTAAAACAATCGGCACATGGTCGATTTTAAACAGTCATGTACATCTGTCCTCATAGTCCTAAAAAGGTAAATTTAAAAACTGTGTTGGTACCACTCTGGGTTTTTATGTTAAACAAGTCTTCAGGCCCTTCAATGCAAGGCTCGTCTTATTCAGCTTCAGATGATGTTTATTTATCATTAATGAGGTACAAACTGAGCACGATTTAGTGTGCAACACAAACATAACTGTTGTGAATGAAACTCAATTTTTCTATTCACTAGCAACTAATGAATAATAAAATTCCAAATGCTACAGAAGTTCTACAATGATGTGCTTGGCAACAATTTTTTTATTGTTAACTTCAAAAAATGCAATTTAGGGATGGTTCTGAGTAACAATTAGTGGCAAAATATAAAGAGCTTACTATATGTCTGACATAAAAGTTGTAAAAATATTTGCAAGTTATACTTATGTACTATACAGTTAATAAGTAGCATTTCTTTGTATGGTTGCAGCTATTTTATGGCGCAAAATGAACTAATACGTAAAAACTATGTAGACATGGATTTAGGTGCCATAATAGCATCAAACTTGGTGATGTTTTCCAGCACACATATTCTAACCTAAGAGATCAGGTTACACGTGGCAGACCATTACATAAATGTATATGATCAGGTCTTCGACTCTTTCTGTTATTCAATCTGCTTCTATCGTTTTATTTTCCATGATCTACTTCCTTCTGCTACTTTCCCTCTTATGTACTTTCGAAGTTCTCTGTTTATTTTTCACAGTTTTTAGCAGATAAATACACAGTTCTTACAAATCATATGTCTGGTATATTTATGGTCAAATGTAAAGTATTGGATATTTTTTTCAAAGTGCAGTTGGCATGGATTAATTTATTCTTCAATGTACTTTTTGATCACTAGACCATTGCTACAGTTGTAAAATTTCTTCTCCACTTGAATCTGTAAGTCATGTATTTACACACAATTTTTTTAATAAAACAATTCAAATACAGCAAAAATGTGCAAACATTACAAATGGTAGAAATTTAAACATTACATTTCATTACAATGAAACAGGCTTAAGTAGTTTTATCAAAGCAGGGGCATGGCTGGGGGCCACATGCACAAAGTGCCAGGAGGAGGACAAGAAGACTATTTTCCCTAAGCTTTGATTTGCTTAGCAAACTGAACTTTTGCAATGAAGAAGAATCCCCAGATACAACATGTCTAAATTAATCTAGAAACTTGTGGACAAGTACACTAGAAAGTGAGTAGTATTTTGCTGTAATTAGAATAATTCTGTAATACAGAACTAAGAAAGCTAACTACATTAAACAAGGATTTAGGGATCAAGTGACCTTGAGATTTCACTTGGCTCTGCAATTCACATGTCCATTTCTGTCTACTAATCATTAAGCTAAGAGTTGTTGAATTTTATCAAGAAAAATCAGCAAAACATGCAGAAAGCTATGAGGGAAAAGTGAGGGAATCTATGTGGGTTCTAAAATATTATTGACAATCTATTACATAAAGGAGAATATATTTTATATAGTGTTATTGTTGGGCTCAATTTATTTCATTACCTGTTTACACTAATACTGTAAAATACTGTGGGTTTCTTTGCACAGGATAGTTGAAAACAGTCAGATCACTGGGCGATTGTATGAAAACACAATTTGATTCCATTCTTCTCCAAAAAAGGTTTTTGGGCATTTCATGTACCCTAAAATAATATCTTAAAGTTTTAGGTAGAAGACACTCATGGAGCTTTATTGCTTTATGGTGCAAAATTAGATTTAGATTTTTTTAAAGGCCCAATCATAATTGGAAAGTAGATGTATAAATCTTTTCTTTATATGTTCCAATTATTTCTAAATCCATTGAAAAATGTAAAAAATATACATTGGAAAAAAAACTTCATATGTTGAGCCTAAATAGGAATGTTGCTTTATTGAATACATCAACATACAGTAGCTATACAATTTTCTGTTTGAGGCTAGGTATGGGCCTTAGTTATAGAAGATATATCTTGTATTATGTCATGGCCTCTTTTGTTTTGTGTCCTTTGGTTATCCGTTTCATTGTGATCCCCTGGCTATTTGTTGGTAGCATCCCTTTAAACACTAATAATCTGCTCAAACAGCGGCCATTATTGAAACCTTGATGCAGATGCAATTGGAGGCTTAGAATTTCAAGTGCTGTTTTGACGAAGTGTGACGCTAGCTGAATTCTGGCCAAGCTCCATTTGGTAAGAGATATTGCATTCTTAGAGGTCTTTCCACACTCTTCCCTTTGCCAGTAGCAGTCACAGGGAAGAGGCCACTGGCCAGGAGTGTGTCATATTACCACTTGTAATCAAAATGTAATTCATGTACAAAAATATACACAAACGCTACCATTAATTCATTGAAGCTGTGCTGTGTCAGTCTCCATATCATATACTGCAAGCTTTCCCTTCATTCCAAAGCAAATATACCAATTTATATAACACCAGTTTGTTAAACCCAGCATGAAAGGTAGTGGATTTAGCCAAAAATGAATCAAATATACATCTGAAAACATTGTAGTTTGAATTGGACATCCTTTCGAATGTTGCTTTATGGATAAAAATATTTTTAATGAATGTTTATATGTTCTTACTGCCAACACTGACTATTTGATTTAGACAGAACGGTGTACTTATTTTTTTTAGTGCAAGTTTTATTGCATATTTGATTTCAGAATCCTATGGTGGTACTTGGCACAAATATAACATATCTGGTCAACTAGAGGCTGTTACTCAGATTTTAACAGAAGGATAAAAAGTCTTCAACGTGTAGAGCTCTTACTCACTCGTAGTTGCTGTGAGTGTTTTTGTCTGATACGTTATGCATGCAGAAGAGGGGAAGTATATTAAGTATATTGTGAAGTAACTAATTCTAAGTTCAGAGAAGATTAGGGCACATTTGCTAAGGTCCGTGCGTCAGTTTTCTGTTGGACTTTGCATGTTCTTTTTAGTGTAAACTGCTTGCTTATTAATAAGTGTCTGCACTACATTTGTGTTGTACACGACCCTTTTGGGGCGTTCCGCCGCTCAGTCGGACCGTGCACCACATTTAACATGCAAAGTCTGACAGAATTGTTGTTAGGATCAGTGGATCCTCTGGACCACCGCGGGAGATGTAACTAGCCAACACCCGGAACCGGAGCCTAGCGGCACCTGGTATTCACCAGAGCCCGCCGCAAAGCGGGTTGGACTTGCTGCGGCAGGATACCACTAGGTCGTTCCCAGGTGTGACTAGCCCACGGTGGCAGCCGAGGTCGAGGTACCTTAGCGGATGACAATCTCGTAGACAGGTCCAGGCACAGGGTCAGGGCAGGCGGCAGAGATGCAACGTCAGGTCCAAGTCCGGGGTCAGCAACAGGAGGTCCAGGCAGGTGGGAACGGGAACACAGGCACACGGAACACAGCAACACGGAGGAACTCGGGTAACACAGGAGCGGGAACACACAGGAATACACGGGAACACAGGAATACACGGGAACGCAGGAATACACGGGAACACAGGAATACACGGGAACGCAGGAATAATCGCTAGTAAGCTTTCTCTAAGGCTATGAGGCACAAAGATCCGGCAAGGGTAACAGGAAGAGGCAGGCTTATGAAGAATTGGGCAATATGGCCAGCGCCAATTAATGGCGCGCTGGCCCTTTAAATTTGGAGAAGGTGCCGCGCGCGCGCCCTAGCAGTCGGGGACGCGCGCGCACAGCGGAGTGGAGCGAGCCAGGAGCCGGGACGGGTGAGATGCGCTGGCGGCGCGCTGGCTGGGGCAGGGCGGCACGGGTGAGCCCGCGACCCGCGATGTGGGTCGCGGGACCACCCGTGACAATTGTGTTGCAAAGGAGCACCAAAAAAAAGTGGTGCACTCTGTCGGGGCAGTGCAGGGAGCACCAGATTCATGATGCACGTGCACCAGATTCATGATGCACGTGCGCCAGACATCCTGAATCTAGCGCACCCTGCACTATACACAGGCAAACTGCATATACCTGTATAGTAAATGTGTCTAAATTAAACTTAAAGATGAAGCTATATACTTTCATTAGTCACCCAAAAACAGTAAAAGTGGGCTGTCAAAAGATTTTTAAATATAAAATTAGAATTGGTCATATTGTGGTCACAGCTTTTTAAATGAAGATTATAGATAACATACATATCATATATTAATATGTTACTTTTCTTGGCCCAGGTGAAGGGATAAGGTGAGTTTTTATCTGCAGGCCATCACTACCCACCTTTTGCAAACTCTGGCCACTGTGACCTATGGTGATGCTCCCTGGATGCTCATAATTTAGTGAACTTTGGCCCTAGGCTGCACTGATCAACATAAGAGTTATGACGGGTGTCTGCAATGAAGCTTTTTTGTTAATCCTTGTTCCCCTGACAACCCAAAATTGTAACAATCCTATTGTTGAAAAAATACTTGGGAGTGGAGTTACTTACATAATATACCAGTTGCTACGTACATACAAATTCAACATACAAACTTCCAAAACCTATCTTGTACGTGACCCAGGGACCACCTGTATCTAGTAACTCCAAACAAACATGACATTCTCCCACTAGCAAAGTTAGTGTGATCTTGTTGTTTCTTCCCTAGCACTAAGTGCAACCTGAGCTGAGTGGTGACAAACACTTCCGAAGGACCTTGTAGATTTCAATCTTTACAAATGGAAGGACAAGAAACTGGGTGCAGTGTGACACCTTTGTACCCATACAACCTTCAGCTAAAACTGCAGCTGATTTCTCACAATGCATATCCTAACTATTGTGAGAAACCTGAAATATTGTTTCCCTATATTAATTTTATGTTTTTAATTATAGTATCAAGCTTGACAATTGATTGAAATGAAATTGCCTCTCCACTGGACAATTTTGGTTGTATTTAGGTTTAAACCCTTTTTACTATTTTAGTAGATATTTACCAACAAGAAAGTTGCCCAAGGTTTAGAGCTTTGAAGTTCTTGGGTTGAAGGGATAAGCACAGTTTTGTTTACATTTTTCAAAATATTCTACAGACATAAATTCCATTGTCACTTACATATAAATACATAAAAATTATCATGAGTTTGATTTAATCTTCACGGTTTTGTGTTATTTTATAATTGCCTTATTAGTAAAACATTTGCCTGAAGCCAAATACTTGAAGTGAAATTCTGTGTGTTCGAAAAAAAGTCATGATTCTCTATAGAGCTTTAGTGGGTACTGATACTGTGTGTCCTTGTTCTGCATTGATTGTTTTCTTTTCTCAAGCACACTCAGAGTTGAATTCCCTTTTGCTGATGTTGAGTGGCTTGACCCTAACTGAACATTAGGCTTATCTTGCTCATAAAGCCATTGCTTTGTGAAGCACGAGAGACTTGTTTCACGCCTCTCTTTCAGCACAGTTACTCTGACAGCTTGAATTAACTTTGCAGAAAGTGAGATGAGAATGATCGAAGACACAATGAATGCAAATTAATATTATTTCATGGCCACTTCTGTTTCTCATTATATGAAGCAACATTGATCGTGACATAACAATCTTATCATGATATATGCTGTGTAAGTTACCTTGAATCAAATATTAGTGAAAATAATATTGAAAAGTTATTATTGAAAAGTCATGTGTGGCATGAGACATGTGTGGCATGTATGTCTCTCAACTATGGTATAATAATCAAATACTGGATAAATTAGTAACTTTTTACTTTGGATGCTGAATCCAATGTAATTTTGGAATGTTCAAATGTTTCAGTTTAGAATAATCAGTAGTGAGTATCTACAGTACAGAACCTATTTGTACTGACACTTAGGCTGTGAAATGCACCCAAAAGCAAGGCCCAGAATATGAGTTTGCAATAGAGAAAGCAGCCTTAGAGGCACTCCTTTAGAAAAAAAAAATCAACTTACCGTAACTGTATCTTATTCTGTATTATTAGAAAGAGATCTCTATCTCTGTGCAAAATCTGCACCTGACCACCCTGACCAGTTATTGTCACAGTCATTTGAGGTCAACTGTAAAGATGCAAGGATAAAGTTTAAGTCCAGTAGATTTACTCTGGGATGAGCATGTGCTTGTGCTTATGACTATATGTGATAGAGGAATCAACTCACCGCCACTTCTTTTTAACTTACATGTAAATCCTAGATCTCTTAATTTTATTGTCACTTAATTTTAGTCACCTTTGACTTCTCATTATACAAATTTGCAGTTTTAGGCTGAATTCACACGAATGTATGCCTGTCGGGCGTAGCCGGACGGGGATACATCTGGCACCATAGAGAGGAGGAGGGGTGACCCGTCCCCTCTCCATAGCAATCCATTGCACAAGGCACAGTAACAGAGGAAAGGATAGGACATGTCCTATCTTTTCCCCGTGTACGGAGCGGTACATGCAGCCTTTGGGGGACGTTTGTACGGCCGCAAGCTTGCAGACGCACATACGTTCCACTACCGTCGTATGAATGTAGCCTTAAAGAGCCGTTGGATAAATATTTCTCTTTACAAATCTTTAATCATTGCTATGTTACAGCAATTGATTGCTACATGGAAATTATTTGGGTGGGTCTGTCCTAAGGTTTAAGTGAATCTACAGAATAAGTGACAAGTGTGTGATCAGTGGACGTCTGAACACTGTGACTCCTACATCTACCATGAGAACTGGGATCCTCTATCCCTTGATATCAATAAGACAACAGAAAAGCAGAGTTCAGCACTTGGCCAATTCCAGCAACATAGAACAAATGCTCATCTGTTACTTGGCATGACATAACAGATGAGCATGTGTATTGCTGTTTCATACAAACTGTATAGACCAACTCAAGTGGCAGGGACAGGGAATACTTTGAGGACACTTCTGGCTGAAGACAACCAAATTTACTATAGCCAGCGGCAAAAAGCTGATGCAGGTTATAGTTAAAAACCTAAGCTATACAATGGTCAAAAGCAGAACAGCGGAATGCCTCCACGCCAGGCTAGCTATTGTCTTGTGCAAGACAATATCAGTTTATCATATCCTTTGTCTTTTTATAAATGGCTTATTTTTAAACTATATATAGAAACTGTAATAGAAAATAGATTTAACATTGCTACATTTCTCTTTTCTTTGGCAACCGTTGAAGAAATTTGCCTGTTTGCTACTACTTTCATGTATTGTCATTTGTATACTACACCTATAGTTCAGATAAATACTTAGATTCCTGATCACATAAGTACTATAGGTATAAGGATTAATGAAGCTAGATAAAGCTAGTTATTAGGCTAATTATTATATTTTTTTCCTTTTAGTCACGTACATGCTGACTCAGGTGGACAGTAGCAGACAAGAGGCAGATTCAGCCAATGCTTAAACAGTTCAGTTAATGCCTTGCCTTAAAGGGTTATTCCCATGAAGACAAGTTTCTTATATGTACTCAGGATAACAAAATAACACATTCTCTAATTCACTGTTATTAACAAAAATACAGAATTTCACAGATATAATCCCAACCTGTCTTTATCAGTCCTGGTGTACACAATTTCAGTTGTCCCTAGACACGACCCTGTAACTTCTGACTTAGGGTTGGGCCGCCATCTTGTATTTCTGTGTGAGATTGTGCAAATGAGATTCATGTCTCTCTCTGCTCTGTGTCTGTAGCCACACCCCCTGCACGGAGCTCAAAGACACTCATTGATTACTTCCTAACAGGACACAGTGAGCAGAGAGAGAGGGACTTCAAACTAGAAGCTACAAGGAGATAAGTGATCCGGGGGAAGGGGGAGGCTGGCACATATCTGTGAGATGTAGCAGCGCTCACAGTGTAACAGTGTAAAAGTCTGTCAGCCTCTGTCTAATCTCATAAATTTCTGATCTGTCTCTGCTCTTTCTATGTGTCAGATACTAGTACAATGTCAGAAGTCAGATGAAAGTGCATATACACCTGTACCTTGATAATGTAACCACATTGTCAATCCACAGCACTTGATGGATAATAATGTGTCTGCTTAGAGAGTGTCTGCCCACACCCTGGGAATTTGCACTGAGCAGTATAGAGAGTGATAGGAGCTAAAACACCAATAAAACTGAGTAGAATTATAAAAATTAAAACGATCTTTCGTGAGAAAACCCCTTTAAACTCTTACTGCAACCACCATCCACATATTAAAATAGTTAGACACTATTATTTAGCTATTATTTGCATGAATCAAAAATGCTGTCTAAACTCAGTTGACCATATGGCCTATGTAACACTTTAATCATATTTATTTTTTTAAAGATATTTGCTTTTATTCTATATTGATATTATTACTTTTCATGTGTCAGTAAATTTACAATGTATTTTTCTATATGATCCTCCTTTCATTCTTGCATTGAACTGGGAAATAAAGCTGTTAAAGCATGAGTGGTCACCCGTCATCATCAAATGTTGACTATGCAACTCATGAGATAGCATCTAAAATCACTTGCTCGAGGCAACAAGAAGGCAAGAGACTAAATTAGTGTCAGTCTGCAAGTAGCAGGCTTTTCTTTTTACATTTATGTATGTGCGCTATATTTGGAGCAGCATTTATTGTTCCTGGAGCAAAAACAAAAAAAAAAGCTGTGAGCAGCAGAAGAGAAGGTGATAGTGTAAGTGGCTATAAATGCTCCTCCTCCAGAGCTTTCCTAGCCTGTGGCTGTTTGCTTTGTAGCCTGCTAGCAGACAGTCTCATAAATAAAATATGCTATACTTGTAGTGTTTCCTTTACAGAACTTCTATAAATAACCCTTTTGTTGATATATTGGATATAAATATATTGTACGTACAGGCAATTTTGTTTAAAAAAGTATATTTGTGTAATTAGCCAAAACCAAATCACATTCATATGTGATTTAGTATAACTAATTAGAATCCTTATGTTTACATTGTTAAAAAAATATTGAATATATGTTATATATCATGTGTATATATAGCAACTTTCAACAGGCCTGTCACATTGTTATCATGTGGATCTACTACTCAGTTCCTTTTATGCTGATATGTGCATAGTTCTCATGTCTCTTTCACTTTGTATATTGTCAATTCACCTTCTGAGTGGTATTTCAGTGGACTACACATTAAAGTAATTTATATTGTCAGTAGTCTGTATCATTATGTAACATAGAAGAATCATTATGCAGGTGGAATTAAATGAATGTAGTCATATAAACACTATGGGGGAGGGTTTCTATTGCAGAAAACTGGCATAACATCTCTAAAATAATTGCCAGCAATTGTGATTATTATATTATTATATATATTATAGGGAATGGTGGCATGGAGGGACTTGAAGGGGGCATGGCCGTCAGAGGAGTAGGCTGACGGAGCACGTTCCTTCCCCTGCACCTCTGCACTCCCTGCAGGAGGAGGTGATATTTTACAAGTGAAAGTTTGTCTGCTGCTTATACTTCTATGCCAGGTTAAGGCAGGAGAGCCTTGATGTATTCAGCGGTACCTGAGGGGTATATCATAAATCTCCCCCTATGTCTGGATACTTCTGCCATTTACTTGCAATATGAAGATGTATGCCAATAGAGCTACTTTAGCATACAAATGCAATCTATTTTGTTTTACATTATAAAATAACATTTGTTTTGGGTCTAATATTATAACACTAACCTTATGGAAAAATTTGGTGAGAGTCTAAATATGCATAATAAATTGTGAATACTGTATTGAAAAATGTAATGTAGTGATACTAAGTTCTCTGGCAGCATATTATATTCTGCAGGTTAAGATGGTAAACATTATCCTTCTCTATATTTAAAAGTACCATATCCTTCCACCCCAAAGACATAGTAAAACTGCTTTCTCTATAGCATATGTCTCTTCCAAGCAGAATCTTAAAAATTGTCTAAGTGGGTTAAATGTTGCAGTGAGAGCTTACATTTAAGAGAAGATTCCTGTGTAGTTTTTATTGGGTCAGAGGCAGACAGTGATTTAATATTTAGGGGCAGAATAATTATGAGCATCACTGGAAATGATGGCAGGGCATGCCATGAAGTAAGCTGAAACAGAAGATTTGTGCAGTCTAAACAAGTTCATTGAAATTATCCCCTTAGAATCACAAGATGCAGATCCATACTGTCAAATGCAAACGAGTAGGATTATAACTACTTATATTCTGTATAAAGGTCTGACTTACTTAACGCTTGACATATGACCATTCCAGCTGTGTTATGTCTGCGATTTAATTATTTGCATTTGGAAAAAAAAATGTATACACTTTTTATACTTGGATTTTTGCCAGTCACTGATTTATTTTGGATTGAAGGGGTAGGGTAGGGTAACGTTAATTTATATTTTGTAACTTGGAACATTTAAAACAATTGTCCGATTTTATGCTCGAAAATAGAAAATATGTTATGGTTCATGGACATGGCCAAAAACATTTTTATAAAACTTAGATCTGTACGTTGTACAAAGAACATGTCAACTTACATATTCTATGCACAACTGCAAAACTTAAGTATTAATGTATTGTAATTGTTTCAATTTAAACATTTCTTGGTTTTACCAATAGCCATGAGATTGCTGAAGTGAATCTCCTGACTCCTGATAAAATTTACATCCTCTTTAGGCTACATTCACACGAACGTATAGGGGACATATATACGGATGATGTATATATGGTGTATATATGTCCCCCATACACCGCAATGGTCTCACCGCGCCGTACTGGAGCGGTCCGGTGCAGCACACACGTTGCAGCCCTTTGTTACTCTATTGAGAGGGGCACGGGTGAGCGGTGCTCTCCCCCACCTCCTCTCCCCGGTGCCGATGTATGCCAACCGTACAACGGTACGGCGGGCATACATCATGTGAATGTAGCCTTACAGCTGTAAATGTTCAATATACCCCTGTATTGTTTGGTAAGAGCTGTTGACTTGATGACCTGTCAACCTGATCAAGAATGTGTTTTAAGAGAATGTATTCTCTGCCTTCTTTCTACAGGCAGTATAGGCTCCTTACTCTGCTATGAAAAGATATTCTCTGCAAGTGATATTTTAATACCATCAGTTTAAGTAGAATTAATTAAAGGAAATTTACCATCAAAATCAAGCATGATAAATGGGGACACTTACTCATAGATCTAGGCACCTTGACTATAGACATCTTCTAATATATGTTATGCATGACCCCCTCTTTTCCAAAAATGTAAATGCGCAGAGGGCTTCGGGGGGCGTTTCCAGAGTCCCCACATACGCTGGCGTCAAAGGATGTTACACTTTGTACCCCTCCCCATGCTCCCACAGCAGTTACCCCTTCCCTCTGTCTGATGTAATCTCACAGCAGCAGAGAAAATTTCAGCAGACAGTGGAGGGGGAGGAAGGTCTCCTGCACTGTGTAACAGCCCCCTTAGCATAATTTTAAAAGTTGATTTTAGAAGATAGGAGGCCATGGATAACAAATATATAACAGTAATATAGCTATTTGTTTGGTGAAAAACTATTAACGAGTGAATAGTAGTGTCATGAGGCAAGTCATGATAGTTTCATAGAAGATTGAAGAAAAAAATCTGATCCATCAAGCCCAGACTATTCTCCTACATAGGACATGGGAGGAAATTATGTTCCCATAATGTAATTTTTTGGTTAAGTTTTTAAATTATTTTGTAACCATTGGCTTTCTTTCGACTCATTTTGTTATAATAGGAGATTTTGCATGTAGCCCTTTTATAACTGATGGAAACATGCCTTCATACATGGAACCTTATGAGGAACAGAAAGTGACCTGAAGACCTTCCATTTAGCTTCTCTATTTAGTTTTCGTTATGCTCCACTAAATGGAAGAGCATAATGGAAAACTCAGTGGGGGTGTGAACAGTTTCTAAAACCATGTAAAAAATAACTGCCTTGAACAAAGGTAGGCCTCTCCAGCTCCATAGTAGATGCTGTAGCTATAGTTACATCTGTGTACACATTGGTTTTCTGATTTCAAATTTACAATCTAGTAAGATTTTCAGGTCCATGCTCTAGCTAAACCCCCTGAATTGGCCCACAAGCAGGAAACTTTTCATTACACAAACAATATCAATTATATGCTGGAATAAAAGGCTATACCATCGATATTCAGCAATGTAATCACAGAGTCTTATGGGTTACTTTATAGGTTACCACAGCATCTGTGACCTTACAGAGGCCTTTAGGTTTGCAATGTGTTAGGCGTTGGTATTTTGTAGCACCCTCTTTATTATGCATGTAAATTCTATTTTCAGTAATTTAGCTCATGTTCTATAAAAATATTTTCTAAAGGAAGAAGATCAATTTTTAGATTAGCCTTGGAGAATTGAAATGCTTAGGGATGACAGTGGAGAGATAAGGCACCTTCGGAGCTGTGTTATTCCCACTCTGATACAACAAATATGCCGTCAGCTATTTTCTTCTTTAATCAACTGAAAAATAAGTAACTGTTTCATAATATTTAATTAAATGAGATTTTCTGAATTGCTCTAATAAATGTAACGAAGTTTCATTAAATATTAGAATGTTATTTTTGCTGCACAGCTAATGCCATTTGGAGTAATAGCTTATGAGCTGAATCCAAATGTCTGTGCGTAGCCCCATCAGCTCCTCCCCATTAGAGCAGATGTGGCAGGCATACAATGGAAACTTCTGTGGCTCATGTGTCCTCAGGCATATCCTAGCGAAAGAGGTTATCCCACAGAGATTGAGGGCTGCAAAATATACATAGGTAACGAAACTAAATGCTTTTACTGTTCAGTAAGGTCATTTTCATAAACGGGCCCCCGCAAATTGGTCTAGTACCCTTTTTTCAGCATTTGTGTGCAATTCTGCAAAACATGTTTACAGTAAGGGGCTGACGTAGTGGTCTAAGGTTTCCCTCCTGGACTTGCTCCCAGTTCATAGGCGTTGAGATTTCCCTGTTGGTTTTCTAGACGTAATATGAGGAATTGTCTACGTTTTTTTTCTTCATCTACGTCTGTATCACAGCAGATCCTGCTCCTTATGTTATTCTTAAATAAAATGTCACTACTTCTTAATGAGTAGACTACTCTTTTATAACCATAAGGTTCTGGATATTCTCCGCAGAATTACTTGCAGCGTTGAAAACTATTTCTTGTTGGCTTTCAGGATCCTGACAAAAGACTAAACATGGTTCAGGTTTTATTTTTGTATAACTCTGGATTACGAGGTATAAATTCAGTGTTGTACCACGTAGCCCTTCTCCTAAGTATTTAACAATATGTAGTGGTATGTGCAGGCTTTGCCAAGAAAATCATTTCTACAAGATTCAAACATATTAAGAGTAATTTAGATGGCATGAAATGTGAAGACATAAAGCAACTGTATTATTTAAAATGTTATGAAATATAATCCTGTGTACCAGTTATACATGTGGACTTGTTAATTTGTCATAATATGAATGTCTACCTATATCATGGTGGTATAAATGCTCTAATTATAGCGTAATTTGTTTTTATGGTATGGCAAAATAGGGAATAGAGTGCTGTTTACATGTTGGAAGCGAATACAAGCGATAGGCAAATGTCACATCAAGGAATTTTTAACCTATTCTTTAAAGAGGTAAAGTAGCACTTTAAATTTAAAGGGGTGGTCTCACAAACGATTTTAATGGATAGGGGGATAAGTGTCTAATTTATGGCTGTCTTACAGAAATGCTACAGTCCTGTTTTTTGTTTTTAAACATACAGTCAGAAACTTGTCCTATGAAACGTATTACTCTAAGGGAAGTGCATAATAGCCGAATACAACACTATGGCAGTCTTATAATGTAGAATGAAGCAGAACACTCCATGGGGCATCATATGTTGTCGCTACTGGCATCGGCTTATGATGTATCCCCCACCCCTGGAATACAATTCTACACCAGGCCGTGACAGCCCACTCTGCTGTCAGACACGCATCCTTCACATTCCCCCATGGCCATTTGCAAAAAAGTGACATATAGTGGCCCTCATAAATATCCCCCCATGTGTGATTGTTTGCATTAGCCATAGTTAGACTAGTTAATTACCCCCACAGAAAAGTGGACGCATTGCGGTCTGTTTAAAGCGCACTCACATACTAATGACAATAAAAAAGACTGCCCAAGACACAAACTTGGGGAGGAATAGATACTGATTTGTGTTTTGCAGCTCAGACAGTCAGCTCAACAACCATGTGGGAAAAAAAAATTACATGGGGAAATAGATACGGGTGCCCAATAACCCTGGAGACGATGGAGTCTGGTTTCTGGCACTACTTTTAGGGACTTTGTTTTTCTCATTTGAGACAAAAAAGTCTCACCTGTGACAAAAAAAGTCTCAAAAAGTAAAACAAGAAACCATGACAATAATGACTAGCACACATCCACAAAAACATTTGTTTGCGGAGACCTTAGAGTAACGGCTGCGTCTGGTATTATAGCTCGGTCTTATACCGTTTTCAATAGGATCAAGCTGTACCTCACCAGACATAACGGCAGCAATAAGAACATTTGGCACAGTTTGAGTACATGAGTATGTTTATGTAGAACATAAGCACATTAGATTGTAAACATCACAGGGACTGAGGAAAATAAATGCATTCTCTGGCACCTTCTAAATAGCACAAATAAATAATAATATCTTGTGTACTGATTTCATTTAGTAGACAATTGTATCCACTCAAATAAATATTTCGTCTCAGTGGGAATAACCTTAAAAAGGTCCAAAACATAAATTAAAAGACAAGTCTAAATGAAATGCTCAATTGGCATTGTATAGTCTGATCATAATGGCCCTCAATATGTCAGTACAGTTTATGAGCTAGTCTCCCATAAAAGGGACATGTCTGTTTAGATCTTATTTCAGCAGTAAGTTTTGTGGATCCTAGACAGAAGAAATAAAACCCATTTTGCCAATGCTCAGAATAAAAAAAAACATCTGGTATATAAATTTGAGCAGTGATCCCCAGAAGCCCTTAAAGTTTTGTTCTGTTTAGTTCTGGCAGACCTAATATAAACTACTGCTAGGAAGATTTGGATACTGGCACCACATCCAATTTTATTCCCCCAACCACTGCAAAATCTATTCAGTTTTTTTAATAGCTTTGCGATTTAAGCAAAGTAGGAGTGTAAAATAAGAAAAATGAAAAGCCCGCACTTCATCACTAGGAGGCTAGAATCTTTAGGCTGAGAACTGCAAATTGATTTGCCTGAGAATGCAAACGACCCTAATGTTTCTAAGCTAACACAAATACCTGAGTCCTGTTTCAAACAGATTTCTTGCACAAAGAGACTTCTGTACACAAAATATGATTATTTCAGACATTTGTAATAAATCAGGTTGCTCTGTATTTGAAATGTCTGTACGTATGGGGCGTGAGACTGGATGCAGAACAAAAAGGGCTTTCACTAAGAGCTCTCGAGATACACTTTTTTTTTTTTAGCATGCAAAGGCTGTGCGGTCAAGTTCAAAATAACTAATATTTGCATTGCCTAGCCTGTATGCTGACATACATATTCAAAAGCAGTTGCTTCGCAGGGCTATGACATCTGGTATTGAGTATGTCAAACTACTTTTGCACCACGTATCATTCACAAATCAGGGATTACAGAAACTCAGTAATTAAAAAAATAGTATTTTATTTATAGATAGCTGTATTTTTTTGGATTGGCGTTCAAGTGGACTATTTCTTAGGTAACGTGCCATAGAAACAGGAAATTTAAGTCTAGGCTGCTTGTAAAAATAAAACATCTTCCTATGTAATCATCCAAGACCCCATTAAATTATTGGGGGGAATTTATCAAAAGCTATGTCTGGCCAGATATACTAAGAGGCTCTGGTCTATAACTATATCTAAAGCACATTGTGCACCTGGAGCAATTCTATGCTGGGCTTTGTTTGGTGTAGAATTTCAGCACAACCACCATTGTAAAAACCCAGCAGCCAAGAATGGCCTAATCCACACCCTTCCCCACCCATTTGGCGTGGAGGTGGCATTAGGTGTGGAAAAGATACAATTCCTGGAATTGAAACCTTTTTAAGGCTTATACGCCAGTATATACTGTCATATCTGAGAGAAGCTAAACTCTGCAACAATTTAATATGATTTAAAGCAAACCTGTTACCAGGAATGTAATTTTATCTGGTGACAGGTTCCAAAAGCCTAATGCCTTTGTCAGCATTCTGAAGCATTTCAGTAGTTTACAATAGTTTATTTTACATTACCTAGTTCCCTGCCAGCTGCTTGTAGTGAGTTCTGGGGAGAGGGGGCAGCTGCAACCTGTGTGTGCCTGTGACTTCTCTCCTCCACACTCATCCAACTCCCTCACCTCTCCCACCTCCTTCCATGTGCATTGAGCAGACAGGCAAGGAATGGTCTGGAGGAGAGGAAGAATGCATGATGAGATACAGGGACACACAGACTGCAGCTCCCCTTCCCTGGGACCCAGGTAATGTAAAATAAACTAGAAATTACGGAAATGATTCAGAACGCTGACAAAGACATTTTAAAATCAGCATCGCGTAGGCTATTGTAACCTGTCACCATTTACAAATGACATTCCTTTATTCCACCATAGTGATGCGACATTTCACCTGTTCAATCAAGGCATTCTCAAGCATGCCTTGATTGAACAGGCGAAACGTCGCATCACTATGGTGGAATAAAGAAACTTGATATTTCCATTTTATGGAGTGCTGCTTCACTGTTGATCGATATTGATGTTTGGGATCCTCGTCATACCCCATTGTCTTGCTTTGTTTGCACAGTGCCACCCCACTGCAGCTTTTTTGGATTTATGTGTACAATTTAATGTACCAGTGTTGTAGACATTGCCAGTGATTGGCAGCTATTTTATATAAATTTGTAATGGTAGTTACCTCACAGATATCAGAAAGCAAAAATTAAAGAAAACTTAACATTAGAAAAATACCACTTCAAAGGGCCAAAGATGCATTGATTTTCTTTTAGCTCCAGTAACTGCTTTTGAATATTGTTAAATTCATTGTATTAAAATGATCAGGAAAAATCTGAACGCATTACATTTTATCTATCATGTACTTGTTTGATGAATTTGGGGTCAATAATATTTCTGTGAGACACATCGAGAGGCATCAAGCTTCCTTAAAATAATTAGCTGTCAATGAGTTTGTATATTCAAGCTGTTACCCTGGCATTCCTTAACAAAGCGTGTGAATGGAACATTAAGGATTTGGCTGTAACATTTCTTCCTTTGAATAATGGACATTCAGTGAGCTGAAATGAAAAAAATATTCTCGTTGGACTGGAGGGGGAGATGGGTTTTTATTGAATGATTTGAAATGGTTCCCATCTTTCTAAAGTCACCAGGACTGTCAGTCACCCTGTGGTCACAGGTTGTACATTCAAAATATATGAGAAAAATTTACTTTTCTGCTGAAAAAATGTAATTGAAAGGCTAAAGAAGGAAATACATTCCAGGAATACTGGCAGGAAATGATTGAGGTCAGTATAATTTTTTGTAACCCATTGTAATCATGTTCAGGACAATGCCTTTTAGACCAGATACACATGGAGTTGTTGGTTTGTCTTTTTTTGGTGCAGATTTTGCCCCCTATTGTCATAAAATGCAACTCAAAAAGTTAAATTTTGCAATAAATTAAGCATTTTTTGTCTATTTTTCCTCCGGAAAATGGAGTGTTTTCCTGGTATGGTGTTTTTCTTCAGTTTTATTCCACATACTACTATATAGGAATTGTAAGACATCAAAAACTTACATGTGTTCCAGTAGCAAAAACACAATAAAAACACAATTAAAATTAAAGAGCATCAGTACAAATAGCACATTCAAAGCTGACTGCCCATGTATAAGCCTGTGACTCTGGATGTCTAAGATTTTTGAAATACTGTCTCACCATTTGAATGAATGGAAAAATGCCCCAACCACACTTTGCTATTCTCAAGTGAATAGACAATTCTCTGATTACTGTAGCCATGAAACTACTTTTAAGATAGATGTAGGTCCATGAGACACTAATGTCCAAAATGTGAATAAATCTAATAAACATTGTGTACTTTATATATGGAAACTGAAATGTAAATACTAGGAGATACCATTCATTTGTTTAAAATCTGTTTCTCTATTGTAGATGGTCATCATGTATGGGAAATGGAAGCCAAAACAGACAAGGAAATGTTCAAGCCTGTAAGTATGATCATGTGTGTGGGGATTTCATCTGTGGGATTGTCTGAGAATTTACAGTGATGGCCTATCCATAATCCAGCAGAAACACAAAATCACAGTTGCGGTTACAGTAGTTGGCTGCAGTTCCAGCTTCCAGCCACCACACAGGACATGGAGCAAAATGCTTCCTACTCTGTGATCTTTGTTTATTCCAGGTCAAACAACTGATTGGTGCAATGACCAGTGGGATATTGATGACTTTTCCTAAAGATAGATATTCTTGGATAACCCCTATTGCTGTTTAATTTTAAAAAGAAAATGTGAATGATTTTCCAGCAAGGAGATTGAGGATCCCATACATTTATTTATATTGATCTGATTTCCTGCTATATATAGACAAAGTACTGTATATGCCAAATATATATTTTTTAAAATGTCTGTGTTATATGATGCTAAAATGTGTTATATATGTGGCTCCCTGGCAGATACCTCAATTTGAATCCCACAGAGGACTTTGGTCTGCTGTATAATATATTCACTGTTCTACTGGTTCCTGCCCCTCCCACATCCTATGCTTAGACTGAGGTGCTAAGGGTAAGATTGTCTGCAGTGAGCTGAAATGTCATCAGAATGGGAAGGGCAGGAGCCAGGAGTGACAATATCATATCATACAGCAAAATATCATACAGCAGACTGAAGTTGTCATTTGAAATCTTTCTCTCTGGGACTCGAGCTGAGGCATCTGCCAGGTAAAGTTTTGTATACTTACTATACAAAACACCAACACAAACATTTTTTTAAAACCTATTTGGTATATACAGTACTTTGTCTATAACAACCTGTCCCCTGATAAAAATAGCACTCTGTTGACAGGTTCCCTTTAAAGGGCCACAACAACCTACATTTACCCCACTAAGCTACCAGTACCCTAATGTAGGGTACGAAATAACATTTCTAGCATTCTTTCTTTTTTGTTAAAAATCCCCTGTTGTAAAAGAATCACCACCCTATGGAAATGACGAGAAAAGAGCTAAGAAAAGTCACACTGAGAGACGGAAGGGTGAAAGTCACTCATGTTGATTAGAGCCCAATATTTGGGCATCTGAAGTAAGAGACCCAAAGCAAAGAGGTTGAAATTTAAATTCAACTTTTCTACCTACTGTGTAAAAACACAAAGCACAATGTTAGTTACACTGTGGCTTATAAAGGTCGAAATCCATACTGGGATCTGAAGACATTGGTACACTTTCGATGAAGTTTACCATGGTATTTGCAACTGTTGAATATGTCTGCTAATGCTCAACAACATATGAATTGGATTTAAAGAGGACCTGTCTGTCACCCCTCAAAAAGAACCCCACCAAATATGCCCCCCATAATCCTCCCCCCAGCAGCTTTCTATTTATGCAAAAATTTATTGACAGCTCCGACCGAATGTTATATATATTCGGCCAGTGCTGTGGATAAGCACGGCGCAGCCACTGTCAGCCGCATTCTACATGACCCAGAACCGCATCTTTTTACCTCTCCGTGTCACTCCCGTCAAAGAAGACAAAGAAGCCTTTGGCGGGCAGCGCATCACCGCCACGTACTGCCCCTCCGCGTCATCCACGGAGTCCACCAGCTCCGTCCATCTGCGTGAGCTTACACCGCCCCCGGCCGCTAAATCCTGCCGCTCACAGGGATCGCCGCATTGCATAGAGCCGGCAGCTGATAGGGGCGTGGAGGGGGTATGTAGGCCGGCCCCTTCATGCATAAGGCCAACTCCAGCTCACACGATATAAGGATCCGACCTCTTATTTGGTAAGAGGTCGGATTGATTAAAACACACTTTCACAACATAAATTTTTTTAAAAATGGCATAAATAGAAAGATGCTGGGGGAGGATTATGGAGGGCATTTTTGGTGGGGGTCTTTTTGGGGGGTGAGAGGTCATCTTTAAACATGTTTTCCAAAAAACCTACTGCGTAAATTATGTAAATTATTTCAGCATTTTCCATGGCTGAAAGAGGCGGCAGAAATCAGATGATTTCAACAGTTTTTATTGGCCATTGCTGGGTAATGGCAGCTACGTACATTCTGCAGCAATTTATTGTAGCAGAAATGTTTTCTACAGTTTCTCTCACCTGTATGGTGCTTGAAAAAATCCATGTGATTGCTGCCAAAACATCCACATTCAGATCACTCTGATTTGCTGAATTTTCTAAAATACTTTTCCCCAATAATAAATAGCGGTATGTATAACAAATGTACAAACTTCAATAAAGACATTTTCCTTCTTTATCACAGAACTCACTGGTCGTGGAGATCCCGCCATTTCGCAATCACAGAATATCCAGCCCAGTTGAAGTCAATTTTTACGTCTGCAACGGAAAGAGGAAAAGAAGCCAGTACCAGCAATTCACCTATCTGCCAGCCAATGGTAACATAATGACTCATGAAAGTCTTTCTTATATATCTGAAGCTGGGTGCTTGCAGTTTTGTTAAAGTACAGAAATGCCTGTTGTAAAACTTGCTCTGCACTTTCTTAACAACTCCTGGTGGATGAGGGAAAGTAAAAATCTTGCTAGAAAGAACTGCTTGTATTGTTCTGGCTAATCTGAAAAGCATACTACCTGATCTTCCCATTTGCAAACATCCTATTTGGTGCCAAAAATACACATAAAGTAAAGGTGACTAAACCTTTTAAATGATGCAGTTCCTTGAGAGGTCGCATCTTGGGTCTTTTAGAGGCCACAGTTCAGGGGTCGACATTTATTTCGAACGACACTTACACGGTCAGTTGCGAACTCACCCAAACAACAAACTTTATCAGTTTGGGTCTGTTTTTAGTAGGATTTTGGTTTACACTTAATCCAGTTCAGAACAAGTTATGCTTTGAAGGATTGCATTTTTGTGCAACTGGGTGAGCTGGGAAGAGAAGGGTGGGAATAAGAAGAAAGGTCTCACCGCTGTTTTGGCAGTAGCCTATGCAAAACAGCTGTTGCTGATCTGGGTGTGGTTAGGGAAGAAACAAAGACTCTTTTTTGACAAACCTTTGCAGGGCAGAGGTCTAGCAATCTCCTGCTAGAATCTTGTTATTTATTTATACATGGACTCCTTACTGGAACATAGGTCTGGGCCATGCTACCTTACATGTGTTGGTGCATGGTAACTATCACACTGTTTTATTATTGACTGGGGTAGTACAGTCTAAGGCACAAGCACATGGGAATCAATTTTATATACAAAATCTTTTTTTTTACAGAATATATAATTTTATGTGTCACCCCATGTATTCTTTTTTTTATTATTTAAAATAATTACATTGTAAGATATTTTTGATTTATATGTAAAATAAACTTGTTTTGTGTGTAAACAATCACAACGCATTGTTTGCTGCTGATATTACTGCAATTAAATAATTTTAATTTTTATTGTTGCATGTCCTTTATGAAAAATATTTGTAGGAAATATAGCTGACCTCTACAAATAGGTTTAAGTTATTTAAAAAATTGGCACCAAAAAATAGTAAGCACCTACATTGAGGTGATTGCCATTTTGTGGCCTAAACCTATAATGTTTCTCATTGGGAGTTACATTATATGCATTGGTCTTTTCATGCTATTAGTTATCTCAACATTATGGGCATTTAAACCATTGTGCTGCATAGTTTATAACTTATATTTTCTATACAAAACTGCAGCAAAGTTGTGTAATATTACCTGAGGGCTAATATGTATTGCATTAGTGATTGACCCTATATCACAGTTTAGACCGCATGGTGACAGGTTGTAAAACAATATTTAGAAACTGCATATCAGTTGTGAATTGAATTATTATATGTGAATAATGTTTGTTCAATTAAATTGTAAATTTGATTTGTTTTATTAAAATAAACAGGTTGATTTTATAAACAGCTGGCATTAAGTGGATTATGTACAGTAAAAAGTTTTAGGTATGTGCTGAGAAAGGAACTCATCTTATGTCTTCAATCGAATTCTTCCTCGGTGTATTAATCGGGTTGTTTAGAATGGTATAGAGAAATGAGCAGTTGACGTTGTAGGGATCATTTCTGCGCAATCAACTGTATATATACTACATATTACCAAATAATATGGAGCAATGTGTCAGGAAGATGTGTCTTGGGTTGGGCTTTTTTTGTCCATAACAGATTTTAAATGTAATCTCCAATCCTAAGTAATTCTACAGACTATTATATGATTACATGTATGTATGTAGACTTCTAGAGCAAAGTAACCCAGAAAGGACAGAAAGGGGATGGATCTGTAGATCAGCAGGGGAATTTGTTAAGATCACACCTTTTGGGGGAGGGTCTTTTCCAGGGGTTACTTAAAGAGAACCGTCATGCAAAATAACCCCCCTAAACTAAATATATTTTCATAAACTGCCATTAGAAAGCATTGCCCCTAGCCCTTCATTGTCCTTCTACATGCCTGTAAACCTAAGCAATGAGGTCCTAAAGCTGTATGCAAATGACCTGTGAAATGTCGAATGAAGCATTAGCATATTCAAGCTGTCCACCTTATTCATGAGTGGGAGGCACAGCCACACCCCCAGTGCATGACTGACAGCCTGTATAATGATGTGAGGCAGTATAATGATGTGCTTCCTGGTGCTGGTGGCCACGCCCCCTGCAGCCTATGTGTGCATGTGTGTGTGTTTAGGAGAGATACAGCAGCTCCAGGCAGACATGTTACAGCAGAACATGTCAGATTCATGTGTAGCTGATGTCTGTGTTTCTGTGTATTAGGAGGATGCAACATGTCAGCAGATGCAGCACACACACTAGCAATGCTTTACTGTACATTACACACAGACATGAGCAGGAGGAGGAGAGGGGAGGGGTAACAGGGGTGACATCACTGCCTCTGACCATGTGACCAGCCTCATTTACATGATAAAAAATAGATGATTTTACAATAAATAATGTATGAAATAACTAGATAAAGGCTGGGATGGGATCCTTGTGAGCTGCTCCAACAGGTAGCAGTGACAGGACAAGTGACACAGACCTGATGACAGGTGTCCTTTAATTAAAGGGCGTAAGTATATTTATCCCCTATCCACATTGTAGGGGAAAATATAAGATTGCTTGGGGTTGTGGCTGTTGTACCCCTGACAATAGGCAGAACAGGGGGTTTGCAAGATCCCCTAATCTTCTGTATAGCACAGGGACTTCCAGGTTTCAGCTAAGCTAAACAGAGCTCTGACCTGCACTCCATTGACTTCTATAGGACTTCCAGTAGGTCAACACGACAGAGTGAACACGGAAGTCCAAATCAGACAGGGGGAACTTCGATTCCCTGTTCTGCCAATTGTGGGAGGTCCAACAGCTGAGACCCCCACAGTCATATATTTATCTCCTATTTATAGGACAGGGGATTAATATACTTAATGACACAACCCCTTTAACTTAATAAGAGAACCAGTGATGTTACTGTTGTGTTTTTCCGTTGACAATAATCCATGAATGGTTGCTCTTCTTGACCAGGTTCAAGTGGATCCTCAGAGAAATGTGCTTAGAGGGGTTTTTCACTTTCACTGTCCAATTGTCATGATGTCCTTTTATACATTTTTATTTTACAGTTCTCCTATAACCTATACAGGAAAATAAGAGCGAAAATCCTTTCTGCAAAGCTAAATGCAGGTCTTAAAAAGTACTTTACATAAGTAGAAATGCAAATAAACAACTAAATATGTACGCAGATGGAACATAGTGGTATAACATTAAAAGCATGTACTAACTTCCGACATTTATGGCATATGCATATTATATTGCATAAAATTCTGATAAATACAAGTCTGACCCACCCCTATTTCTAAAATGGGGATCCCCCTCCAATAGAAGTAAATGAAGAAGGCTAAACATGAGGGACCACCTCTATAATTAGTGTAGTTGCAGCATAGGAGAGACAGATGGTCCGGGGACCCCCATTCTGGAGATAAATGTGAGTCCCCAACATCTGTTGCATGTATTGCATATGAAACAGGAATATTGCTTCAACTATAGATTATCTCTTTGTTCGGTCTGGGAAGTTTTACAAATGTACACAATATAACAAAAAGGACACCTGTTGATTCCAAAGAAACAACTAAATATCCAATACATCAAACATGTTTGTACTATATTTCATAGTTTAATTAATTATGAATAATAAAATATTATTAAAAATAAATAAGATATTCCCTGTATTTCCCTTTATGTGTATGAATGGTTTGTAATCTGCTATTTTATCAGTATATTTAATGCAAGGGGATAGTAAAGAGAAAAATCTATCACAACTTTTACACTTCCTTTAACCAGAGTTAAACATGGAGCTATGTTGGTGTTTATTTTGCCCACTTTCTTGGAAATATGCTGAGAATTTTTTCAAATTATTTCCAAGATGCTGGCTTGAAGTCAGCAGTCGCTTTAATACTGCTTGTTAAAGAAGAGAGCGAACAGCCCTTGTTTATAAAGATAGGGTACAACATTCAATTTCCTTCTGGCAAACAATAGCACACTACCATATGAGGAACAACATTTTTTCATTCAGAACAAAATAATAAATAATCAATGTTATCCTATTTGTTTAACATAAATTAAGTTGCAACAGAAATATTTTTGTCTTGCTTATCCAAATACAGATTGCAGTCACTAACTTTAAAAGAAAAGCCTGGTATATTAAGTAATACCATATGACATATACATTTTACTGTAAAGGACTAGCCCCAAAGTAGCAACCTCTGAATTATATGCCACCCATCACAAACCTGAACTGTTAAATAGTCCACTGACCACCACTTACTGGTGTTGATTCATAAACAACTGGCCATCAAGAAGTCAAAGCCAGATGTCAGGCACTAACAACATTTTCTTGTTAACTATACAACTAAGATTAGGAACCTGGAGATGGAAATTGCATATTGGAAGATACCCGTAGGGCACTGTTTAGACTCTGGGTATGTAACCACTTGGCTTAATGAAGAGTCTACAGAATACATTCAAAGTGCATACAATTGTAACATTCGCTTACAAGTAAGATACAAATTATACAACTAAAATTATTACTACTAGATCATGATAAAAAGAAAAGAAAAATATGTCATTATATGGAGGACTTAATGTCAGAACAGTAGCATTGTAGCTGTGGCTATGATGGCAATATATGCTAGATATCCAAAGGTATTGTAATCCATTATTCAGGAATGATCAATACAGTTTTCCAGTACAACTGAGATTTTTATAGCTGCACTGTCCAGGTAAAAGGGAGCACAATGGTGATTGAATTGAAGGCATAAATACCTTGGTCATTAAAGAGGTTTTCTAGGAGAAGCAAAAATATATCAAAGGGATCATGGGAGCAAATGGCCTATAATAATAAAGGGAACTTCTCACCATATTTTTTTTAACAAATACAGCTAGTGACAGGTTCCCTTAGAGCCCTATTAACTAAATGCCACCCTTCTTTTAGCTAAAGACTGTTTTCCTCACATCCCCATAAAATCAACTTTGTTATGTTACCTGGCATCAGAGGGGGGTGTCCTGGTCGGACAGCTCCTCCTATCTACTCCTCCCCATGCCAAAAGCCTCACTATTTGGCATTCTGTGCCATGTGACCAGGGTGATGTCATCTAAGGTCCTTTACCCAGTTACATTACTCAGTTACATTAACATCTAAGTATTCGTATCATATCATGCTTTCATGGAGTTCAAGTCATCTTCCATGGAGGAATGCTGGGATTTCATGTGATCAGATACATACATGGGATAGCTGTTAATGTTACTGGATAAAGGACCTTAGATGACATCACCCTGGTCACATGACATGAAGTGCACAATGATTTAACAGAACTTTTTCCCAGCGTTCCAGCAAGGCACTGTGTAAAACAGCTTTTTCTAGCCCTAATAATAAGTAAACAGAGCTGTACATGTCTGTAGTTAAATATTTACGGATGATCCCTAAGTACTAGTTCTATACAGCAAAATGTCCTAGCATCAAGACCTGTCAATCAGAAACAAGGAGTAGAGGCAATGCAAGTAATATGGAGGACTACATTAATATCATTGGACTCACCTCAGGTTATTTGCATATACGTTTACAAACTGATTTTTTAACATTGCAGCCATGGAAAGGAAATTTTTGGGTGTAAGGGCAATGCTTTTTAATCATAGTTTTTTTATGAAGTATTTATTTTGGATGGGTTAATTGGCAGATTCCCTTTAAAGAACCCATATTTTTATTTGTTTACTGTACTGCAGTGCTTATAAGCATCTACATAGACACAGGCCTCAGCAATCTCACCACTGACACCAGTAATGGACTGCAGTGGTCACATGTGTAGTTGCAATCTTGGATAGTTTATTGTTAATCATCCAAAACCCCTTTAAGAAGGCTAAAATAAAGGGTAAAAAAATCTATCTAATCTATCTATCTAATCTATCTATCTAATCTATCTAATCTATCTATCTAATCTATCCATCTATCTATCTATCTATCTATCTCACATTAAAACTATAGTTAATGTCAGATCTCTCCTGTTATAAAAAGCTTAAAAACACTCTTGCAAATAGTTACCATGTGCTTACTTAGTGAGCTGTATATGTAAGAAAATTTAGGCTTTACATAATGGGTGCCAAATTATAGTAACTGCTAAGTCTTATTATTTGAGCATAGCTGCTCTAGACATATGGCTGAACTAAAGAGACTGTGTTAAAGATATTTTTCACAACAGCTGAAATTAGAACATCTAGTTTGAGATGAAGTCACCTTTCGTGTCTGAGGATTGCCAGTTTGGACTTTTCATTTAAGGAAAAGTAAATTTATTGCCCATTCATTACGCAGCTATGATCAATAGATTTACACCATATATTACAATAGCACAGTCTATTACATTTTATAACCACAGTAATAAAGAGGCAGACTTTAAATTCTACTTTTGTGTATTTTGGCAAGTTACCTTTACTTATAGGAACAGATGGATGCTGGACTAGAAATGTCTTTGTGTCTTATATATGTACAGATTGGTATTGCAATATGGCTGGAAGTGCACGCAGCATGCACATACTTAATTAGTATGAGCATATTTAAATAGTTATTGGTAGTTTCAATGGAATCTAATAATTACAAAGAGGTAGATCACACAAAATCACAAAACAAGGCCCCCTAAATCTAAAATATATTGGTCATGAAAATCCTTTCTTTTACCCGCCATGTTAAAATTAACAAAATACCATCTAAAAACAAATCTGAGATCACTTTTTTTTCAGTGCTCTGAATCAGCTTAAGTGGTATAACACCCTCTAACAGTTAAACAGCCTACAGCAAGTGAAACATGTGATGAATCATATATAGTTATCCTGGTAGCCAGACAGATGATTCTGGGTATGTCAGAATCGTAACACGCAGTAACTACAAATTTTGGAATGATGCGCGACTACCAGTCTGTTCTGTACTATACTGTTTATTCAGATTATGTTGGGCTAAGGGCACAGAAACATACTTGAAATGTGGGAAGTTTGCAGCCATTGGAGATGGGACAGATAAACGCTCTTCATCCTTTCCATCTCTATAGTATCCAAACGGCTGCCTCACAAATCTGGGCAGGAATAGCACCTCCTCTAAAATTTGAGGCACGGCCACACGAGTTGGTCACAGTGTGGTGTGAGACTCATCGCCCCATGACCATTCATAATAGCCAAAGGGCTACATTATGTTACAATGTAAGGAATTAGATCCCTTCTTATGTGTTATGACTTTACAGGTAGGAAACCTTTATTTTATTATACAATTCTGGCTTTCTGTGGCAGTAGTAGAAATATTGCTGTTCTCATATACTACCAATGCAGAGTTTTAAGCATTTTTGAAAAGTGAACATTGCTGCTGATAATTTATTTGGGGTGGATCATTTGTTATTGAGTTTATTTTTATTTAAAAGTGAAATACGCTTTTTCTGAGATTGGTGAGCAGTACCAAATGCAGATATTCGTCATCACTTCGCCCACTCTACTTCCTTCCTGAGACCTAAATTTATCTTTTGGAGAGTTCAGTAACAGATTAACAACAAACACCCTCTTACTGTGAATGCGAGTCACTGGACACACAATGTTCTAATTCTACCTGCACTCATTGTTTGCATTTCTCACATTAAAGAGGCGGCCAAGACAACCGCTATACATTTAGCTAAATGCAGGGACTGCAATATTCAGTTTATAGATAAAGGATATATGACCTCTTATTATATTGTGCGGTTTTATGTATCAAGCTATAATAATAAATTAAACATTTGAATCTTAGAGGGTGATACAATTGGGTAAATACAACCTCACATAAACAACTAATTCCATTGTTTTATTATTTATTTACTAAACATGAAGCCACAATTGAAAAGCACTGATGGAATAACTAAATGCACCCTATAAATAGCATGTGGTACAACCTTTAGCAGTAGTAATGTAATGCAATAATTTTTTGTATCACTTTATCAACCTTTGGGAAATATTTTGGGAAAGGCAGCAACCTTACCATCAAGCATGACTTTCGAGAAGCCAAGTGACATGATAGAACAGATTCCCAGCTGTCGACAGCACTGTTTTGATGTGGTTGCATCGAAAAACATATTTGCATATTTCCCAGAATCCCCTAGTCAAGCATCAATGGCTATAAGTCTCCACATTCCTACAAGTCAAAAAAGTCTTCATAAGGAGTACCTTTATCAACCTTTGAAATAGGTGTATCCAATCACAATGGGGGGGGGGGCTGCTGGCACTTATCATACACCAGTGAGTGAGTACCAGCATATGATAAATTCCCCTATGTAGCTTCTTTGCACAGTGCTTCACTGTGAAGTGTATAGTTCCAATACCTCACAGTTTATAAGTAACTCATACAAGCTCCTAGATATCCATTTGATAAGAATTCTAAATACGTACATTTAAAGGAAACCTACTATTTGATTTGATGCAGTATGAAGCAAACATACCTTGAGAATGCTGTAGCTACACTGATGCAGGATCATATCTTGGTTAATCCCTGAGCTGAGTGGTTTTGCTGAAAAAACAATTATAACATTCAGGACCTCGGGAAAGCTGGGTTGGGCCGGCTGCCTAGATCAGCACATTAGACACTGAGCTTGTAATTACAAATGGGGGTTAGTCAAGCATGACTTATCAACCTGAGCTGGATCACTCATACACAGCAGCCTGGGGATGATTCAGCAATTGATTATTCTGCCTTCAGGCACAAGCCATCCGCTCCTGCAGAGAAAAACTCCAGTGCTAGGAGAAGTACTGAACCAGCATAGAAGCAACAGAGCTTCATTATCATAATTTTATATCTTTTTTATCAGCAACAGGGATTAACCAAGATATGATCCTGCATCAGTGTAACTACAGCATTCTCAACGTATGTTTGCTTCATAAAGTATCAAATCAAATGGTAGGTTTACTTTTATTCCTACTGTGATATATAACATGTGCACTTACATGTATATTGCTCTTTATTTTTATGAAAGACACAAACTTATAAACTATAAAGTTGTGTGCTCATTATTTGTCCAGAGACCTTGTAGATTGCTGACACCTTCTAAATTCTTTCTGCTAACATTTCACATAAACCACCACCCGCCTGAAAGTTTTTGCACCTTTTTATCATATAAGCTTCACTTAATGGGCACAATTTCTTCAAATGACCTTCAACACCGCCTCACTTTTAATCCCATGATGCTTAATGTGTTATACAAACAGCAATTAAGGTACACACAGGCCTACCTGATGAAATACTTCTTAAAAACCTATTAATGTTTTAAGCTGATCTCAATAAAGAGGCAACACCTGCAGCCATTTGTTTGGCTCTGTTTCTGAACTGAAGTAACTTTCACATGTGTTTTCTTTCTTCAGTAACTTTTACATTACCCGAAATATTGAGCCTGGACTTCTGAGTGGGGGAAGCAGTCTGAATAGGCTCTTTATACTTTGACATTTCAGGCCCACACCCTCATTTGTTGGCTGGCCCAGCTGAACAGTTTGCTGTGACTAAACTTTATACCATATAATGCATTTTACAAATGAGAGAGCGCTAAGCAACTCTGGCATATTTCATTTGCTTACCCCCGAATATAAAGGTTTTGTATCTGCTAAAGAGAAACCTTTCTTTACCGTTTGCTTAATTACCTCTAATATGCTGTATATAATAGATTTCCTTATAGTCATATAGTGCCATGTCAGCAAAATATAAAAAAATAATTTCCCCAAAGATCAATCAATGTACTTAAATGAATTATATAGGTATTGATTCAATTCATGGCCAATGTTAAGTACTGGCCGTTGATATTGAATTGGTAGTGGTCTAACGACGGCATCTCTAAGTCAGCCCCTTCAGTTTTGGACACTACTGTTTGTACTGAGATCTCCATACTTTTAGTTACTTCCAATCAAGGTTTTACAGCATTCTCTTTTTTACATTAATGGGCTAGGGTTGTAATAATTATGAGAGGTATCTACAGCAGTCCCATCCAAGTGCTACTAAGGGTAAGGCTTTCTGAATAGTAAAGAGGCTTCTTAGAGTTTTTATACCCGCATTTCTTAAGATTGAAACATTCATTCAATAGCTGGTAAACTATCCATTTAAAATGGCTAATTAATAATCCTTAGAAATAATCTTTATGCATAGGTATCTATAACATTTTTATAATATACAAAAAAAGAAAATAATACAGCACAGCCTGCTAGAGTTGTGCTGTATTCCTAATCACAGTACGATGACGATGTACGGAAGATTCTGTTGGATTGCAGGAGACTCAAACTTGTTAATATATTGGAATACATCGAGCACCAGGTCTGTTAAAGTAACAAATCTTTATTGATCCATGTTACATTTTTTAAAAGGTAATGGGCATTGTCTTCATGCTTTGAAACATAGTAGTGATAAAACCTATGGAACTATCAATCAATAGAGATTTTTCGTTTGGGGCCACTAAGAACCCCTAACATTCTATTACGTGACAAAGTTGTTAAGGTAATATGAAAATGTCTGGGCTCTCTCTTTTCAGAGTGGATGAATGCTGCATTACAATTTCAGCTGTTGACCAGTTAGATGGTGGTACCCAAACAGTCGCAAGAACATTAAGGCCCCAGTTGCCACCCCCCTTCTTTACATTATTGTGGGAGGGGCTCGGATATTACACGGGTGCATTTTCCATATACTATTGTAACTTGTAGCAGTGTATTGTTTGAATCCTACAAAAGCCTGAAAAAAATGTAAAAAAGCAAAAACTTTTGACGCAATTTGCATTTTTTATTTTTATTTAGTTTTTTTTATTCTTAATGATGTTCAGTCATTAAAGAATCTACTCTGTAGCCAAGTCTTTTTTAATGGGAAATATACCCAAATATTTTCTTTTTGCTTTTGTGTAGTAACTTGTTTTTTTTTTATAGATGTTTGTCCAAACATGCTTCAGATCATTTACTGCCACAGGACTGTTTAGGTAACTGGGGATCTTAGAGTAGACTTACATTGCGTTACAATTTCAGCTGTTAACCAGTTAGATGGCGGCACCCAAACAGTCGCAAGAGCATTTAGGCCCCAGTTGCCACCCCCCTTCTTTACATCATTGTGGGAGGGGCTCGGATATCGTGACTATTGTAGATAAATACATATTACACGGGTGCATTTTCCATATACTATTGTAACTTGTAGCAGTGTATTGTTTGAATCTTACAAGAGCCTGAAAAAAATGTAAAAAAGCAAAAACTTTCAACGCAATTTGCATTTTTCATATTTATTTAGTTTTTTAATTCTTAATGATGTTTAGTAATTAAAGAATCTACTCTGTAGCTAAGCCTTTTTATGGGAAATATACCCAAATATTTTCTTTTTGCTTTTGTGTAGTAACTTGTTTTTTTTTGTAGCTGTTTGTCCAAACATGCTTCAGATCATTTACTGCCACAGGACTGTTTAGGTAACTGGGGATCTTAGAGTAGACTTACATTGAAATCAATATGTGGTCTTCTCTAAGAACATAGTATGAATCAAATCTGACAGAAATGGAGGCATTTAATAGGATGATGTCTCCATTTTGAATTGTAATTGAATAAAAATCTGAAATCTTATAGCAGGATGTAGATGTGGTTGAGTGGGGAGATCTTTATTATTTCATGTAGTGTAAGTGATCCGCTTAGAATAAGGATGCAAAAGGGTCATGTACATATAGTCTCATCTATCTGTGACTGCATAGAGCTATTGTTGGCTCAATCTGACAGGTAGAATGTGCTTCCCTTTTATCATGAGGTATTCATTCTCCTAGATATGTTCTGAAGCTCTCACTATCATTTACCTCTCAAACCATTTCATGGGCCTATATGTTATAATTGCGAGGAATTGCTAGTTCATGGTAGTCCAGGTAATGCCACTGCGTATACAGGAGTATTATGAGCGCTAACACAATCCCTTTTATGTAGTGGTATATAATAGACAATAGGGAGGGAGTCATGTTATACTTTTAATACATCACCTGGTTAGTCCATGCTGGCACATTTAGTTTTAGATTGTAAATAAATGTGAAACTTCTTTATTGGTTATAAATGCCATGGTTATTTATGGCTATCATTGGCACAAAACTTACTAATATATATATATATATATATATATATATATATATATATATATATATATATACATGAATCTTAAGTCTGCTTTTCTTACTGGTTTTTCCTTATTAATACATGTGGAGTTTAGGTCTTTAGTGAATTTGCGACTTGAGAATTTTGCAACAAAAGTCACAACGAGGTCTACAAAAAGTCACAATTACCTCTACGCTATTTCATATGACTTGCAAGGGGTAGATGTGGATTTGTAACAAACCTTTTTGTGGCAACTTTCACATTTGGTATCAGGTGATAACTCTGTGAACACTGCAGAAAACTTGCATAAAATAAAATGCAAACTGCATATGTGCCCAATTGTGTTCCTTTTATAACAATTAGTCTATATTAATGACATAAGGCCCCTGACTGTCTAGAGGTAAGTAATATGGCTTTATGGAAAAATATGTAACGTTTAAAAAAAAGGAAAGGAGATTTATATTTGTATTTATAGGCACATACAATATTTGGTAGAAAATTCATTCAAAATAACAAAACATAAGCAGCAAGGTAAAAAAAAATAACATATCAAAAATGAAGCTGTTGAGGTGATGTAACCTTTTTGCTGTTTGCCATAGAACAATGGTGATATAACAAGTACAGGCAGTCCCCGACACCCAACTTACAGATGACCCCTAGTTACAAGCAGGTTTCTCTGCCCACTGTGACCTCTGGGGAAGCTCTCCGGATGCTTTACTTTAGTTCCAGGCTGCAATGATGAACTGTAAGATGTCTATAATGAAGTTTTATTGATAATCCTTGTTCTCCTGACAACCCAAATTTTTTTAAATCCAATTTCCAAAGGGACCAAAAAATGTATTTTAAGTTACAATATACACCTGCTCTAACTTACATACAAATTCAACTTAAAGTGGTTTGTCCATGAAAGGGAATTCTCAAATTTCAATCCCCTCGTGATGTTTACACAATAAATATTATTTTTAACCCCTTACTTTGCAGTTTTACTGCTGTTTTAGCTCCTATCCAGGGTGCGGGCGAATCCTCACGATTCTTCTAGTTCTATCTGCTGGTAATGTAGTTAGATTAGCAGGGCAGAGGTTTATATACACTTTCATTTAGCTTCTGAGATAGATATAACACACAATGACACTCTCAACTCTGCTAACTCACCTATAACACACACACAGTCTGCTATATACATCCCTCCCCTGATATACAGATCTTATCTGCCTATAGCTTGTAGCTTTACTCTCCTCACCATGTGTTGATGTGTTGTTGTTTGCTGTCAGTTAGTCGGTGTGTCTGTGTGAGCTTGTCCTGGAATGCAAGGGTGGGGACTAGAGGGAGAGAGAAGCTCAGCTCAGTGCTGCGTCAGACAGAAAAACAAGATGTCCAACAACCCTAAAGAAGATCCAGGGTTGGGTCTAGGGGTACTCCAGGCCTGATAGAGACAGGTTGTAATTATATATGTGAAATGCTGTATTTTTGATAACAGTGAACTAGAGAATGTGTTACTTTGTTATCCTGAGTACATTTCAGAAATTTGTCTTTGTGGGAATACCCCTTTATTAGTACCTATATTGTACATAACCTGGAGACTGCCTGTATATAGTTACGGGTGTTCTTGATTTTGTTGGTTAAGGCTGGGAACTGCATAAAGTGAATTCTATTCTCCTATGTGACATGTACACAAATGGCTATGCATCATTTTGGCCGATGGCATACATTAAATTAGCCGAGCTGATTGGCTACATTACTTGGCTAACTATGTTACTGAGAGTGGATGTGGTTAGGCCATGATAGGTTATAATAGAATTCTACTAATTTGTGATTACACACACACATACATTATAGAGTTACAATAATAGCTCTTTTGCTTGCAGTCCATAGTTAGTTACAGATGATTAAACCTGGAAGGTTTTTAGTTAAATTTATGGCATACATGTAAACTCCTGTAAGTACTAAATATGCAATGTTTATAAAAAGCAAAATGTGTATAATGAAACAATGTCTTATATTGTATCCACTCTGCATTACAGTACTTCACATTTGGTATATTGATTAATATAATCTAGGTTTAATCATTTTAACAATTGTTATCACTATTAGTGATCTCTTTGTACTAGTTTAGTGATCTAGTTTATAGGGCTATAATAGGATAAGGTAAAATTTTAAGAAATAGAAAGAAATCTATATATGAAATAAAAATAAGATGGTGAAAATGGCTTTTATCTATGAGGCCATTCTAGTGTATATGTAGCTATAAGCCTTGACCATGTGAGGGTTGTCTATGAACAGTACCCAGGCCATGGGACTAAGAAGTAACAAATAAAGAGCCAAATAGCTAAATCATATAAAAGATAAGTTACTTTATTGTTTTTGGGAAGATGTTTTTCAATTGTTAATAGTCTTGCAATAGTATGAAATATGGACAAACTTGGGCTTGGGATAAAATCTTTGGAATGTCCATTGCCCAACCAGATTATACCAGGTGAAATAATTTTAGGCAATCGATAGGGTTATAGTGAACATGATTGAAAAGAAAGTTTTAATTGTTTCGCTGTTTCATTGTTTCGTTGTTTCATTGTTATTGCTGTAGTGTTCAAACAAGTAGACATAAAATTATAGTCACTGCAAGAGCTGATTTAGAATACACATTTGGAGTCAAAAGAAAAGGTCTATTGAATATAAGATGTGTATAATCTTAATGTAGTCGGATAGTCGTGCAATAGCAGATTATATTAAGGAAATTCTACTGGATTGCATATGACAAAGACTAATGTATAAATGTATGTGACTATGTTTATGTAAATGAAAAAACTCAATAAAAACTTATTATTTAAAAGAAAAGAAAGTTTTAAAGTGTAAGTGGGAATTTGACTCTAAAAATATTGCCTTGTTAAATAAGATAAGTCAAGATGAAGTAATTGCCATGCATTTAAGTTGTTCCTTTAAATGCATTGAAGGTCTATGGAATGTATTGTCTTTTATATATTGTCTTTTTAATACAGTGCCCTTAGGTTACATGTCAATTTTTTTTTGGCCCTGGCTCCACCAATGACACCAAAATTTTCATGTATCTAATCAGTAAGGTTATTCGGTAGGTGTTCTCCCTATGGAGAGATTGCCAAATAAGGCCACCTTAAAGGCGTGTGGAGACTTAAAGATAGATGCTCCACTTGCTCCACTCGGGAATTCTAGGTAGCATTGAAATACGTTTTCCAAGTTGTTAAATGGAAAACAATGCCTCCTTTTGCTACCTTGAAACGCAGCTCCCTTATCACCAAGTATGAACTACAAGAAATCTAATAACATGATGTGGGATTAAGTCAAACCAGTATATCTATTTCAGAAGGAACAGACACCCAACTGTAGACAGCACTGTTTCAACCTGGTTGGGTCTCCTCAGTACAGCGTAGGGAACTGGATTGGCTGTGTTAGAGGCTATTGACTAGGGTCAGAAGGTAGGTGTTCCCCTTACCGAGAGATTGCCAATTAAGGCCACCTTAAAGGCGTGTGGAGACTTAAAGCCATAGATGCTCCACTAGAGTATTCTGGGAAGTATGCAAATACATTTTCCAAGGTGTTAAATGGATAAATGGAAAACAATATATATATATATTGTATTTTATCTACTCATCCAGCATTAACTTTTCATGAGCCCATTCCATACTGAAGGCAGAATCCAGATTCATTTGGTCATTGGTACCTTGTAACCATATTACTACGTCTGTGTTCTAATCTGTGCATAAGGTACAAAGAAAGGTCTACATTTCCATTAAAATGATTGACTAACAACACTGACATGTTAATGTATGACATAAAGGGGGTCACAGGAGAAATGTCTTTCTTTAACAAGGAAAGTTGAGTAGAGACTCAGTCAACACTGCCTCACAACTCTGACATTTCACATTAGTGTGACCTTCCTGTAACATATATTTCAGGCTTGTAATTAGAGTTGTGGAAACACTGAGGGCATAAATGTAACTACTACTGACATCCGCACTAAGAACTAGTCCTCACATTCATCTGTTTTTGTACTGTTGAACTGTTTTATGCATTTACTATATTAACCCATGAGATTTCAACTGAAGAGATAACTGCTATGGTGATATTTGGAGATTAATATGAAAGGAAGTAGCAGATGTGTGGTGAGCAGCTTCTGATCTGCAGTGTTAGTAGCTGATAAGTATGGTTATGCTATTGAATGCCTCATAGTGATCTCATCTTAAGCACAGACTAAAATGCTTCTCTATAAACTTATTAAAACACTGCAAACACCAAATGTCAACAGAAAACGGACCAGTGTTCTGCTCCATTCTAACCAATTCTGCCAAGAGCAGACAGTATAAGATTTACACAGGTTACCACGGGATATAACCTAATGTCCTAAGTATTGGATTGGATATTATTGTTTGTAGCTCTGCTGGAAATGCCGGTGACTCTATCTGGTGTCCACATACAAAATGTATTTTTCTTATGGTTTACTCTGTATAATTTCTGGTAAATTCTGGAGATGTTTCTGTATCCTCTATTTTTTCCTCTAAAGTAAATCTGGAGTAGATCCTAATGGCAGGGGATATTAAAACGAACCTGTTAACCCAAAAGTTTTCTTTGGCTTATGTTTGTCATAAATAGTTTTGGTGGTGAGATGGGGAACACACTGCTATCAGCTAGTCTGTGCAGAAAAAAGTGGTCTGTTGCTCCCAAAACACATAGCGGACTAAGCAGCAATGATATATTTTAGCAGAACGCAGAGCAGAAGTAGCATGAGGAATCTTTTCAAATGGTTATAATTGTGGCAGACACATGCCAGGGCAGTAAAAGGCAAACAAGCTGTGAAATAAGTGAGAGTTGCTGTACTGCGTCCAAGGTGGCTTGTAGATTCCACTCTAGTCTGGGGACTGCTAAAGTTTCTTGGATAGCTTGCCAATAAAAGGGAAAATTTTGTCCTACAATTAAGTATTCATTGAATTTTATTGAAAATTATACTGTAAGTTTCTCATTATTGTAGTTTTTATGTGCACACATAGGACATAAAGCTTATTCTGTTTTAGGATAGCTACCAGGGTGTTATTTATTTTGTTTGTGACTAATTTTTTTAGTGCTAGGGAGTGCAATTAATTATATTCTGTATATGATTCTAGTGTCTTATTTTTCTTTTCCTACTAAGCAGTATCCATTATGTAGAATAAATGGAATACACAATGCTATACATTGATCATGCTTACTGTGAGAATGACTATTATTCAATTCCTTCCGTTCCTATACCATTGTTTGTAAACCTACATCCAACAATTATGTCTTTTTGGTTACCATTCAGTAACTGTACAGACTCTTTAAGCAAATCATACCCTTAACCACCTCCATGAAGGATCCTTATAGATAACTCATTCATACCGGTAGATTATGCCCAAAAAACAATTTTAAGGAAATATACAGATGTAAGTTATTTTTCCTGGCATAATCATTCTTAAAAACTCGTCAGCCACTCCTAACAAATCAACCCACTGCCATCTAACTGTATGTCTGTCACTAGTATGACATCACAAACATAATAACTTGGCTTGGTGCAGGTTGGAGAGGAGAGCAATGAAGAAATTCTCACCAGGGGATGGGATAAATATAACATGTGGGACTGGTAATATACATTATACAACACATTCACACTACTTGTTCATTAGCAGCACAATATAACATTATATTCTTCCATAGTCTGAAAGTTAATCTAAATACGTTTGACATTGCTGGACACTCACATAATCATCTCACTGGTGACATCATAAACCACAACTGCATTTACTTGTATATATTTTCTTCTTGATTCATTTGAATCTGTTTAGTCTGACAGCAGTTTTACCAAACACACAGACATTTATCAAGTGATCCATCGGTAGCAGCTGAACAGGCCATAATATATCCAAGAGAAATTTTTGCTTTGATTAATACAAATCCATGGAGCCCTTGGGTCCAAAGCTTCTTCAGGAACATGGCTATTTGCAAATAGATTTTTATAGCACATTAGTGCTGGAGGAGATTCCAAAGAAAATAGCTCTTTTGAATATTAGAACCAGCTGTGACTTTCTTATGCTGATGACTCATAGTTTTTTTTTATTGGGTGGGAGAACGAGGCAAAAGACACACAGAGTCTTATTCAAGACGTTGTTTGTTTTGCAAGGGGTATCCTAGCCACAAGCCAACTTGATCTTACCAAAATGCAACTCATGTTTATTTAATTTTTTTTCTCCTCTCCTAACAGTTCCAATTATAAAAACAGAGCCCACTGATGACTATGAGTCAGCACAAACCTGTGGCCCAATGAACCAAGGATTAAGTCAACTCTCCAAGCCATACTACAGCCAACAAATTTTGATGCCCTCTGATCCTGGTTCATGTCTTGTGTCTGGCTTCACGTCCTGTCAGCAGAGAAACACTGTGATGTCATCGTCCCCTAACTCAAGCCCCAAACTCCATGACCTCTCAACTTCTTCATACAACAAATGCATCTCGAATCCTGGTCACTCTCACCCAGGACTTCCACAGCCCACTGGAGGTGTCCCTACCATACAAGAAGTGCCACGGTCTATTGTGGTTCACCCAAGTTCACCCGAACAGTCATCCCACATCATGCTGCAGCCGCAGGTGAGTCTTCATCAGAGCAGTAGCTGTCCCCTTGGTTTTCAACAAACAGTCTATCCCAACAGTCCCTCTTCTCCAGTTCCATCTATTACCCAAGAGCCATCCTATTTGCAGCCCTGCAGTCCAACTCACTCATCAGTAATGGGTCAACAGCAGCACCAACAGCAGAAGGTTCAGAGAAATGAATCTCCAACCACTCAACCTCTGTCACTGCCAGAGTTGCATGAGGACAATAATCATAATTTGGCCCCTATTCCTGTAACCATCAAGTCTGAGCCTGAGGAATTGGATCAGTTGTACTTGGATGATGGTAAGTGTTCCGCAGCTGTAGAGGCATTCATTCCACTATATTGCTGTATCAGTAAGTTCTTTATTAACCAGATGCTTTCAGGAGCACTCGTAAATTAACGGCACTAAGAAATGGTGCAGAAATATGTCCATTTAGAATTAATAAAAATAAGAAAAGGGAATTGAAAAGGTTCCTAATGTAGCATTTCTCATACTGTGTAGTTTAAGCATTAAATGCCATTCGTAACCACAGAGGTAGCTTAACCACCAATTGCTACACAAAAGTAATTGCAACCATATGCTCTTAGCTCATGCAGGTGATTTGATAAAGTCTGAGTAGAAGTACAATAAAATGTCTAGCTATGAATAGTTCAGCTCTCTTGCGCAAACACCCCAGTAGCAGAAAACTTCATATTAATCTAAAAGGACTGTATTCATCACAGTATTCTAGCTGTTTAAGAAAAGCTTTCAGTTTATTAATTGCTTTCATGAAAATAGTCCAAAGTAGAAGTTTAATCAAAGAAGGTTATAGCATCAAACATACTAGATAGAGATCATACACCATGTGCCCAGTGCCATGGAAAATTATCCCTTACTCTCTTCTGCAGGTAATTGTTCATTAAATTGATATTAAAGTACTTTAATATTCAGTTAGGTTGAGTTGGTTTCCATGGATGATAGCTATAAGACTACTGCCTCTGCAGTTCCTACATGGGTTGTCACCCTGGTTTCTACAAACCCTTATTTGAATGTATATCTCTATTAGTATTTAATGTTAGGGTTTCTGCACCGATCCATAAGACCATAACAGCGGAAGAAATCTAAAGCTCCATATTTTACATTGCTGGGTCTCCAATTTCATCAGAAACATACAGACTTTATTTAAAATAAAACAGTAGTGAAACATTATGTCATGATTTAATATCCATTGGTTGTAAGAAAGAATACTCTGCTGAACAGCACATGCTGTCCCTACATGTGCTCAAGGGCTGAGTCTACGTTATAAATCACCCATACTTTGGCCAGATGTGGCTCCCCCAGTGATAACAGCTAATCAGTTTAGGTTTACAGAAGACAGAATCCTCAGTGGTCGTCTCTATTAAAATGTGTCAATTGGAGATAGAAAAGTAAAGTGCTCTGCCAACCTCACAGAAGTGAACAGAGTAGTGATGAAGCTTCCATATTTACACAGGGGACAATGTTTTTCTGATCACCCTGTGGTCAGATCTTCAGCAATCACACACTTGTTCCCCACACAATTGTTTTTGGAAAAGTGTTGGCATCATTTTTTATCTGATCCTAAGTTTATGAACGAGTTTACTCTTTTGGGGACATTTATCATACTCTTTATGGTACAGTCCAGGTCCGCCGCAGCCGGCAATCTTTCAGCTGTGGGGTAGGAATGCTCCACATTGGCCCACTCCACCGCCAACCATAATTGTTGCCGATTTGCCAGTTATTGTGATTATTTCAGGGCTTATACAACAGAAAACCTTGATAATTGTGATAAATGTTTCTCTAATATGCCTATGGATATCAGGGCATGTACTCTAGTCTACAAGCCCTAATATCATTGCAATTACCAGTAATTCTAATTATTTTCCTCTTTACACCATCTCCACGCCAAAGGGGCTTAAAAAGGGTGCAGCTGCATTACAGGAACACAAGCTGCAGAATATTTCTATGGCAGGTAGGACCTGGCATAGAATTATATGCTCCACAACCCAGCTGGCAGATGCATCAAGAGGCCTGAGTCTCTGTTAGTGTTGGAGGGGTGGGGATTTTATTATATGCCGATGCACGAGCACAGGATTTGCATTTCATTTTGCTAGCTAGATGGGCAGTAGCTCAGATAACATAGAGGTTCTATGCAGATGAAAGTCACAGCAGCTAGGTCTAACAAGATTTAAGTCAACTGCAAAAATATTAATTGTAGCTGTAAAGAATAACTAAAGTCACATAATTTCTAGAGGCAGTGTTAGACTTTATGTACACATAAAGGACTGTTAATTTACTCAAAGTTACTTGAGTGTTATAAGATTCATGTACTGTATACTTTGCCATAAGTCAAACCTGTAAGATAATTAATGTGTGGAATGATGTTATCCTTCCAATACCTACCCTGCTTCCCCTACCAAATATCTGAATTAGATGGGGAACTTATATATGTTCCTTATAACATAGATTTATGGCCATGAATAGACCTATACAAATGAGTTGGCATGTGCCAAATGATTGGTTTCATGGCTATGTAAATATTACCTTGTTGGTCATGGTTTACATCTCAGTTTCTTTGGTGTGTGGTCGCCATTGAAATCTGACTATGCTATAAATGCACACTAATGAAGTATGGACTTGGCTAATTACTCTACCTATATGATATCCCACAGCGCTGGAGATGTCAATCAAGACCAATCGTTGGACATTGGGCATGGTTTATTGAATCTTAAATGGGGTTGTACCTACAAACATTCTCATATTAAACAGACCAACAGGATGCATGCTCATCCTGCCACTCCATTAATTGGAAAAAACTCTCTGGATTGCTGGGGTCCCATTCTAATGATCAGTGGTTGTCCTTACTGGTCACCTTCTTATCCTCTATCCTGTGGATAGAGAATGAATCGCATAGTTGGTACAACTCCTTTAGGATTAATGTATGATAAATGTGCTGTATATAAATAAGGTACTTACCAAAATATAGGACCAGTTTTAGGTTTTTATGACATATGGGGGGAAAAATGTAAAAAAAAAAAGAGTAAAATCTCTGTTGTTTATGCTGCCAGACTTTGCTTCTAAAGATTTATAGGGATATTTTGAAAGGTTAATCTAAAATGTGATTATGTGACCTCACTGAGCTGTGATTTAGCACTCACCACTGTGTATCCCAAAGACCCCAACCCCTAGTGTTACTGTGATACATGAGCTCTTAATTCTGAATAGGATTATAATTTACAATTGACTTGTCTGCTTTTACTAATTCTTACCAAGGAACATCTGAATCTGATTGTCTTTTGGGAAAGAAATATACATGGCAAAATAGAGTTCATTGTGTCTTTTCTAAGAATTTTTATACTAACTTAACTGCAGGATTTAGCTGAATGCAGGTATAAAAACAGGGGTTGCTTGGGGCTTGACTAACAAGGGGAGCATTTTACTATGCAGACGAAAAGAAATTTCCTTATTACCACAGCTGCAAAGCTCAATAAAAATGTCAGGCTTGTTCTAATTCTTGACTCCAGTTTGGGATATGATTCTGTAACTTTTACTAATAAATTGAAGTAATATAAAACAGGTCAGTGAGTATGTCTACAAGCTTATATGTCTTCATAGAAATGTGTGAGTCAGTATAGTGACACCTGAAAGTATCCACAAAGCATAGGATTGCCCCACCATTAGCAGTGGTTGGACTGTCTTTAGATTCAAGTATACAGGCAGTCAAGATAGGTTCTTTAGGTTTGTTCTTAGGTTGAATTTTTATGTAAGTCAGAACTAGTATATTTTATCATTGTAGCCAAAGACAAAAAATGATGGGAGGAGTACACAGGTAGGGAGTGCCACAGCTTCACCGGAGCTTTAGTTAGGGTGTTCAAGGAGCTGGTCGCAGAGGGGTTTTTGAAAGTTGGGAGTATTAGTTGATTCAGGGAGTTTTTAACAACTGATTCCCCAATTGTATCCCCAAGTTTTTCAGCACAAAAATGTATTTATGGTAATTTTGGAGATGGACAGTGGGATGCCAAATTTATTTAGAGCCAGTATAAAGGTCCAAGCCACCCAGTAAAAGAGTGGAGAGTAAAGTTGATTGAATTTTCTTTGACCGGGCGAACTGGAAAGGATGCAAACCCCTTTAATCCAAGTAGTGGGCTTATATGTAACGACACAACAATCCCAATTATTTAGCTTCTTTCTCATGCTTGTAGGGAATGCCTTTTTTTCCTTTCCATTGATCCACCCGCCAAATGTTCAAATTGTTATGAATTTGTCATTGTTTGTATAGTGTTTATAAAAAAAAAAGGATGACACATAGACAACACTTTTTCAAAGTTCTTTTAGGAAATATAGTTAAAATTAAGGGTCCCCTACTATTTCATATGATCCTTTATTACTTGCAGCGGAGAAGAGTTGTCACAAAGAGCATGGACATTCATTAACTTCGCTTTTCCTCTATACAGTAATATTTCAGAAGGATAAGTGGATGAAAAGTGGTGCTTTTAGGTCATTAACATGCAGTATCCAGGGGATTTAACATCTACAGCCCCTACCCTTCCATGATCACCTATCTCATCATTAATGGGTGTGTAACATTGGGTACTGGCTGTCCAAAGTAATCTTCTATAATCTCATCAATAGTAGAGGTGAACACTGCACGGGCACAGCCAGCATAACAGTCAGACGACACAGCACAGCACACTAGGGATGAGGGATATATAGGAACGGAGGTATATGCTGTCACCGAGGTTGTGCTCCAACTTCCAAGCGTAACAAGTAGAATCCACGAGGAGAGAAAAAGACGAAGTGGCACTCACCAATGGTGTAGACAGTCTTCTTTATTTATATATTCATGTGGTAGGTACACAGGGGGGCACGCAGAATATATGAATAAAGAAGACTGTCTACACCATTGGTGAGTGCCACTTCGTCTTTTTCTCTCCTCATGTAATCTACCATAATATTTATAAATATATATACGGATAGAATTCGTAGTAACAATGTGGTCTTTCTTTCTACAATAGCCTGCTAATGAAACAAATAAGCTTGACCTACTTATCTTATTAAAATAATTCTTATGCAAATATACAGTACATTGTACATTTCTTAAATCTAATGCTTTTATTATGTTTATTATTTTTGCTCTGTTTAAATTAGTTTTCAACAAGTCCGATGGCATTATAAGTATGTCTTTTTTATTCATTACTTATGAAACAATGCTATATTGTCCTTCATCGTTCGGAAGCTGTACCTACAGTATTGTAGAGCGTTCCCTAATGCTTTGACTATTACAAGCAGCGCTGACCTGAATGAAGTTAAACAGTGACTGCATGTAAACAGTAGCTCATGTTTCTTTTCCTTATGGGATTTTTCAATCATGAGAATGTGTAGTATGTTGAGGCTGACCAGGCTAAAACACGTGTTTACAGAGCTAGTAGATTGAGTGCACATGATGTGCGCAATTGTTATAGATGAAGCTGGAAATGTAAAAGAAGACTCATCAACATTAGAGGTGAGGTCACTATTGAGTAAGTAAAAGATGACATTCAGACGCTAATTTTGAGAACAGACAAAATGTCAGCTTGGCCTGGTTTATGTTCCCTATTATGAACACAACTTAAAGTAATAGATAGAACAGTTACACTATTTGCAAAATACTGCCCAGACAAATATGACTTGATGGTATTTGTAGTTGTAACTATTATGTTTTTTTCCTTTTTGATTTTCTGGTATTGTCTGCATGACCCTATGAAAGTTTACAAGATTAGCAATTATCACGTTAGTAATGGCTTAGAATGGATGTAAATACAATCACATCAAATTTATCATTGTGTTTTAAATCTATGTTGGGTGTTGGTTTGGCATAGTAATGCTGTTTTTCAACTTTCCATTGCACCAAATGAACATAGGAAAGTGCAAAGTCACTTTAAAGAGGACCTGTCACCCTAGAAAACCCACCCACCCCAATGTGCCCCCCATAATCCTCCCCCCAGCCCTTTTCTCCCTAGCCGTTTTTATTTTAAATTTATGTGCAGTATATTTATTTAAAACGATCCAACCTCTTACTAAATAAGAGGTTGGATCGTGTATACGTCGCGCTGGCAGTCGGGCTTATTCATTAGGGGGCGTGCCGACACACCTCCAGCACGCCCCCGCCAGTGGACACATTGTACGAGAAGCCGGCAGCATTGCATCGCTGCGGTGTGGCCGTGCTGCACTAACAGTGGCTGCGGCCGCAGACTGGCTGATTCGCATTGGCGGCACTGTCAGCGGCTGTGGCCAGGCCGGGCTTATTCACAGCGGAGAGTATCGCATCGCTGCCGGCTTCTCCTAAAATGTTACCGCTGGCAGGGGCGTGCTGGGGGTGTGTCGGCACGCCCCCTAATGAATAAGCCCGACTGCCAGCGCGACGGATACACGATCCGACCTATTATTTAGTAAGAGGTCGGATCGTTTTAAATAAATTTACTGCACATAAATTTAAAATAAAAACGGCTAGGGAGAAAGGGGCTGCTGGGAGGATTATGGGGGGCACATTTGGTGGATGGGTTTTGCAGGGTGATAGGTCCTCTTTAAAATAGACCCTGCTTGCGCCAAATTTATTATTTGCTTAGACTAGTTTTCATAATAATGAGCTAAATTCATGATTTGCGATTTGGCGTAAATTTTTGTTTAGGAGCATGTTTTGCTGCAAAACGGCTTCAGTCACCCCCTGGCGTAGAAATAGGACAAAATCAACTACCAAATTTATCAAGATCAATTGCTCCTTAGAGGGACACGTGCACCATAAAAAAAAAACATTTTGTGACAAATGAGACAAACCAAAAAAAACCCCCAAAAGAATACAACAACATACCTAGACTCACTTGATGAATTCAGAAAAAACAAAAATGGAATTGAACATAGACAACCAAGTCAAAGACAAATTGTAATGATAGATTCCCCATGATTTCTCTAACATTTCTGTATCAAAAAGTATCACAGCCATCTAAAGCCGTTTGGTTTATTGTTACCTCTAAGCAGAAGTGGAAGTTTTTTTTATTAGGAATCAGGACTGTTGCCTGCTATAACTTTCAGAAATGAACAAGCTTTATAAATGCAAGCAAATTTCCACTTCTGTCTGACCCCCAATATGACCTATAAGAGTACTTGAACCCCTGATTTTTTGTCACTTTTGAAGTCTTTGGAATGCCATCGCACCCAACTCAGGGAAGTTGCAGCAGCCTTCAGGGCTTTTAACTCTCATTATACTCTTACCCCTGGTGAGTATATTTTTTACAACAAGCTCGTTTTGACACTAGACATACTATATCCCCCATTCTTTTAAAAAATTGGAGTTTGTTGTCCCAGATACTATACCTACTTTTATTTTTTTCTTTTAAATGCACGACAATCGCATATTTTTGGAGCTTTGTTAAAAGTGCACTTTCACATTATGCAATATTGGCTTAATTTGGAAGAACCTACCTTTGTCTTTGACCAATATCGTTCTTAATAATGGTTTATGCTGTTAATAGGTTTTGGAAAAACATGCTAGATAGCTGAGTGCCGTCACTTTCAATTTCACCGCATGTTGCTACACGAGACAGCTCTTTTGTATATCAGAGTTATTAACGTTGAGGCATTAAAATAGGCACAAGTTTCTTTTGTGCAGCAGGTATCCTTCTGTTTGTTGCCTGTAGAAAGCAGAATTGGCTGGTTCAACCTGAGGTTGACACAGTTATGTCTCCTGAAAGCCAGTGTGTGCTCTCCGGTTTCCAGCAGTAGGTTGTCATTAGAGCAATGTGCGTGCAGGTACTCTCTAAAGTTCACAACTATTGTCTGTAAGCCATCGGTCTAGAAGCCAAACCTACTTCTTCCTCATATCCAAATAACCAGTCCTGGGTGAAGAAAAGGAGATTTCCTCATGGAAAGTTTTACTAATCTGGCTCCATGCCATACCTAGGGCCCACCACATTTCTAATGATGATTGAGAGAGTACATGCTGTGATAAAACGTGCTGACTTGCTAACATTTGAGATGAAGCTTTAGATTTGATGGATAGAAAGAAAATAATAAATAAATGTCCGGAACTGTAATGGTTTTAAATGTTTACCCCTGCAAGGCAGAGAGCTATAAAACTACTCATGCCGTCAGGATATCATGCCTGCCTCTCCCTGTTTAACCTGTGCCCCTTCCCCTGAACATCTCTCCGGGGGCTCTCCAGGAGTGATTGGTCTGTAAAGCTTAATTGACAAGGGCAGGTGGCTCACACATTTGCAAGCCAATAACTTGCTCTAAATACATTGCTGCAATGAACTTTACTTGTACTTAACAGCTTTTCGGTTGGAGAGCTAGTTGTACAAATGTGAAGTTCACATTCTGCTTATTTAGAAAACAAATCCCATTACTGCAAACCATATGATCTAAGGCATTTTGTACTTTCTGTTTTTCCGGGATACAGTTTAGAGAGACAACTGTAACGCACCAATGATTTGCCTGTTGAAAAATCATTCTTTAGGGCACACCAATTGGCTTCCTCCTTCTTACCATATATACTCAAGTATAAGCCAAGGCACCTAATTTTACTACCAAAAACTGGGAAAACCTATTGACTCAAGTATAAGCCGAGGGGTGGGAAATGCATTGGTCACAGCATCCATAGTATATAGCCTGCCAGCCCCTGTAGTATATAGCTTGCCTGTCCCCTGTAGTATATAGCCAGCCCCCTGTAGTATACAGCCTGCCAGCCCCCTTTAGCATACAGCCAGCCCCCTGTAGTATATAGCCTGCCAGCCCCATAGTATATAGCATGACAGCCCCATGTAGTATATGGCCTGCCAGCCCCATAGTATATAGCCTGCCAGCTCCCTATAATGTATAGCCTGCCAGACTCCTGTAGTGTATAGCCTGCCAGCCACTTGTAGTATAAAGCCTGCCTGCCCCCTGTAGTATATAGCCAGCCAGCCCCCTGTAGTATATAGCCTGCCAGGCCCTTGTAGTATACAGCCAGCCAGTCCCCTGTAGCATACAGCCAGCCAGCCCCATAGTATATAGCCTGCCAGCCCCCTGTAGTATATAGCCTGCCAGCCCCATAGTATATAGCCTGCCAGCTCCCTATAGTGTATATCCTGCCAGACCCCTGTAGTGTATAGCCTGCCAGCCACTTGTAGTCTAAACCCTGCCTGCCCCCTGTAATATATAGCCAGCCAGCCCCCTGTAGTAAATAGGTTCCCAGCCCCCTGTAGTATAAAGCCTGCCTGCCTCCTGTAGTATATTGCCTGCCAGCCCCCACTTTAGTACTGTATATATTGCCTGCCAGTCCCCTGTAGTGTATAGCCTGCTCGTAAAAAAAACTCCTTTATTTTCCTGCCCAGGTCCATTACACCATTACACCTTGTTGGTTCTACTGGTTCTACTGGTCTCCTGACACTTGTTGTATGTTTCCCTTGCTATCGGTTTTGCTATACTGTGTATCTGATCTCTGCTACATTATTTTGACCTTGCTATTGTTTTTGTGCTTCGCAGCCATCTTGGATTTGACCTAGTTCTGTCTGATTTAAATTGTCTCTTTAATCTATTGTTTGTCTCTCTGTGTCTTGCCTCTCCTGGTGTTACCCTGCTTTGCTTATCTCAGACTGTGTTTGGTTATTGGCTTGACATATTTCTGTGTCCTGGTGTGAACACTGGTCTCTTACCTCCTATTACCTGTCTGCTCCACCATCCAGCAGCTGCCACATTAAGTAAGTTTCCCTCTCACCTTGCCGGGCCTGTTAGTAGGTTCCTGATAGTAGGATCACTCATCAAGGCAGTTTATCTATTTATTCATTACCCCATCAACCCTCTCCTTCCCCCTACCTCCCCATAACCAATTCACCCCACCGCTCCCAATACCAATACCCAGTCCCAACCCATATGGAGCAAAATGCTCTCTTTTGTTAAATGAATGATACTTGAATGCTCATTTGTGTACTTACATTTGCATTGTAAAATATAAAATCAATAAACAAAGTTTAAAAAAAATGAAACGGCAGTTTATCTGTTGTAGGCAGGGCCATATCCCACAGGGACAACACAGGGTTAGTTTGCCAACAGTTACCCAGTCTGGCAGCTTGCGCCAAATCTAGTTATGGTTGCACTTTTTGTTGGACAGGTACCTGACAGTCATGATGTAATCATTGGACCTCCAACCATGTATGGTGAGCTTCTAATCATCGGAACTGTTTTCTGTTAAATATTTAGATATTTAGATATTTCATAACGTTACATATTTTTTCTCTGATTGTAGGAGTGTTAAATGATGTGTTAAAGGTATGTAATGTCTATAATAATGGCATGGCTTTGCCATAACATCTTTTGATCCCTACAGACAGTCCTAGACCATAATAGAAATACTCATGCAAAACACGTCTGCTTTATCTTGTAGCATGGGATTTTCTGTAATCTGTGTTTGATATGAAACACAATAGGACTTGTCCACAGTTGCTTTTTTTCTTGTTATCCTTGTGTGCACTTGAAGCTATCGTTCCCATGTCTGTATCACTGTGGTCTTTTCTTTGTAGACATCAGGGGACAGTACTATCTTTGCTATTAGAAAATCTACTGTTATGCCCACGCTATCAGCTCCCCTTTTAACTGTCCTACTCTCCTTTCCCAAACCCATTTGTAGCTTTTCTCCTCATTTGTGAAAGTCATTACCCAGGGAATTCTCTATCAGACCCATGCAGCTGCTGTTTTTTTAGATATGGCAGGAAGTAGGCACCGGAAAGCAGTGAGAGCATAGAAAAAAAGGATAGAAATTCCTCTTGATTTACAAAGGTTCTGGCTCCAATCAAGGGCAGTTGCAAAAGAAGAAAAAAAGAAACAGAGTAGACATCACTGTCTGGACTGTTGATGTCAGGACGGAGCATTAAGCCATCACCTTCTGTAGGGTACTCTGGAGTTATATGATACTTCTCTGTAAATCTTGAAGCACTTGGCTCCATGAAAAGTTCCACTTCACTTGCACTATAGAGGTGGAACTGACACGTGTGCAGTGGGGAGACTTCTGCTTGCTCAGCCTTTTAACCAGCTGAGAAAACCCCTTTGTATAATACATGGTGGAATCCAGGGCACTCCCGCTCGCTCTCCCTTCTAATAGCAGTTCTGTGCTCCAGCACTTCTTAATTCTTGGAGACTCCAATAAGTTCTAAATATGTATTTGCAGTGGGAATGTTTTTTTAAATAAATACAGACGCATAGATTTTTTTAAATTTCCTTTTCCATATTTGTGAGCTTCATCAGCTGTTAGTCCTGGTAGGTTCAGATACATTTCCTCACTAACACACAAACACAAACCTTATAACATCTACTATTTACCATCTAATATCAGAGAAAGTTTAAAGCATCCTAGAAAATCCCCCCCCCCCCATAATTCTTGTAAAACACTACCACAGAAACATTCAAGGTCTAAGATTGTGCCAGCAGTTCTTCATTCCTTCAGGATGACACAAGAACAAACTAGCCAGTGACCTGCTCACAGTAGAAATGTGTCATTTCTGGAGAGATGCACAAGGGGCAGGGGGATTTATCATTGTAGTCACATCAGTTTTCTGGTCTACAATTGTCTCAACTACCGATTTGTACCATATTTGAGCCATAGCCTACTTACACCAGACTTATCAGGTGTATCCAGATGTGGAACACAGATGTATGAATGTAGGAATTAGGAAATGTGTGACTTTCTTCAAATCCACTGGTTATGATTCTTTAATAGGGGCACACACATTGCTTTGTGCTTACTAACCAGCAAAATAATCAAATATGACCATCATTATACAGATCAGTCTCCTAGTACCCAGAGGTGGGCCTGACTTAGCTGCCACCAGCCACAAGTGATGTCTGTCACCTCTGGAATTACTACCCTACACTACCTCTGTTTACACCATGACCATGTAAACAAATTTGGCAAATGGGTTCTCTCTCTTTTGTACTGGAACACTTGATTTGCATGTCCAAAAAGAGATGATTTATTTTCAATGATTGTCTGTTATATTGTCAATATTAACCCAGAGTTCTCATTCACACTGTAAAACATATATTGAACTGGAGGTGGTGACCATGTGGATAGCTGTAGAGAACTCCATGAGCCTGGAATAACTCCTTACTTTTGTGAAAATACTTCACGGCATTTGTAGATTTAACAATAACGTAACTTTTAGTTTACTGATTTGAATTGTGGCAGACATTATAAAGTTGGACTACTGTGAGACAGCACAACTATGATTCACATTGGCATAAATGCCAATTCTATATTGCTGCAGGTACAGATTTAAAGGGGTATTCCCATAAAACAAGAGTTTTAAAATACTCAAGATAAATATACTCAGAATAACAAACTATTTACAATTTGGTTGCCCCTGGATACGACTGTAAATCTTCTGACTATGGCTGGATTCTTCTCATGAATAGCTTCTCTTCACTACAGTGCTCTCTGCCTCCTGCCCCTCTCCACTGCATTACAAGACCAGCTCAGACACAGGCACTTTCTGTCGTCAAGCAGCAGTGTGCAGAGCCTTACTCTGCACACAAGCTACAGGCAGAAAAGGTCTTTATCTGAGGGATCAGACATATAGCAGAGTTGACTCTATGTGTGTTATAGATGAGTTAGCAGAGCTGAGGTTGTCATTGTGTTTTATACCCATTTCATGGATCTCATCATCTCTCTTTTTCTTTCAGATACTAGTAGAATGTTCATAAGATAAATAAACACCCTGATAATCCACATTGTCAGCATTGACAGCATCTCATAGCACAGAGGGATTATAAAGTGTCTGCTTAGAGAAGGGGTTAAAAGTGATCTTTATTGATCACTGGGGTATTCAAATTTTTGACCTTTCTTTCATGGGCAAACTCCCTTTAAGTTGAAGCTGCTGGGTCCCAGTAAGAGGTCACTAGTTTTATTTAGAGCACTGTTTCCAGGGTAAGGGACTTCCTGTGGACTCCCTGGGAGTTCTGGGTGCACTCTTTGTGCAAAATCATCAAAATCAAGCATGATAAACCAGGGACACTCACTGATAGATCCAGGTGCCTTGACTGTGGTAATCTTCTTATATTTGGTATTCCTTCCTTCCTTCTAAAATCAACATTTAAAATTATGCTAATGAGCCTGACAGTCTCTGGTGCAAAATCCAGTGCTTTAAAATAACACATTGTTACAATGAGCAGAACCTGTCTCTCCCTCCCTCCCTCTGCTCTCTCGCTCCCCCCTCTGCCTTTGTAATGTAGCAGCAGCAGGAAGTGCAGGGGGAGGGGAGACTTGTTCTGCTCATTGTAACAGTGAGTGAAGACACATAACTGAGGGGCTCTGGAAACACCCCCCAGAGCTTATTTTAGAAGGAAGCAGGCCACGGATAACAAATATAAGAAGTGTGTCACTAGTTTATCATGCTTGATTTTGATGGTAGATTTTCCTTAAGTGGCCCAGATTATTTTTTACATCCTAGGGCACAATGAAATATGTTTCATGTATATATTTATAAATATATATATATATATATATATATATATATGTATACATACTCCACGTAACTGTAATCATACAAAATGATCACTAACAAAGTAAATCAGCAAATGTAATTTCTAATTTTATTAATCCACTCTCTACTGTTACACCATCTCTCACATCTGCAACCGTTTAAGTGGAAGAAATGACATTTTAAGATGTTTTCATTTTTATTACAGTCTCCAGTTGATATTTGTCAGAGAGGGTGAGCGTATTCCACAGTGACAGATGTCAGTAACCAGCATCCCATGCTGCGGCCAGCTATGATGGGGGAAGCCGCGCTGTTTGCTGCTCTTGGCTTCACTTCCCACTTTAACAATGTCAGAATCAGAACTGCCTTCATAGGCAATATCTTCCATTTTTTTCCCCTCCTTTCAACAGTAGCTGCAGCCAGAAAGCTGTATACTACTGCATATTACTTTGGTTTAAGAACCCAAAGTCTCAAACAAATTAATCTCTTGTTGACATTGTAATAAAAGTAAGAATAGACGCAGGGCTTCAATTATTTTAAGGAGCTGAGATAGTTCCCGAGGAATCTCAGACTCCCAGTACAGAGAAGTTATTTCCTTTTGGCTGATGACTGAAAAAAGGTTTGGTTGTATTAAATGATGTGGCAGATGTAGAACTTAAGTCAGCTGGGAGGAAATGGTGTCTCCCCATTACTTATATGTGTGTCAGTAAGAATTTAACTACTTCTGAACTAGAATACTGAACAGATATATAATCAGGGACACTTACTCCTAGATCCAGGCAATGTGAATGTGGTAATTATCCTATATTTGTTGTCCATGGCTTCCTTCCTTCAAAATTTTTACAATGATGGAAATGAGCCTGCTGAGCTAACATAGACTCTCTGTGATTTGGCTTTAAATTCTGTTACATTGGGTCAGATTTACTTACCCGGTCCATTTGCGATCCAGCGGCGCGTTTTCTGCGCTGGATTCGGGTCCGGCCGGGATTTATTAAGGCAGTTCCTCCGACGTCCACCAGGCTGCTGCGCTGAAGTTCCCTGGAAAGCACTGGAATACACCGAGCCGGGCTGAGTGAAGGTAAGTGCAAGCTCTGCGACACATTTTTTTTTAAATGCGGCGGGTTTTCCGAATCCGTCGGGTTTTCGTTCGGCCATGCCCCACGATTTCCGTCGCGTGCATGCCAGTGCCGATGCACCAAAATCCGCTCGCGTGCGCCAAAATCCTGGGGCAATTCAGGGGAAATCAACGCAAATCGGAAATATTCGGGTAACACGTCGGGAAAACGCGAATCGGGCCCTTAGTAAATGACCCCCATTGTCTCACCCTACCCCCTACCTCAGCAATTGTGCAGTGAGCACTTCCTTCTGAAGGGTGAGACAGGGTAACGGTCTGTAAAGCCAAGTCACAGAGGGCCTAGTGTGCATGGATCTATGAGTAAGTGATGTGGCCATGGTTATTCATGGTAGATTTCCTTTTACTGGAAATGGCAAACGACGAAAAGAATAAAAGGGGGTAAATAGTTATATTTTATTCTTTAATAATTGTTGTATTTGGGTTTGCACTTTGTAGGGTTAAAGAAGGGTTATAAATATTATTATGTGTACAGTGTTGTTCTGTGTTTTTTTTGGTGCCTGGAGTAGATTTTCACCTAAATGTGTAATTTTTTGTAAAGGGGCAATCTGAAGCTAAAAATGGAGTAGGCTGGTGCACTCCAAAAGAAAGTCAGCGTATTTGTAAATACTACAATTGTGTCAGAGCTCAGCTGTAATTTTATAAACGGTGGTGGGAAACACTTCTGATAAATACCCCCAGACATGGCCGGCGCTATGGGGAGGCAAAGTGGGCAATTGCCCAGGGCCCCCTGAAAAGGGAAAATCTTTTCTGTCAAATGAATCTTGAATGTTGTTTCTAGGTACCATGGATCCAGAGATATTTAGGTTTAAAGTGAGAATATCAGGTGCAATTTTTATATATAAAAATCACTCCTGACGGCAGTTTAACAGTTATTATCTCAGTTTTCCTGATGCTTAGAAACATAAATTTAGATTGATATAAAAGAGGAGACTCTCTTCTTTCATAGGAAAAAATAATTGAGGTTCTATGTGTCACAGAGCCAGAGATACAGCCCTCTGAATTGTGCCCCCCTCCAGATTCTTATGCATCATGCTACAGGGAGAATTTGCTGCACACAGGAGCTGCTGCACCTCACAGATAATGGAAATATTCACCTTATATGTTACTACATTCTGAGAACGGATAATATCAACTAATGTTCATGTTTTAACCCCTTCTCTATGCAGAACTATCTAAAAACACACTTTCTCTCTTATTGCCTTTTTTGCAAAAATCGATCCTCTTTGGCTAATGTCGCTACATACCCAGAACATGTCCATAAAGTTATATGTAACACCAAAAACACACACATGTTCTGGAATAAAGTTTTTTTTTTCCCACCATCCTCCATTATTTACATGTTATGAGGTTCTCACTCTCAATCTTATGAACCGCAGAGGGTTCTGTTATTGTGCGGCTACTACAATGGCGCACATCTAAAAGTGACTTTTACAATGATGGATCTGTGTGACGCTCAGTGCAATTTTCTGCCAAACGTCCCCTTTGCTGCATATTTTTGTGAATATACACATGTGGGGTCTGGGGGCACTTTTGTTGAGCTTTGCACCGTTTTCGGGATTTGCACGGCTTTGACAGGTATTTAACAGGTGCCTGCACTGGGATTGTGTTGCAGGCAATCGGTTTTTGCCGCAGCTGCACTGGGATGATGGGGGGGTGCCGTTGGACGATCCGACAGATTCGGACTGAGCATGGCATTTAACTTTCAAATTGTGTCACAAGACAATGCACTTACATGCCCCAGGAAGAAGAAGGTGAACTCTGTCGGACCTGAGCGGGAAAGCAACACATGCAGGATATCCAGCACTAAATCTTAGTGAATCGTGGCAGAGTTCATTATTGTCGAACAATGCACTTTCCGTAAAACTCCTCGGACCAGGTGAGTAAATGTGCCCCTATATGTGTGAATATATGCTGTACACCTGTATATGGCTGTGTATATGTCAAGTGTATGTGCTCTATATGTGTGCATATCTATTTAAGAGTGTATAAATGTGTGTACATGTGTGAAGTACTGTATGTTTATGTATATCAGTATATGAATGTGTGCGTATATATGAGTATAATAAGTATATTTTTATATGGGAGAGAGGGCCCCATTCAGAAGTCTGCTATGGGGCCCTGGCTCCCGTAGTTACTCCACTGGGTGAATTTCAGGAAATACAGATCAATAGGTATGCAAGTCAACTTCCCCAGGTGCTCACATCAGCCATGCTTTCCCTGTGTGTGAATAGATCCAAAAAAACAAATAGAGTGTTTGTGCCCACGTTTAGTGCTATTGGTGTTATTTTATGGATTATCAGTAAACTGAAAGATTTTGTTAGCAGTGACAGTTCCTACATTTATTAAAGGAGTCATGCAGACAGCTAGATTACAGCAAGCCCCAAGTTTCACCATCCATAGACTTCTATCGGGGTTTTTATAGGGCATGGTGAAGACTTCCCATTGAATTAGGATAAAAATCTCATTAAACTGTACATGCAACTGAGCATGTTCTTGTGCTCTAGCATTATTTGCTCAACAGAATAAAATACAGTACCTACAAACTTTTGCAGCACAGAAACAACCCTTTGCACCACCCCTTACTCTACCCCCACACAGTATAATTTTCCCCTTAGTGTCCCTCATCTCTTGCTCACATTTTGCACCTGCTCCCCCTCAGCTCCATGTCACATTGTTTCTCTGCCATATTCCCCCTCACATTATGGCCCTCTCATATCCCCCCCCCCCCTCCCCGATGTTGTGCTCCCCCTCATATTGTGGCTCCGCTGATATCGTACCCCCCTTTTTTATCAGTATTGTATGGATATGGAAAAAGTAGGGATCTTAAGTAGACATATATAAATGAGACCAAATTTATAGGAACAGCTTCTGTATTCCTCTTCTACAAATGTATCCCTTATTCAGTTCCAGATTTTAGTGCCCATAGTGCCAGTCTTATAGCAAGGAACAGTGTACTTTCCTTACACCTAGAATGACAATCACATCCAAGACATTGAAGGTAAGTAGCTTATAAGCAGCAGGTTACTTCCAGGAGAAAGTATTATTGATATATATTAGTAACAGTAATGGCTTTGGGACAGCTAATAGTTTGGGTTTCACTCCTTAAAGGGGTTTTCCCATGAAACAAAATTCTCAAATATCAACCCCCTAGTGATGTTTAGACAATACAGATCATTTAACCATTTTCTTTACAATGTTACAGTTTTATTGCCGTTTTAGCTCCTATCCCTTAGTGATGGTCAGTGTAAGATTCCAGGTTGTGGGCGGGGACTCTCTAAGCAAACACATTATGATCTATCTAGTTCTGTGAGCTGACAATGTGGTTAGATTATCAGGGTACAAGGTTTAAATACACTTTCATTTAGTTTCTCAACATAGAAACTCTTTCTATCTGACAAATAGAAAGAGAGATGAAACAGATCCGAGATGATGAGATCCATGAGATGACTATTACACACTGTCAGCACTGCTACATATGTGCTCTCACACTATGAGATCTTCTGTGCCTGCCTCCCTTTTCCCCTGAATAATTTATCTGTCCGTAGCAAGCAGCTTCTCTCTCCTAACGATGTGGAAGTGAGTGAGTGTGAGCTCCGTCCTTGACTGCAGGGGACGGGGCTGAAGTGCAGGGAGCAGAGAGAGAGAAACTCCACGGCTGTCACACAGAAATCCAAGATGGCTTCCCCGACCCTAAGTCAGAAGTTACAGGGTCGTGTCTAGGGGCAACTGAAATTGTATATCCCAGGACTGATAGAGACAAGTTGCACTTATATCTGAAATGCTGTATTTTTGTTAATAACATTGAATTAGAGAATGTATTATTTTGTTATCCTGAGTACATATAAAAAACTTGTCTTCCTGGGAATACCCTTTTAAGGTATCATTTTGAACGGTTATTCCCATTTCAGCAAATAGATGTTATTATTTGTATAATGATAAGTTAGACGATTTTTAAATATACTTTCTGAATCATTGATACAGAAAGTAGATTGGAAAAATGTATAATTTTTCAACATGCAAACAATAACATTTATTTGCAGAAATGAGAATACCCCTTTAAGCCAGCTTTCTAAATCTAAAATACAGTTTATAGTAAATATAGCATATCGTAAGATAAATATGGGGAGTTTTTTAATCAGTTTCAAGCAAGGGTGGATCAACAATATTGGATCAAATGCAGTTAAATTTTGCATTTATACAGTGGATATTTTTTTTAACTGTAAATTTTTATTGAAAGATTTTTTTTTTTGTAATAACATAGATTAAAACACAGTATAAAACAGCGGGTAATGCATGCATTGCTTGATAAGTCATACATTTTTCTGCATTTACAGTGTACAAAGCAGTGAATAAGAGGTATATGCACATTCAAGTAAAAGAGCTTTCGGGTGGAAGACATGCTTATAGTGCGATACAATGTAAATCTGCCTTTACCCCTTAAACTAAATAAAGCTGTAGCCTTATACCAATAATGCCAATAAGCCTCCAATATTCCCTTAATTGCAATAATGCTACAACACCCGCATCAAAGGATGAGTAACCGGGATAGCACACTAGACAAGACACACCACACACACTAGGTAAGGTAGGATCTGTGATGGGGAGGGGGGGTGGGGGGTGGGAGAGCCGCATTATTAGTGATTCAAAGGTGATGTATCATTCACACCCGGGGAGGACCCACCGCATTTACAAATCATTGAGTACACAAAAGGAGTTCCAAGGTTCCCATACCTTCTGGTAGGCGTCAATTGTATTATTGAGGGAGGCCGTTAGTTTTTCTAGGGAGCACATCTCTTTCAATCGAGCGAATAGTTCGGATTCTGCCGGGGGCGTACTCCTCTTCCATGCCCTTGCTATCAAGCATTTGGAAGCTGTGCAGAGACTTAAGAAGAAACTAGAAAGATGTTTTCTCAGATTGCGTGGGGGGACATTGAGAAGATACTGCATAGGGTCTAACGGGACGACATCACCAAACAGCTCCCCAGTGAGAGCTTCTATTCGTCGCCAGAATGGGATTATAATTGGGCATGTCCAGAAGATATGGAACAATGTGCCTACCTCAGTCTGACACCTCCAACAGGCATCCGGAACCATTGGATTCAGCCTATGTAGCAGCGCTGGGGTATGGTACCAGTGCATTAGTACCTTGTACTGAGATTCTTTGTAAGTGGTACAAATGGACGACTTGGCTGTTCTGCTCCATATAATTTGCCAAGTCTCTATCGAGATCTTTTTGTTGAGATACCCCTCCCATTTTGTCATATATTTATGTGTTAGCGGGGCATCACCTGGTGGGGTGCATAATATTTGATATATTCTAGAGATCGTCCCTTTTACTGATGTACCTAATTTGCATAGTTGTTCAAATTCAGTAGGCTTAGAAACCTTAGTAGATCCAAATAAACTAGTTATATAGTGCTTCACCTGGAGGTAGTGGTACCACTCATCCTTATGGAGGGACCGCTCACTTAATAGATAAGTAAAAGGCCTTAGTTCCAGTGTAAGTGGGTCCACCATATCTGCCAGATGAAATACTCCTGCCCTGGTCCATCTCTGGACCATATTTGTCGTCAAGCTGTCAGGGATGTCTGGATTATAGAGGACTGACATCAATGGCGGGCTACTGGAGGATAAGTTAAAGCGCTTTTTACATACCTGCCAAACCGCTAGTGTAAATGCTATGGGACCTAATAAAGACTGTGTAGGGAGAGACGAATTTGAACCCCACAAGTATGAGTTCGGGTGTACCGCTGCCATCCACAGCTTCTCAATCTCGACCCATTTAGTATAGGCCGCTAAGGTCACCCAGTACGGTAGGTATCGCAATTGAGCAGCCCAATAGTAGTGGGCTATGTCCGGTACTGCTAGTCCTCCCCGGGCTTTGGGGGCGAGCATGACTGATTTTGGCATTCTATGCCTCCTGTTGTCCCATATAAAGTTAAAAACTGCTCCTTGTAGGGCCTTGAGCTCCGCCTGTGGAATTTTCAAATAATATAGTAGCTTTGGTAGCCAAGACATTTTTATTGCTGCCACTCGACCAAGCAGGGAAATATGGCGTCCCCTCCATCTAGTTAGCATTGCCTTCAATTCCTTAAAGAGGGGTGGGTAGTTAGCATTATATAGAGAGGAGTATGATGCTGTTATTTGTACCCCAAGATACTTGACAGAGTCCGTCTTCCATTGATGATTAAAGTTCTGCTGTAGTAACAATAATTCCGTAGTCGGAATATTCAATGGGAGGGCTTCCGTCTTAGAGGTGTTTACCTTATACCCAGCATAGCGCCCATATTCCTGCAGCACAGTATGCAGATTTGGGAGAGAGGTATGGGGAGACCTTAATGTGAGCAATATGTCGTCTGCAAAAAGTGACACTTTAAATTCTTTGTCCCTTACTAATACTCCCTTAATATCTGGATGCAGTCGGATTTTGGCCGCTAAGGGCTCAATACACAGGGCAAATATAAGGGGAGAGAGGGGGCAGCCCTGTCTGGTTCCGTTCCGGATAGGGAGAGGGCCTGACATAGCGTGAGGGAAACGCACTACTGCCGTAGGGAAATTGTAGAGTCCTTGTATAGCCGCCAGGAACCTTCCTGTTATACCATATGCCTCCAAGGTTGCGAACATAAAAGACCAATCAAGGCGATCAAAGGCCTTCTCCGCATCCAGGCTAAGGAGCAATGCTGATTTTGATTCCAGGTTGACTACATCTACAAGGTCAATTGCCCTTCTAGTGTTGTCCGACCCCTGCCTCCAGGGTATAAAACCCACTTGGTCTTTATTAATCAAGGAGGGGAGCAGGTTATTGAGCCTATTAGCCAGGATGCGGGTGAAGATCTTCAAATCTGAATTTAAGAGGGCAATGGGTCTGTAATTGCAGCAGGCTGTTATGTCCTTACCAGGTTTGGGTATAAGGGATATAAAGGATGACAACATATCCCTATGTAGGCATGTCCCTTCCATAAAGGAGTTAAATAGGGGAAGCATATGTGGAGCTAAGTGGTCGATGAAGACTTTATAATATAGGTAAGTAAACCCGTCCGGGCCCGGGGATTTTCCCGAAGGTAGCATTTTCACTACCTCATCTAATTCCTCCCTAGAGATAGGGGCATTAAGGCCGGCCACCGCGGATTCCGTCAGCTTCGGCAAGTGGCAAGTGGACAGGTATTCTTGTAGCAATTGCTGCCTTACTTTAATATCCTGTGGGAGACCACTTGGTAGTGAATATAACTTAGTGTAGTATTTTTGAAATGCTTGAGCTATATCTCTAGGGTGATATCTAAGGTCCCCTTTTTCATCTTTGATCGCCTGCGGAGTGCCATTCGTGTGCCGCTCTCTAAGCATACGAGCTAGCATTGTATGAGCCTTATTGCCTTTCTCATAGTAACGCTGTTTGGAAAATATCAGGAGCTTTTCTACCTTCTGGTGCGCATGCTCCCTCAAACGTTCCCTAGCTGCTATCAGGGCTCGCAAAGTAGTAGTGTTAGGCCGGGATACCATCTTCTCCTCCAGCTCCCTCACTGCTGCCAGTATCTTCAAATAATAGGCCGATGCTGTCTTTTTCAGTCTAGCAGACATAGCCATGCACTCGCCCCTCACCACCACCTTGTGCGCCTCCCAGAGTGCCATTTTAGAAGGGAGAGTTAAACTCTCTTTTGCATAGAATGTGTTGAGTGCGGCTCGCATTTGTTCACGGAGCGCCGGGTCTTTGAGCAGAGATTCATTTAGTCTCCATCTGCATAGTTTTGTTGGCAAATTTGTGCGGGAGAGGGTGACTGTGACAGGTGCATGATCTGACCATGATATGGTGCCAATGTCTGCCGAGCTCAAAAGACGCAAAGCTAATATGTTTCCAAAGAAGTAGTCAATGCGAGTATGACAGCAGTGCGGGTGAGAATAGAAGGAGAACAAACGGTCTCCAGGATGGTCGACCCTCCACAGGTCATATAGTGAGTGCATTCTAATTAACTTGCGGAATTCCCTTGCTAACCTCTCCTGAGCCCCTGACGCAGGAATACTAGACAAGGATAACCTATCTACTGTAGGGGAAAAAACCATATTGAAGTCCCCTCCCAATATCAGGGCCGCCGGGGGCATTGACTGTAACTTCCGGAGTATGCGCTTCAGGAATGGGATCTGGGTTGTGTTTGGGGCATATATGTTACTTAGTATAAGAGGCTGACCCCTCAGTGTACCCTCTAATATAACGTATCTGCCATTAGGGTCTATGTGGGTGGTAGAGATAGTTATTGGGCAGTTACCTGATAATAGGATCGCCACCCCTGCTCTTTTCCTATCCTGGAAGGCTGAGTATACATGTGGGAAGTGGTGTCGGGCAAAATTGAAGGTCCCTGCTTGGTCAAAGTGGGTCTCTTGTATAAAAGCAACCTCAGCTTTCAACAGACGGAGCTCTCTTAGTAAAAGTCGGCGTTTAACATTAGTGTTAAGGCCCTTGACGTTTAACGTGACACAGTTAACCATTACATAGGACAAGGATAAACATTAGCAATCCAGTCATGCTCACCCCTCCTGCGCGTGTTCGAGGCCGACACCACCTTGTATATGGCCCGCTGTCCAATATACAGACCATTGTACTGGAGAAGCTGCGGCTCCTGGGGGAAGGAAAGAACAAAGAGGAAATGGGGGCCACGTAAGACATTACACATATCTCAACATTGAATAAAAAACATAGAAAAAACACTAAAACAAAAAGAAATTGAATTAGTAAAGCCAGGCCTAGAGCACCCGGCAAGGGGTAGGATGGCGTTGGGCTTCTACTCCCCCCGCCTACCAACTGGATCCCAAATGGGTCTCCGATAGTGACAATACCCCTAGGTATTAGGAAGGTGAACCGTAGGCCAACAAGAGACAACATACCCGTAACTCCCCACCCCCTCTCCCCCCCACACCCACCTCGTCCCCTAATCAGGGACATACCCTTCTAATGTTAAACATAAATTCTAGACCACCTCGTAAGCCTTAGTACGAAGCTATTATACCCCTATAGGGGAAAAGAAAAAATAGAGTTGATGAAAGCGCATATGCGTCAAACCCTCTAAGCCCTCCACTGTGTGCTATAGAGTCAATCGATCGAAGTGACAGTTGGGGACCTTCCAGGCGTCGATCTAGCAGATGGGGGGCGTCGTTTCTTTGCCCGGACTGGTTGCCACGCGGGTGGAGGGGAAGGTGGTGGGAGACCTATTTCCCAGTCGGGCAGTTGCGGGACTGGAATGTCCAGTTCTTTACAGAAATGCTGTAGCTCCCCGTGAGTGCGTAGGGTGGCTGAGTGGCCATCCCGCCTTGCTGTGAGGGCGAAAGGATATCCCCATCTGTAGGGTATCTGGTGTTCCTTCAGCACTGCCAGGAGGGGGCGCAGGTGCCTCCTTTTTTGAAGTGTAAGCCATGATAGGTCCTGGAATAATTGCACTTGTGAACCCGCGTACTTGAAGTCTCTTGTCGTTCTTGCTTTTGCCATAATTGCCTCTTTGGTGAGAAAATCGTGCACACAGCATATAATATCCCGCGGTTGCGGAGTCAAGCCCTTTGGGCGCAATGCTCTGTGGGCCCGGTCTAGCTTTATCTTATGAGTAGCAGGTCTGCCTAGTATTGAGTTGAAGAGTTTCTCAAGTGTCTCAGGAATATCTGCATCTGTAATAGATTCTGGCATTCCCCGGATTCGTATATTGTTTCTCCTTCCGCGGTTATCTATGTCCTCAATGTGGCGTTGCATTGCTCTGAGGGCTTCTGATTGGTCAGAGACCGTGGATTGGAGCTGGGCGACATATCCTCTGGTAGTGTCATGATCCCCTTCAAGGGTTTCTACTCTGGAGGCAATATGCTGCAGGTCCTGCCGGACCGATGCGATTTCAGAGCGGCAAGCTCCCTTAACCTCAGAGATGAGTTGTTGAAAATCTTGCCTTGTTGGAAGGCTGCGCATAATTGTGAAATTTCTAGTGGGAATCCATGAAAGTCTGCACAGGCAGGTCTGGAGGGGGAGGGTGGGGTGTCCCCAGTCATCACGGATGGTTGGGCAAACTGAGATAGGGAGGGGGTTGCCCCTAGGCTGTCTTCTGAGCCATCATCTTCCCATGAGTGCGGCTCCACTATTTCTGGTGGGGTCCCCTGCCCTTCCCCGTCTGTCATACCTCTGGCCGTGCGTGGGGTCATATTCCCCGGGGGGGCACATAAAGGGGGCACCTGAAGTCCCGTTTGAGGGGCAGAGAGTGCCTCTACCCTCTGTCTCTGGGGTAGTGCTGCTGCTGGAGGTGGTAGTGCAGGCCAGTCTGAGCTCTGTTGCTCATTAGCAGAGGGAAGCTGGGGCTGTAAAATGGCGGGCCGCGGGTCTGGTGTAATGGCGGGCAGTGGAGGAGAGCATGGGCAATGGTCTCGTTGTTGCCCCTCCTGCCGTGTCTCTGCGGGCTCCCGCTGTACCTGCTGTGTTGTCTTCGGCCGGCTCTGACCCTCAGGTGTTGAGCTCCGTCTCGCAGGGGGAGAGGAGTAGGAGCGGGCAGCAGCTCCGGTTCCTGGAGCCGTCACCTCCGCTCTGCTGCTGCGCTGTATGTGAGGGGAGCCGGCTTGCTGCGTCTCAGGCCAAGATGGCGCCTGTCCGCGAGCGGACCGCATGTTCCTCATCAGGAACGGCTCTATGGAGCCTCCGGGAGGGCTCACCGGAGCTGGCACGGAGCTGCTGGGGGTCTTCTTCTGCCGACTTCTCCCCATCAGAGGCAAGTTAGCGGCGGTCTGCGGCTGTAAGGTGGGTGCAGGGACGGAGCCACGAGCTCACACGTCCTCTCTCATCGGCAGTCAGGCCACGCCCCCTACAGTGGATATTTTTAAAATTTATAGCTTTGCAAATATTTATGCTTCCACATTGGAATAGCTCCAAAAAAATTCAATCTGTACTACCTCTGGGAGATATTAGTTACTTCAAACAAAATCCAACTTACTGAAGGATATTAAATCTTCATCCACAGTTGTTGTCTGTAGTACTAAATGCCAAGTTGATTTCATCTAGAAGAAATGCTGATAACGTTTTAGAAGGTATAAATTTTATTACTGTTATTTCCCAAAAGTGGGCGGAGTTGTTAAAGGAAATCTACCACTTGCCTAAGTTAGTTTTTAGGTAAGTACATATACAACAGTATGATCCTGAAGCAGGATATGATCTTCATTAGTGTTCAAAATCATAAAATCCATAGAAAATCACTTTGTAACATTTTTTAAATGAGGCTTGGGCGCTCCTTGGGTGAATGTCACCCAAACCACTAGGGACTACCTTGGCTTATAATTATTCATGTGGCTTGTTGGCGCTTGGTCCTTCCTCCACCCACCGGGGAATAAGCAACGTCAAGAGCTGTTGAAGATAAGATCCTGTTTCAGGATCATACTACTGGCATGTAAGTGTGCTTACATAAAAACTAAGTGGGGCAAGCGGTAGATTTCCTTTAAACTAGTAAGCATATAAGTGGTATTTCAGTGCTTGGAGACACACACTACAGATTATGGTCAGCAGAGTTTAGGCTGGCTATCTCTACATACTGCCATGAGAAGTTCAATGTATTACACAATTGCATATTCAAATATTCAACTAATAACAAAAATAGTTTCATTCATTTTTAGACAAAAACAATGGGAAAGAAATTAAAATAAATAAGTAACCTTATTGGGTGTTGCCATGTTTGTCACAACCTACCCTAGAAGTGTATATTATTATTCAATTAATTTTCTGACTTGGGGAAGCAATCTTCAAAGTGCACCTAACATTTCAGCAAACTTTACATGTATCAGGAGTATGTGTGTAAACACTATTCCTGAACATCATATGACTTGTATCCCGCAGAAGGTCTTCCTTCCAGTATGCATGTCCTTTGACCTAATATCAGTAGTTGATCTGGTGGTCTGCTATGTCTGATACTGATGAGGATGACCTTTCCTTGCTTTGTAGGTGCTTCGCAAAGCTCAAATCTGTTTATATTGACCAGTAATCAGGGGCGTAAGTACAGTGGTAGCAACCACAGCAGCTGTTATGGGGCTCACAGTGTCTATATGTGTATATACTGTAGGTGTGTATGGTGTATATATACTGTATTTGTGTTTATATGCCATACATCTATTATGTATACATGTGTGTATATGTGATGTGTATTATGTATATTAGTTCTCCTAGTTACACCCCTGCCAGTAATCAGTAATTCCCTACTTTTTGAACGACCATACAAAATATTGGGCAATTGTTCAATAATTAGAAGTACAGTAATTGTTTATGCCGTGTACATTTACAGAAGGCATTGTTTTCATTGGCCTCAATGACTATGATTTTGATTGAAATGTCCATGAGATCTTCAGGGATGATTGTATGTGGTCATGTTTTCCATGAAAAGGGCTTTTATGTTGGGATAAGGCACACAGATATCTTACCAGCCTAATTTCAATATCTATAATGCTGATATGTAAATCTGTCCTGTCATTGCATTGTATTGTGACTTGCTTGGAATCTGGCACCTTCTGTGGAGGGGGTCCCAGCACAAAAAAGAAACAGTGCTGAGTGCTGTATTCATTAAAAGTTGTTCTCATGGTTCTGCTACAGATGTCTTCCAGCTGCTGTTAGCGATCCATCTCACCACCATAAGTTTAGGTTTGTGCTGTAAGGAAGGGAGGTTGTGAAATTCTGGCTATAGCTTTCAATGCATTGCATTATCATGGGAATCCATTAATGATGTATCTTCTATGTGAGTTTTACATATGAATAGGAAGTGATACCTGTGTCATGTTCGCAGTGCATGGTATAGCAGGCCATGGTGAAAGGTCGAGTTCCTACAAGGTCAGATGCAGGGATTTTGGTGCAAAGTGAGTTGCACTCCAGCAAGACCATTCAATCTACCTTCTTATAGGGGTATAATTGTCTCATCTGAAATGTGTCCTGTATTTCATTATTCATCATTTTACGCTATTCTGCCATCCACTTTCTGGTTACTGTCTCATCAAGTGTACCTGATACATCCAGCGGCCGGCTGCACATGGCATACAATTCTTACCAGAGACTACCTGCCAGAGAATTGCAAATGTGCCATTGTGGGGCAGGAACACCCAGTCATGGCCCATTCCATCTCTGGGCACACCCCCTTTGACAACCATCCAATGCCCATTTGGCATGGAGGTGACATAAATGGGGAAATAATACCAATTCCAAGCGGTTTCCTAGGAAACTGGTATTCAAACCCTGATAAATGTCTCCCAATGTTTTTAAACAGAAACTTGTAGATGAAAAAAATTTATCTTAGAATTTGGGAAATAATCAAAATGTGTGCTAAAACTCCTTATCCCTCATGCCACTCGATGGGCAAAAATGGGTCACAAACCAGCCAAGTGCATAAGAAAGGGGGGAGAGTGCTCTCCATGGGGAACTGAGTGGCCACTATGCAAAAACAGGCAGAAATAGGACTACTCCACAGTGCGACTGCTAGGCCCAGTCATGGTGCGGTGAGACATCTCTATGGCGGCCGTAGGTTAGCTGACGCTTTTGTCGCTAGCTGACAACCGTTGTATACATATGTACACGTGGTTGAGGCTTACTGTATGGAAGGGTGGTGGCTAGAAGGATAATCCCAGCAAATTTAGGACTACACCATGTCCCCTTTAGATCAGTTTAATAAATAGCAATAGGTAACAGTTTAAGAACAGATGACATGGAAACATTCATTCTCTCTTCGACAAAACGTAGTGCATTCCCCTCACCCTACTTTATTTCTTTGCTAAAAATATCCCCTTCAATTATTCAAAGTTGAGTTTCTAACTAGTTAAAATGGTCACATGCTGTTACTGCAGTATAGCATATGAGAATACACATGTGAATAACTGGGTCCTGTCAAAAGGGTATAGCACAGAAGTGAAAACAAACAACTGGGGTATTAATAGAAATGAAATATTTTCCCTGCTAGTCTTATGCTGAATAGTGAATGTATAACATAAACAAGCCAGGCATGTGTCAGGGGGAAGCTACGAGGCCCACAGCTATTTCACAATGGGTTATCCCAGTTATTTTACTTATCTTCTCCCTAATGAATCCCCTAATGACATGTACATGTTACGCAAAGCCCAATTCAATGCCATATAGATCTTGTTTTAAATATGGGTAGAAGAAAGTAGGAAAATATTCCTGCCCCATTGTTTGACAGTCACATCTGACAATGCTAGTCATTGCTGCCAAAACCACATGCTTAGGGGAGGATCGTGTTTTAGTAGAACTTGCTACTTGTTGTCAGTTAACAACGCCTCTATCCAAGCTACCTTTCCAAAAACAGCATGGCCTGCGGCTATAGATTATTATGATAAGACAGATACAAATGCTTTAACTTTAAACAAATCCAACACACCTGAAGTAACAAAAAAAAACAGATGAACTCTTGCAAGAATGTGTTGCCGTACATTTTCCATTACTTCATGACTTTTCCTATGTACTACTCCTGTTCTGCTGTTCTGACTGCTTACATGCCATTCAATGCTCACCCTCAAGATTATGTTGTAGAACAGGGGATCTCTTTTATCTTAAGAACATTAATGAATTATAGGATTATAAAAATTGTTTCTGTCAGACACTGAACTTGTCATGTTTTCTAATTTTATCAATAGGTGTCATTACATTTGGTTACTTGGGGAGGAAGGGGGGACATACAATATTATATTACTCATCAGTTAGCAACCTTAGGTGGATCCAATGAACAAAGACTACTGAGCATCAGTTGGAGAAAGCTTTTGTATGGTTATTTATAGAGACTTTAAAGGGGTTACTTAAGGATAGGCATTGGTGGCATACAGCTGAGATAACAGTGTGAAAGTAATGGTGATATTGACACTTTTGACCATGGAAGTACCAAGGGATGTGTGTCCTGCCAACAGAACAAGGTTTCTTGGAAGGCCTCCTGGTCTGCCCAGTTTTTGCCCTTTAAAAGTCATTTTAACAATTTTACACTTAAAGGACATCTACCACCATCAAATCTACGTCACGGCTGTCTGAAACGCTAGTGGGAGGAGTAAATATTGATTAAAGGGGTGTGAATAATAGATGAGCGGCCGGAGCTAGCAGGTTGTCAGGTGATGCCGCCAGGAGCGTCTCTAGCTAATTTACATATTTTTATGAAGTCTATTTTCTCCACAAAAAGAAGATTGAAAAGGTAATAAAAGAGGTGCCCAAGACCCTCTAAGTTAACGAGCATGCTAATGGTGACAGTTTAACACCAGTAAATCTGGTGGTAGATATCCTTTAATAAAAGTTGCATTGATGGCCAATAAACAGGACATATTTATCAATGCAGCAGTGCCAGGTTTAGTAAAGAATGGTACGCTATTTTGCCATGTTTACTAACCATCAATCCTCTTCTTCCAACACTTGCAAAGCATAAACGGATAGTGACCTGTGAAGTTGTATGTCATGGAATTTAATTAGCGCATCAGTTTACCATTTTCTGTTTAGAAGTACCAGTTATGTGCTCAATAGCTGTACGATATCTGTGTAGTTAATTGCAGAACTACGCAAAAAATGTATACAGACATAAATTTAAAACCAGAAATTTAAACCAGTTTACATATATCAAAAGACACCTATGCATGGTTTTCCCATGAAGTTACATAAATAAGGGACACATTTACTAAGATCTGTACGGCAGTTTTCTGTTGGACTTCGCACGTTCTTTCTAGTGCAAACTGCTTGCACAGGTATTCAACCCCTTAACAACGTGTGAACTATTAATACATCACACCTTGTCTGGCAATGTTTGGGGAGGGCCCACGGAGAGCTAAAGCTTCTCCATACCCCAAGTGTGTTTGCTGCTATATGCAGCAAACAACCTCCTGCTATGGAGAGGTAACACCTGCGGAGGTAACTGATCGCAGATGTTTCCATTGCAATCATGCTACCATAGTGGTGAAGATCGCTGCTCCTCGTGACATCATAATGGAGCGGCAATCTGGTCACATGACAGCCTAGGGTTATACAAAGACCTGAGGCTGTCTGAATTTAAATATATTATTACAATGTGTGATTTCCAATACTGTAGTATGTCAGTATATAGTAAGATCCATCAGACAACCTATAGTTAAACTGCCCTAGAGAATCTGAAAAATAGTAAGAAAAATAATAAAAATAGTTAAAAAAAAATAAATAAAAAACCTAAAAATTCAAATCCCCCCCATTCCCTGGAATTGTCATAAATATAAATAAAAAGAAAAAAATTATAAACATGTTAGTTATCAATGCCTCACAAAATGCCTGATCTATCTAAATATAATAACAATCATTCTCTGTGTTAACCCCTTGACATTAAAGAGGACCTGTCACTCAATTTATCGGCACTAGGAGCTGCTTACTAAAGTAAGCAGCTCCTAGTGCTTGATCAAACGCCGCAGTGTTAGAGTGATAGCATTACTGGAAACCTCCAGTAACGCTATCAAACACTGCGGCGGGGTACAATGTAATTGTCGGACAGCTCGCAAAGCTGTCCGACGTATTCATGAGGGGGCGGGGTTGGGGCGTGGCCAGGGGCGGTGACTGCCGCCTAGTGCGCGGCAGTCACTGCCGGCCTATGGAGCGAGCGGGGCGGTCCGGGGAAGAGGCAGCACCTCGGACCTCCCCCTCATGAATACAAGCTGTCCGATGATTACACTGTATCTGCCGCAGTGTTTGATAGGGTTACCGGAGGTTTCCGGTAACGCTATCACTCTAACACTGCGGCGTTTGATCAAGCATTAGGGGCTGCTTACTTTAGTAAGCAGCTCCTAGTGCCGAAAATTTAGGTGACAGGTGCTCTTTAAATAGCGCCCTAAATATAAAAAAATATTATGAAAAGTGATCAAAAGACCGTACAGTCCTCTAAAATGGTAGCATTGAAAATGTAATCTTCTTTGCAAAAAATGACATCACACACAGCTCCGTACACCGAAGTATGAAAAAGTTATTAGCACCAAAAGATGGCAAAATGAGGAATTCTTTTTTTGTACAGGTTTTCATTTTTGTAAACGTATGAAAACATTATAAAACCTATACAAATTTGGTATCCCCGTGATCAAACTGACCCAAAAAATAAAATAGACATGTCACTTGGGGCGCACAGTGAAAGACGTAAAATCCAAAATCACAGGAAACTGGTGCAAATGCATTTTTGCACCAATTTTACTGCAATTTTTTTCCCGCTTCGCACTACATGGCATGGAATATTAAATACCATCACTATGAAGTGCAATTTGTTACGCAGAAAACAAGCCCTCACACAGCTCCTTACATGGTAAAACAAAAAAAATTTAGATTTTTGAAGGTCGAGAGTAAAAATGAAAACCCAAAAATGAAAAAGGGCCTGGTCGTTAAGGGGTTAAGAAGGGCCTGTGTCACATATGTGTTGCACACGACCCTTTCTGCACTGAACGGGGTGCTCCGGTGGTCAGTCAGACTGCGCACCAGATTTAACATGCAAAGTCTGACAGAATTGTGTTGCTTGCCTTATGGCAGTGGTGGCGAACCTATGGCACGGGTGCCCTTTCTTTGGGCACTCGGGCCATCGCCCCAGCACAACAGACAGGACAGGAAGAATCTTCCTGCAGTTTCAAGCAACTGAAAAGATGCTGCTTTCAGACATATTTTGATACTTACTTTGCTACTTGGGACTGTAGGAAGAGGACGAATGAATAGACAGGGCCAAATTATCTTTGGAGGACCTCCTGCTGGCCCCTACAGGCCTACAGAGGGACACTGGGAAAAAGCTAAAATGATGCAAATTTTCCAATTTTCTACTGTGTTGCTGTCCTCAGGAAGCCAATATGATTGTTGAAGAACAGGGAGCAGTAAGTTACTGCTTTAACTTTTGGTTGGCACCTCGTGATAAATAAGGAGGGTGTCTTTTTGGGCACTCGGCCGCTAAAAGGTTCGCCATCACTGCCCTATGGTATAAAGGTGCACCAAAAAAAAAAGTGGTACACACTTATTATACAAGGGATTAGTCTGGCATTAAAATCATCTTTCTTACCTTTCTGCAATCTACTGTGGGAGTAACTGAAGTCAACCACAAGTTAGTTGTATGTGGACAAGGCCTGACAAATATCATTTACAAATATCAGTTACCAGATCATTGTGGTTGGCACTATGAGCTAAAAATAGCACATCAGTAAGATGCTTACACACAGTTTCTATTTGTGGACTCAGAGGAAAACAATATGTTAGAATCAAGTCTCACTTCCTTTCAATGCTGTGTGCACAGGACAAACTACCTGGGCTGTGTAAAAGTACAGACAACACTGCAGCCTTGCAGGCCCCAAATGTTATGTGTGTGTTATATCAAACCCTAAAAGTGTGTAGAGAAGAGTTTTTGTGTATTACTTTATTACATATGTTTGGTGTTATAGCTGGGTAACATGTGGTTATTGGGAAATACATTGACAATTTGGGCCTATTACACTGCTGGGTTCTGTATATTCAAAGCACACCTCTAATTTGCAACTACATTATTATTACAAGTTATGAGAGTTTCATAACTATACAGGCAGTCCTCTACTTAAGAACACCCTACTTACAGACGACCCCTAATTGGTAATCTACTGTACTTTAGCCCCAGGCTACAATAAACAGCTATAACAGTTATCACATGTGTCTGCAATTAAGCTTTATTATTAATCCTGATTCTTATAACAATTCAACATTTTTAAAATCCAATTGTCACAGAGATCTCAAAAATTTTTAATTTTTAATTATAAAATATACAGTTCCAACTTACATATAAATTAATCTTAAGAACAAACCTACAGAACCTGTAAAGCTCTTGTATATAACCCGGGAACTGCCTTTATTGCCTCTTCCTAAAATATTCAGTTTATGAAGTACTGGTAGTGAACTTATTGCGCTGTGATATGACAGTGGAAGGTTTCCCAAAAATCAGGTTGCTACTAATAATAAACTTTGCAACATAATTTATTATTTATTTATTAAGTAAAGAATCTTCTTTGTGCTTTTTTCTGCTTTTTCTTCTGCAATGAGCATTATATCTGAAAGGATTCTTAGGTCAGTTCACCTCAGACAGATAAGGAGGCTGAAAATTGACTCTTTCCATAGCTAGAGAATATTTCTCTTAACGATTCAGCTCTCTCAGAAGATTAGGGTAAGCACAAGTAACAAGTCATGAGATAGGGCCTCTTTTTCTAGCTATACAATATTGCTGTTTTACCTACAAAATCCCACAGATGAAAGTAAAGGCCACACATTTTTTTGTGGTTAAAAAAATAAGCAAAAAGTAATGTAAATGTTTAACAAGCAGTAACTATTGTAGCTTCCATCCACTTTACAGCACTGCTGCCTGGGGACCCCAGAGTGTGGTGCCCTTATACCTCCACTTCCCAGTTATAGCTTTACAGTACACATACAAAGAACTGCAATGTACAAGCCCAATTTTTACATGTACAGCAGTGGAAACCAGTAGTGTAAATGACCATCTACAAACACACATTTTAAGGTCATTTTTTGTATTGAATGCTCTACATCTGTGCTCATTTCAGAATAAACTACTTCTTACTACATACCCAATAAAAGTATTTTTAGTTAGTGAGTACGTATATGAGTAATACAAAAAGTGCATATGTTTACATGTTGTTATTAATATCTACTTTCAAAGTGAAATACAACACCGTCAGTGAAATCAGGGTATGACCAAGCTTCACATAATACTGCTGTGATTTTCTGCTCTTGAACATCGAATTTCCATCTTCCAACTTGAAGAAATGAAAGACGTGGGAGGGCAGAAAAAAACACACTCAACAGAGTACATCTATGTGTGGTCTAACAGCTCGCCACATCCTGTTTTACTATCTCTTTGATAGTTTCAAACAAGCAGGCAACTTCATGCTACAATTCTGCATAATACGTGGTGAATGTCATGGGTTACCTGAAGTTCTCAGCTATTCAACTGTTTTTTGTTAATGGAAAATCTGCATATGAAGATGGAAAAATAATATTGCTGATTGTAATCTCTGGATCACTTAGCTGGAAATAACAAAGTAACATTTGATTAATAATAATAAGAATTCTTAAAATGGTTTTATGGAGGATTAATAAGGTTTTCTCTATCTACTTTCTTCCAGAAAGTCACCTCTACCCACAATATGGTATTCCAGCACAGCCCCAATGAATCCGCAGGACACAGCACATTTGGGCTGGGAAGTGGGTCAATGGATCTTTCTGTAACCCCACCCCACCCCACCCCACTCCAATGTCTGTTTCTGAAAAGCCAAATTATAAAATTTTATAATCTTAGATTGAAATATATAAACATGACTTGCTTCAACTAGTCATGTAGTCATGGTGCTAGATCATTCCCTGTGAGGTGTGATTGACATATCCCTTACCCTCTGCCATCTCTGTGTTTAAGCGGTGAGGGAAGAATGTCATATGTAATGTGAGTTAGATGGCTTGTACATAGAGTGACCGGGACCATATTGAAGGCCCACTGTACTGAAACATGCTCAGCGTTGATTAGGTAGAATGAGATATCACAAATGTCTGACACTGAAACAAAAGCCTTCACCAAGTTGTGATATAGTAAAATTTGATATACTGTAAAACTTGTACTTATCAGTTGTAGTCATTGAAAAGTTACAGTATCACTACTGGAAAACACAACTTCTTGGATACATCTACTGAGAAATTCCAACATTGAAGATGGCAGTCACTTGATTTGTCATTGTCCCCTTTATGTTTACAAAGATATTCATCTCTTCTGACATTGTCTAAAACATACCCATACATGAGCAGGCATTGGAGGACAGGACAAAATTTCGGTCTTGTCTGATGCAGATGTATTTGCCACAGACATATAGATAGCTTTTCCACTGCCACCCACTAGGGTATTCCCTCTGAGACAGCTTTCAGGTGTTCTGGTGGGTTTTGTTGGGGAAACCCATACTGAGAATCTTCAGTCTGTTACTTCTTCCTCTTTTTGATGTAAGCAGATGTTGTTTCTTTGTTCAGAGGTTTACTTTTGGGAGTTGAAAGGCAAAAAGGATATATGCGAGTACAGTATATATGTATAGAAAGAAGTTATGGAAAAATGTAAATCTAAAGGGGCTGTACTCCCTACCTGTCTGATCACATGCATCATAGCTCCAATCACCTCACTGTACCTCATGAAAAAGACATGCTATAATAGGGAATTCCATGTAGCAGCAAAGTACCTGTGTGACATCCACTCTTCTAAACCAGGGTCACTTGGGTAGAACCTTACAAATATGACACTTCAGGGGTTATTTATCACATGGTGTCTTTCGTGCTCCGGCATATGATAATGTTGCAGCCTCTTCTGGATAGGCCCTGGCGTAGAAATATTCTGCAGCATGCAAACTTTTACTGTTGAAAGTTTGCTTGTGTTTGGGAAACTCTGGCGGATCTCGGACAAGCACAGGGCCGGGTGAAGAAGGGAGGGGGAGTGTGACAACTTTCCATTGAAAGATGCCAAGTGCCCACTGCTCCATGACCAGATCAACCTGCTCAAATTGTGCGAGTAGGCCCTCATTATGTTCATGTGAATGTGGCCTTAGGGGTAAATTTCATTTGTACTTCAAGCCCCGAACCTATGGTTTATTATTAGTCAGCTGTAGCATAAAAAATACCCACTACAGTTCTAGGAATCTTGATGCAGAGAAATCGTCATGAGCCATAATAATAATATCTTGACAGATTGTAGAAGTTTCCTTTCTATCTTACCAGTCATGTGTATATACAAGGATATAGACTTGACTGTTCATATATCTTGACATTGGAACATCCTTATTGCACTTATCATTATTTGCTACTGTAGATCATTGTTCAAATAAAGAAAAACTATGGTTTCTATTTCTTATCACGACATACACTTATTTGTGTCCAAGGAGAAGCCTAGTCTGTTTGTATCCATGACATTTCTTGTATCTTTGTGGTAATCAGGTGCTTGTGGTGGTAGTGGTGGTATTGAGTGGGTGGACTGGGGAGGGATGGAAACAGGAGGGATTTTGTACAGCTTTGCTTTAGATGGCCTTTGCCAGGTTCAGTCATTTCCTGTCCGCCTGCCAAAAAACACAGGCTGATAAATTGACATGAAATGATGAGTGTGGGAACTGTATAGCCTGACAGTGTACAGGACCAGACGACAACGACACAAGAAGAACCAACTAACAAAGTGTTATCTGTCCATCTGAAGATCATGTTTTTGTAGAAAAATTGCTTCTTCTTTATTGTCATGATCCGCTTTATAGCACATAGCTGATGAAATAACAGTGGAAAATAGAGAGGAGATGAGACGTAACAGCTGAGAGCTGATGTCTATACTCGGAAGTCAAGCTGCTCCCAGCTGTGGTCAGATCCCAGGCCTTGCCGCTATATTCTTTGGAAATCTTTCGTTGTTTCCTAGTAGGGAAACTTATTGGGGATCATGTTCAAAAGTGTCAGTTTAACAGAATGCCATGAATGAGGTTACACATATTAACACACTAACATGGCTTACTGTGTATACATAAAATATATGTTTTTTTAGCTATTCCTTAAGATTTCTTTTTGTATTATTTCTTTCATAAAGGGTGACATTTCACCGTTTCGAGCCACTGCAAACAATAACACTAATCTTTTCATTAAGGAACAAATATATATAGTTGAATAGTTGGATAGTAGAAGCAAAAAATAATACCTAGTATCTCCACTACATCATAGATAGATGTCTACTTTGGGGTCTCTATACTATGTAGTTCTGGCTCTGCGTAGATTTTTTGGGGGCTGCTAAGTGACGGGTCACCCAGTAATCTAATTTTTAGAGCTTGGAAACCAGCTTTGAGTGCACAAGACTTATATCTTTATAACATTGATGCCATATCTCAGTGCTACAAGTGGTTTTCCATGTTCTGAAAACATCCTACAGGGCAACAGGGTCATTGTTTTTTAATGTCTTAAAACCCTTGATTCTACTGCCTCTTAACCATTGTACCTCTCTCCCATTCAAGACCCCTTTAGTCCAATGGTTTTAATGTAAATACTGTCTTCCAAAATGTTCTTTCACAGCAAGAGTATTATATTTCTTTTGGTTTATATATTGTTTCTTTGACTTCTTGCAATATGAAATATTGTCATGTAATGTGATAATTCTGATAATAATGCATAAAACTTTTTGTGTATGCTAAGGTTTGGGTTCAGATTCCATTCAGATCATATGTAGATTTATCAGTAACTAAACCTAGCTATCGACCTTATCCACAAGTATGTATAAGAGGACTGTAGATATTGGTGCAATTTTACTATGGACGTTGCACCAGTTTTCACAGGTATTTAAGAAATGTCCACGCCAAATATGTGTCATAAGTGACCTTTTGTGTTGTGGCTGCACTATTCCTTATGTGGCACAAATTTCGGCACTGAAAGGGGAGTTTTGGTGCACAGTCGGACTGTGCAACACAGTGTCTGGCAGAAATGTTGGTGCACCCCGTCTGAGAGGGGCAGAGGACGCCACATTCATGAAGAACGAGTGCTACAAATCGTAAATCTGGAGCCCTCTGCACACTACTCCGGAAAACTGCATATATTGAAGTTTGCACTGTTCTTGATAAATGTGCTCCATTGTGTTTAGTTATTTTAAATGTAATGCTTTTTTTCTTTATTTTACAGTAAATGAGATCATAAGGAATGACTTGTCCACCAACAATGTCCACACATAGCTCTGACAATCTTGGACTTAGCAAGCAGTGATTTCTGTCTATCTGCTCTAAAGTGAAGACTGGATTGGACTCACCATCGGGCCCTTTCTTCATATGATGGAGTTTCTATCTCTACTATTGCAGAGTGTGTTTAGTCTTCAGCAGAATTATCATCTCAAGAGAAAAACATTCTAAATGTGTATTGTATGGAATCTAACTGAAATACTTGACAAAACTGAGGGCCAGAAACCGCAACTGATTCTTGTGGCACCACTGGATGCCGGCAGTGCCTTAAATGTTTATATGGCATTAGGATGAATCAAAAAGCTTTCTGTTTGCTACCAAAAGAAGTATTTTCAGTGCAATTGTTCTGCTTGCTGATATGGGTGGAAACAAACTTCCAAGACGATGTAAAGAAGATCCAGCAAACTCGCCTTAATCTGCGCCTCAAACCCCACCAATATGACTCTTTCTCCTTTATTTAATCCATTTAAAGAGACCTGTTGGAATAAATGAATGTTTTGTTCTTAATTTGGAAGCAGAGCACACAACAGATAAAAGCACATAAAATCTGATAAACATACTTGCATGTTGAAACATGATTTAATCCCTAGATGATGCTTAATAGTATCAAACATCTGTTGCTGCCATTGACTGAACCAGCTCAATTCGAAGGCATATTGGGTTACATATAAATGGAGAAACGCACTTCTATCCTCACCTAGCAAATTATCAGAGGTGGCTATATTAAGCTAAGATGTTGCCTGAAATATAATAACACCATGCATTGTAATAGGTGTTCATGATCACAGCCAAGTGCAGTATAGTATATGCATCGTGTTGCAAGCACTTTAGATAAAATACAAGGGGGGAGGCGGTTATCACCACGTTGTCTGGTTCTTCTACTTTTTGGGACTTCTACTTCTTCTACTTTTTGGGACTTTTTATTCTTAGTAAAGACAAATTTATCTTAATTGAGACAAAAAAAGTGTCAAATGTTAGACGAGATGAGATGTGGTGATAAATCGCTCCCCAAAAGTTTCAGTACAGTAAAAGCAACAAAGTAATTGTAATTTGTACATAAGTGACTCTAAGATTGTAAATACTTGTTGGGGTTCACAAAAGCCTTATATTTAGAATTCTTATACAGTAGGGGTGGTTGACTCGAGACTCTGCAGCTGTTGTCAAACTACAATTCCCAGAATGCCAGGTGGCAGCGCATGCTTGGAGTTGTGATTCCAAAACAGCTGGACAGCTACAAATTGTCTCAGGCTGTAGGCCGGGAACGTTACCAAAAATGGCTGACAACGCAGTGCTATGTAAACTGTGTCCATATGTGTTAATATCATTTGGAGTATGGTAAAGACATGTAGTATGATCCTGTTTATTATCTATTGTACAAGTAGCAGCTAAATACTAGTGATACATTTTTACGACGTGTAACCAAACTCTAGCATGGTCTAATTGAGAATACAATGTAACTAATGTTGTGCCTTAGTAATCAATGCCCTCTTCTGGAAAAATGCCTGAATTACAAGCTGACTGAAGGTATCCGGCTTGAAGAAATATAATGCTGTGTATAATGTCTTACTTTTTGGAAGAAAAATTTAAAAGCCATATTTAATATTTGCACATTATTGTGATAAATTGTAATGGACAATATGGCTTTTCTGTACAAACCAGGCTTTTCATTATTGTAACTTTTATCTTTTCATGTGTAATCAAAAGATGTTTACTTATTCTATAGCACTATAAGGTTTGCATGATTTCTTTATAATAGATGACCAAGTAGACAGTTCAGTGCTCAGAGACTACGTATGCTGGCTATCCCTGAACGGTATCAATAAAGCAATATTATGGAGCCAGTATTGCTTTCTTTCATCTCTCTGCTTTACTGTACCCCACATCTAGTGCACCTCCAGATTATACAGCACAAAGTTTTTGGATTTTAGGATAGTAACTAGGGACTACATTTCACCAAGACTGTATTGATGGTACCAGTCTCGGTGAGTGGAATTAGAATGTCCACGTCTCTCTGGGTAGTATCCACCTCTATGACTTTACACAGCATATAAGCAGACAGTACCCACCAACTATGGAGACCTTAATCATCAGAGTGAGGCACTTCTTTGACCTTTGTAATACAATTCAACACAGCAAAGTACTGAAGATGGTTTGGTGGACAGTATCCTGAACAGCTCAAGAACAGCTCAAGTCTGGAAGACACTCTCCTAATTCTACTAATTTGTTCATGAGAGAGCAACTTTAAGGAAATCTGTCAGCAGTGTTATGGGGGGCTCTTTTTATCTAATAATTGCTTTTGGGGATGCTATGTATCTTATAATTAATTGTAATCAGACACTATACATAATATACATTATGGGGGCAAGTACTGTATATACAGGGGCGCTGTGTATGTTTTTACTTGTTGGGACAATATTTTTACATATATAGTACTGAAGTACTATATACGCTTCCAAGGCAAATAACTATTTGATTCGTTGTATAGTGAGAAAATGAGCCTCGGTAGGAAATAATACACTATGTGCATAGTAACAAAGGGAACACAGAAAAGACATGTATGGTATACAGAACTGAGAATCATACAAAGATTTGTCAGGTCTTGTACAAGCCCCGAAATAATTGCAATTCCTGGCCTTTCACTTATGATTATTTCCCCCTTTACTCCAACTCCACATCAAGTGGGGGTGGAGGAGTATGACGTAGACATGGCCAGTGATGGAGTGGGCCCACAACTGTACACTAGCTATAGTCGCATGTTCAAAGCCAGGCCTGGTATAGAATCGTACAATGGTGGAGTGATGATCACTTCTTACACTTTTGTACCTAGCAACAGCGTAATATAAATTCCCCCCTCAGTGTCTCTTGTCAAGACCCCTGTAATGTCCCCCACACAGCCAGTAATGTGCCAATAATCCCCAGTAATCTGCCCACAGCCCCAGTAATGTCCTCACAGCCCCAGTTATGTCCTTACAGCCCCCAGTTATGTCCTCACACAGTCAACAGTCTCCTGTCACCTCTATGTGCCTCCCCCTCACAGTAATTAAAAACTCATATACAGGTGGTCCCCTACTTAACAACACTCGACTTACATACGACCCCTAGTTACAAACGGACCTCTGGATATTGGTAATTTATTGTACTTTAGTCCTGGGCTACAATAAACAGCTGTAACAGTTATCACAGGAGTCTGTAATGAAGCTTTAGTGTTAATCCTGGTTCTCAAGACAACCCAACATTTTTAAAATCCAATTGTCACAGAGACCATAAAGTTCTGTCTGGGATTACAGTGATAAAATATACAGTTCCGACTTACATACAAATTCATCTTAAGAACAAACCTACATACCCTATCTTGTATGTAACCCGGGGACTGCCTGTACTCACCTCGGTCTTCCCTTCCTCTTGCCGTGTATAGCTGGATGGGGTCACCTTGCGTCTCCTGCACCCAGCATTATAGTGAAGCCTGAAGCAGGAGACACTGGAGCACATTTACTAAGGGCTTTACGCCGGTTTTCTGACAGACTTTAAGAAGTATTTAAGAAGTGTCCGCACCAATATTGTGTTGCACGTGACCCTTGTGCGGCGCAGTTGCGCTAGCCTCCATGTGACACAAATTAGGGGGTGTTCTGGCAGTCAGTTGGACCATGCGACGTATTTAATATGCAAAGTCTGCCGCATGCCTTATGTTAAAGGTGCACTACAAAAAAGTTGGTGAACTCTGTCAGTCCAGTGCAGGGAACCGCTAGATTCATGATTTCTGGCACATGTTCTTAATTAATCTTAACGATTAATAATAATGTCTCGGGTCGCAGCTCCTCGCAAACATCCCCTCTGCCTAGGTTACTTGCATGCCGGCTCTGTTAAATTTAAAGGGCCAGCACACTTATAATTGACGCTGGTCACCTGCCGTTCCTGATAAATTCCCAGCCCCTTCCTGTGTTCCCTGCTGGATCTTTGTGCCTCACAGCCTTAGAAAAAGCATGTTTCCCATGACCTTTGTGATTAGTGTGATTTCCCGTTGTGACCCCAGACCTGTTTGCGTTTACGTTCCTCCACTGCCAGCCCTGACCTTCTGCTCCGTCTATGACCCTGAACCTTTGCCACCTATCTTGACCTCCTGCCTGTCCCCGACCATGAACTTGCCTTCCGTTTCTATACCCCGCTTGGCATCCACCGGCGACAAAGTCCCACCTGTGGAATGACCTGGTGGTAGCATGCTGCAGCAAGTCCAACCGCTTTGCGGCGGGCTCTGGTGAAAACCAGGTGTCACTTAGACTCTGGTTCCAGGTGTCGGCTTACGTCTTCGTTTGCGGTGGTCCAGTGGGTCCACTACCCCTGGAGCCTGACAGTGCCTGGACAACCGGACCAGTGTCTTGATGACCCGGGGAGAAACAGGGCTCTGGCCAAAGGATCCAGGCACAACGCCCCTGCTATGGACTATTTCTAACCTGGTAGTAAACTACAATTACAGCCTATGAAAACCTTTTTTCCTAAACCTGGATGAAGCATTACTGTTGTATTACTCTAACATGACAAAAGACTTCTGGTAAAAGACACTTCGGTTTTCAAACCTGCTCTTATCACTTTTCTTTCCTGACTCTGTTGATATAAAGGCTGTTGCACAGCTCTTGCATATGTTTCAATCAAATATTTTGGGTGAGGTCTGACCACACACATACCAAACGTACATGCAGGCAGCAGAATTCCTTTGGAGGAACTGAAGAGCTACCGTTACTGTGGCTGTGCATGTAGCTCTCCAAAAGACTTGCTTGTATTGGCTGATGGACCTTCCTTTTCATCATCTAAGTGCATTAGAAATTAGAGAGTGAAAATATCTCCTCTAATCTATACAATTTGTTAGTTTCTAATTACCTTATATACTCGAGTATATGCCTAGTTTTTCAGCACAAAAAATGTGCTGAAAAACCCAAACTCGGCTTATACTCGAGTCAAAAAAATAAATAAATCAAAACTTGCCTTTCTGGCGGCACCCATGGATCTTCTGTGCGATCCATCCGGTATTGTTGTGCTGCACAACGGGGAAGGGGGGGGGGCTATATACACTGGGGCAGGGGCTGGCAGGCTATATACACTGGGGCAGGGGCTGGCAGGCTATATACACTGGGGCAGGGGCTGGCAGGCTATATACACTGGGGCAGGGGCTGGCAAGCTATATACACTGGGGCAGGGGCTGGCAAGCTATATACACTGGGGCAGGGGCTGGCTGACTACATACTGGAGAGGCTGTGACCAATGCATTTCCCACCCTCGGCTTATACTCGAGTCAAAAGGTTTTCACAGTTTTTTGTGGTAAAATTAGGGGCCTCGGCTTATACTCGGGTCGGCTTATACTCGAGTATATACGGTATCACCTGCAAACATGTTATTTCCTACCAGAGTTTTGATGGACACAGAGGTTTCTGTAATTGATTTAGAATTGTTGTTTACAAATAATGCCTCAGATAAATTGTGCTTATAAAATGCTATTTAAAGGAATTATCTGGGCTTTATAAAAATGTATATCTTTAAGGATACTGAACAATTCAAGTTCAGAGAATATTAAAGAACTTGAAGTTATAAAAACAATAAAAATCTTATCCTTTCGTCCTCCGGCACTCCCATTGTCCCACAGTACCGTTGGACACTGCCATGCCTCTGTTCGTTTACAGAGGACGGCACTCCTTTCCATCTATGCTGCACGCCTGATACAGAATCACTTAATGTGCAGACGTAGTCAGATGGGACCGACAGCCTCTTTAAACAAACAGGGGCATGGCAGTGGTAAACTGTACTGTGGGACAATGGGAGTACCGGAGGACGAAAGGATAAGATTTTTATTGTTTTTATAACCTCAAGTTCTTTAATATTCTCAGAACTTGGACTGTTTGGTATCTTTATAGATGCAAAAGACAAAAGCTGAGGCTTTAGCATAAGTAACTCTTTACAACAAGAAGTAAAAGAAAGAAGAATTGGTGAGTATAGATTAAAAAAACATAACTTTTAATAAAGTCATATTAAATCTAAGTACAGGTGGTCCTCTACTTAAGGACACCTGACTTACAGACAACCCCTAATTACAAACGGACCTCTGGCTGTTGATAATTTACTCTTCTTTAGCCCTAGGCTACAACAAACAACTAAAAGTTATCAGAGGTGTCAGCAATTAAGTTTTTTTTGTTAATCCTGGTTGTTATGACAATCAAGCATTTTTAAAATCTAACTGTCACAGAGACCAAAATTTTTTTGGCTGGGGTTACATGTATAAAATATACACTTCCGACTTACGTACAAATTTAACTTAAGAACAAACGTACAGAACCTTTTCTGTACATAACCCGGGGACTGTATGTACCAGCCTTGTTTCTAGATATCTGTCCAGTATTGCAGGCAAGTGTCCATAAGGCCAATAGGGAGGAGTATGTAGACATTTCCTTGGGAGAAAGATAAATATGTTGCAGAAATAGAAAAAGACGTTAAAATAGATAGGACAGGGTAGCCGCATGCAACATGTAGACTCCAATGTCAAGAGAGGACAATAGTAGTGATGGGCAGAACCCTAATCAGACCCTTTATGTATGATAGGGGCCTAGGTTGCCCTAATACCCTCACCTTGGAACTGCAGCCCTAACCGGCTGCCAACCTGACAGTAACCTGTCCCTATCCCGGGCTCACTGTCCCTAGGCTAAACAAGCACAGAGACAGAATTGGCATTATACCCATATAAAGGGATTAGCAGCGTGTAAGATATTGGTCAGAAAACCCTACATGCCATGTTTCGCCCACCGGCACAGGCTCATCAGGGGTATAGTGACCTATAATGACCTATAATGACCTATTAAACAAACAAACAAATACAATTATAACAAGGATCATGCCATCAAAGCTCAGTCAACAAACTATTTCTAAGGGAAGCACTCTTACCGCTATGCAAAATGACGATCAAAGAGTAAGAGACCGCGGATGTGCCAAAACAATCTCAACAAAGTAAATGTCACCATGAGTCATTTCTCCTAGAGTAAAACTTTCTGTAGGAAATGGATAAGTAAAGAAGTGTCTTTCCCAAATATTCAGTGTTCGTTGTTTATGTCAGCTCATGATAGGTCAGATATACCATAGCAATGGATCATGAGGGGATTGGTATAGGTGGCACAAAAGTGTGCATGGTCAAGTGTGCTCGCATCCCGCTGGCTATAAAAAGGTTTCCACAGCCGGGCGCATCACCTCCAGGTGACGCTCATGCCCCCATAGACGTGATGAACTCAGCAGCGAGTTAGGCTACAACAAAATGGCGTCCATGTGCCCACGCGCAGAATCCGGCCCCGGCTCGCAGCAGTAATTGATGCAAACCGCAAGCAAGCAGTGTACCACAAAAAGGCAATGGTGGAGAAACAGGCATCCCTGTCCATAGAGGGAGGGGAGTCCATGGCCTGGTCATGGGCCTGAAACAAAACCATGGGGTAGGGGCCAAGCTACATGATCATAGTGAGCCCATAGTATGTCTGATTTTGTGGAGCAACATATAGTAATAATAATATCTTGATGCCTCTGGTGAGGTTGAGTGAGAGTAGCAAAGTCCAAAAGAAGTCTGGTCTACTGCTTACCTAAAAGTAAGAAAATATGTATTAATGTGTATAGTGTATATATATGGCTAAATGCAAAATATGATAAAAAAGAGCATAAACGCCATGAGGATAAGATAAAGCATTCAAAACTAAGTTGCTCATTGAGACCCATCGGAACCACCGTATCGAGGGGGTAGATCCACTGGCAGGGGCGTAACTACAGCCGTAGCAGACGTAGCAATTGCTACGGGGCCCGGCAGGATCAGGGGCCCGTACTCGGCCCCTGGCTGTAGTTACGCCCCTGTAATGGGCAGCACAGCGATACCGCAGAGATACAGGGCGGGATATAGGGGCGGGCACCATCCTCCTGCTCCATGCAGTCTGCACGGAGGATCTTGATATCAGGAGGGAGAGAGGGAGGGGAGGAGACTGTCGGCAGCCAATCCCTGCTCGGGATGTCAGCAGCGCGGGAGACTCAACTTGAGAGAGTTGTCGGCACCTGAAGAGAAGCAGCAGCCTCCCCATAGCAGCCGGGAATCAGCTAAAGCTAAGTGCTCCCTCCCCCCAGTGTCTCCTCACACTCTGCCTTAACCCCTTAGTGTCCTGTGTGCAGGAGCAGCTAAGAAGCTCCTGAGTGTCCCTTACAGACCCCTCTGCATCATCCCTCATACCTTCCCCCACCACCCACTGCATTTCTACATTAATGTGAGGTTCTGCAGCAGCTGTTGTGATACAATCAGTGATAAATGTGTTGCGGTCAGTAATAAATGTGACGCAGTCAGTAATAAATGTGATGTAGTCAGTAATAAATGTGTTGCGGTCAGTAATAAATGTGGAGCGGTCAGTAATAAATGTGGAGCGGTCAGTAATAAGTGTGACGCGGTCAGTAATAAATGTGACGCGGTCAGTAATAAATGTGACGCGGTCAGTAATAAATGTGAAGCGGTCAGTAATAAATGTGGTGCAGTCAGTAATAAATGTGGAGCAGTCAGTAATAAATGTGGTGCAGTCAGTAATAAATGTGGAGCAGTCAGTAATAAATGTGGAGCAGTCAGTAATAAATGTGGAGCAGTCAGTAATAAATGTGATGCACGTTCAGACTAAGCAGTAACAGCCCCTTTAGGTGACATTATTCTGTCTGATTTGTGTATTATAATGTTCTGCAACAGCTTAAGTGTAAATAGGGAGGTTCTGCAGCAGCTGGCCTGTGTGTTGAGGGGTTCCGTTGGCAGTTGGCTCATGTATTGGGGGGTTCTGCAGCGGGTGTTGCATGTGTCGGGGGTTCTGCAGGGGGTGTTGCATGTGTCGGGGGTTCTGCAGGGGGTGTTGCATGTGTCGGGGGTTCTGCAGGGGGTGGTGCATGTGTCGGGGGTTCTGCAGCGGGTGTTGCATGTGTTGGGGGTTCTGCAGGGGGTGGTGCATGTGTCGGGGGTTCTGCAGGGGGTGGTGCATGTGTCGGGGGTTCTGCAGGGGGTGGTGCATGTGTCGGGGGTTCTGCAGCGGATGGTGCATGTGTCGGGGGTTCTGCAGGGGGTGGTGCATGTGTCAGGGGTTCTGCAGCGGGTGGTGCATGTGTCGGGGGTTCTGCAGGGGGTGGTGCATGTGTCGGGGGTTCTGCAGCGGGTGTTGCATGTGTCGGGGGTTCTGCAGGGGGTGTTGCATGTGTCGGGGGTTCTGCAGGGGGTGTTGCATGTGTCGGGGGTTCTGCAGGGGGTGGTGCATGTGTCGGGGGTTCTGCAGCGGGTGTTGCATGTGTCGGGGGTTCTGCAGGGGGTGGTGCATGTGTCGGGGGTTCTGCAGGGGGTGGTGCATGTGTCGGGGGTTCTGCAGGGGGTGGTGCATGTGTCGGGGGTTCTGCAGCGGATGGTGCATGTGTCGGGGGTTCTGCAGGGGGTGGTGCATGTGTCAGGGGTTCTGCAGCGGGTGGTGCATGTGTCGGGGGTTCTGCAGGGGGTGGTGCATGTGTCGGGGGTTCTGCAGCGGGTGTTGCATGTGTCGGGGGTTCTGCAGGGGGTGGTGCATGTGTCGGGGGTTCTGCAGGGGGTGGTGCATGTGTCGGGGGTTCTGCAGGGGGTGTTGCATGTGTCGGGGGTTCTGCAGGGGGTGTTGCATGTGTCGGGGGTTCTGCAGGGGGTGGTGCATGTGTCGGGGGTTCTGCAGCGGGTGTTGCATGTGTCGGGGGTTCTGCAGGGGGTGGTGCATGTGTCGGGGGTTCTGCAGGGGGTGGTGCATGTGTCGGGGGTTCTGCAGCGGGTGGTGCATGTGTCGGGGGTTCTGCAGGGGGTGGTGCATGTGTCGGGGGTTCTGCAGGGGGTGGTGCATGTGTCGGGGGTTCTGCAGGGGGTGGTGCATGTGTCGGGGGTTCTGCAGGGGGTGGTGCATGTGTCGGGGGTTCTGCAGGGGGTGGTGCATGTGTCGGGGGTTCTGCAGGGGGTGGTGCATGTGTCGGGGGTTCTGCAGGGGGTGGTGCATGTGTCGGGGGTTCTGCAGGGGGTGGTACATGTGTCGGGGGTTCTGCAGCGGGTGGTGCATGTGTCGGGGGTTCTGCAGCGGGTGGTGCATGTATCAGATGGTTCTGCAGCATTATTATTACATCTATTAATACAGTAAACAGGGTATAAGGAGACCTTCTGCAGAGCTTCATCCACTGCCGGTGTCTGTTATTCCCCTCCATTATAGAAAAAGATAGTGGAAACCCATGTAACACTAAGGACCTATGGTTGCAGGGGGCCCCAGCCAAAAATTTGCTATGGGGCCCACTCATTCCTAGTTACGCCACTGTCCACTGGGCCTCCTTCTGGGGTGTCTATCAAGTCAATTCCTATAAACCTCAAACCACTGGCATCCCCCCAAGCCCAAAGGCTCACCATATCAATGCAACGAGGTCTGTCGACATCCTCTGAAAAGACTCAGTTGTATTCCCACTATCCCAGGTACAAATTGGCATAGCTGGGGCGCATGCGGTAAGCTGGTGGAAAATCTAGTCATTAAACAAAATAATTATGGGACAAAACTCCTGATACAATCGGTCTACCCTTTAGGGGATTGGTCCCTTTGTGAATTTTCATTATCATGAAATGCTCATGAATCATGCTCCTCTTTAGATATAAGTTTGTTGTCTAATGCAGTGGTAAGGATATTCTTCAATTCCCTATATTAGGTTTCCGTAGGGTCATGGGAGAGTATGACGTAAATGTTTTTGTCCATAAGTAAGTTTTCACATAGCTTGATATTGTGTGGACTGTAGGGCTACTATGTTTCTGCCCTTGTCCAATGGTTTTACTGTTATCCGAGAATCCATTTCTAGTGACTTAAGGGCTGTGATCTCATCTGGGGTACAGTTGAGATAGTTTGTTCTGACATCCAGTTGTTCAAGATCTGCAAACACTAACTTGGCGAACACATCAATGCTATTCACATCACCTAACATGGGGGACTTAGTGCTTATATTTTTTAGAACTGTAAAGGGGCCTAACCTTGTATTCATAGCCTCATCTTGCGCAAGATTGTGTAGTAGAACATCGGAAAACAAATCGAATGGGATATTCAATTCTCAACATTGTTTTCTATCTTTAATGGCGAAATGCTTACGCCACCGTAATTTTCTTATGAGTAATTGGATGTCCTTGTGACAACAGAAGGGATCGCATTTATTAGATGGAACAAAAGAAAGGCCTTTTTTCACAATCCAGATTTCAGCATTAGTCAATTCACGAGTGGATAGGTAATAATAATTAGACATTCTTTTCTCGCCCATTCTGGTTCCGATTCCTGAAGCGATATGCAAGACCCTGGGATAAAAAAGAGGAAGAAAGTTATCCGGGTCCAGAAGACGAGGACAGGGTATTTGGGCATGGTTGTGAAATTGGGGGAGTTATTTCCTGCCTATATTGTGTCACTCTACACCCTTTTTCTCCTGCCCCTCCCCCTACCTTTGTGGGTCTTAGGGTTGGTGTTAGTATCGAAAAAGTCAGTGTCAGTCCAAAATATGTGTCTCAGGGATGTTATTTCTTGAGGCAAGGTGTAGATAAGCTTTATTGTTATGGAACTCTCTGAGATCCCTATTGAATTGCTTATGCCTGTGTTCCTTTAGATGGTATTGGAACCTTTCCAAGGAACTCTGTAACTGCTTTTCGAGTGAAACAAACTCCAGGTCGGTTGAGAATTTTTTGTTAATCTCTATATGATCCTGTAATTTCTTAGTTAGTGTTAGCCTAGGGACAGTGAGCCCATTTACTAAGCCCATTTACTAAGCCCAGTGGGCTTATTTACTAAGGGTCCGCGGATCGCACTTTCGTTGGATTTTCGAAGTTTTCGGGATTTGCACTGCTGTGATAGGTATTTGGCTGGGGATTGTGTTGCATGCGATCGGATTGTAGCGCAGCTGCCCTGGCTTTCATGCGACAGCAATTGGGGCGGGCCGTCGGACAATCTGACTAATTTGGAATGAGCACAAGATTTAAGATTCAATTTGTGTTGCAAGACAATGCACTTACATGCACCAGTGCATTATATCAAAATATAATAATGGTTTTTCACTGCGTTTAACCCCGTAACAGAAAATAGCACCCAAAGTAAAAAATGGAGAGTTTTTGCAATTTTTGAAAAATATAAAAAAATCTATAAAAAGTGATTATAAGGTCGTACAGTCCTAAAAATGATAGCAATGAAAATGTTATCAAAGGTCTCAAAAATGACACCACCTACAGCTCCGTAAACTGAAGATGTGTAAATGTATGAAAACATTATAAAACCCATACAAATTTGGTCTATTTTATAATCACCTACTGCAGAGACTTTGCCAATTCAGGCAGACTTAGGCTACATTCACACGACAGTATGGGGGACATATCTACGGCCGCAAGCTTGCAGCCATACATACTTCCCCCATAGAAAGCAATGGCCGCACAGAGCAATAAAAAAACTTTGGCTTTTTAGCCAAAAACAGTGATTTCTACAGTTGGAAACCTGTTACTTTTTGGCATAGATATACTGGTTTAGTATTAGTCACCATTAGTCTTCCTGAAAGTCATTTTTGATATTAGGAGGCCTGCCTTACAAGGCAATTAAGAAGGCAATTCTTCCTTTTCATGTACTGGAAAACATATTTAAATATTCTTGTTTAAGCCTGGCAATCCTTCTTTGGATGAGAGGAATGTCTGGTGTCTGCAAAGGTGTCTGCAACTAAGCCTTATTGTTAATCCTGGTTCTTATAACAATCCAACATTTTTAAAATCCAATTGTCACTGAGACCAAAAAAATTTGGCTGGACTTATATACAGTTCCGACTTACATACTAACCTCTTGTACGCAACCTGGGGACTGCTTGTACTTTGATGTTGTGCTGCAATGCATTGGCCAGGCTGCTCTGCTTTTTCACTCTCCAGTCACATGGTAATATATTGAGTGAATGTGGCTGCTCCTTTGCTGTCAATTTATTTGGAGCTGACACATTGGGGTAGATTTACTTACCCGAGCCATTCACGATCCAGCGGCGCGTTCTCTGCGGTGGATTCAGGTCCGGCCGGGATTCACTAAGGTAGTTCCTCCGACGTCCACCAGGTGGCGCTGCTGCGCTGAAGTTCCCTGAGGCCCGCTGGAATGCCCTGAAGTTCACCGGCCTATACCTAGTGAAGGTAAGTGCAAGTCCCGCGCCACTTTTTTTTTTAAAAATGCTGCGTTTTTTCCGAATCCGTCGGGTTTTCATTTGGCCACGCCCCCCTGATTTCCGTTGCGTGCATGCCAGCGCCGATGTGCCACAATCCGATCACGTGCACCAAAATCCCGGGGCAATACAGGGAAAATCAACGCAAATCGGAAATATTCGGGTAACACGTCGGGAAAACGCGAATCGGGCCCTTAGTAAATTACCCCCATTGTATTCCACTCTTAACATCCTCTCTGCCAGTGCTTTATTGTTCTTTGAAGTTTACAATATTTTGCTTCAATTTCTCTTTCTATTTGATCCTGTTTTATCACTAATGTATTCATTTATAAAAGAAACTGTGGAATGTTTCCTGCCAGATATTGGACACATCCTGATCCTGGTGCAAGACTCCACTAAGACATGATGTCATTGCCTCCAAATAACAAAACATCACAGCCCTACAGTAATATGGATGAGTCACAAAACAAAACAAAAACCACTATCAATGGCATTCTGTAAAGTGGAGACAAAAAGCAACATTGCCGTGAAAATAACACCTCGATACTGACTAGCCATACACCGATTTCTATATGTTTCTCCTCCTGCTTGGTTATATATATACACAGCACCACTCTGAATACCCATCTTTTCCAGACTGTTGGTTAATGGTGCAGTTAACATTATGGGGGAGATTATCATTAGTCCTATGTAGCTTCTTGCCATATAATTGTCGCAAAGTTTTACCCAGACATCATTTTTTGTGTACTTTTTAGTAGGAAAAAAGCACAACTCTAAAGTCACGTATTGGCGGAAAAAATACACCACTGCAGCATGCATCAACTTACTTGGGTGTGCAACACCAGATATATCAACTGAGAATCTTCAAACAAAAATTTAATCACAAAACTACACCACATAGCAGGTGGTGTGTGTGGGTCTATTGCTCCCACATCTGGGGGGAGATTTATCATAATTCATTTTGGGTGGGTTGCTGTGGTTTTTTTTATTGTGTTTTTTCCTTGCACATTTTTTTCCTTGCTCCTATTTTTGGGGGGAAGGGGTTGGCTTGGCGCTGTTGTTTCTCCACCACAAACTTGTAAGGCCAAGGAAGTAAGGAAGTAAGGCCAATTAAGGCCACCTTATAGGTACGTGGAGACTTTTAGCCATTAGGGGATTCTGAGAAACATGCAAAGTCAACACCGCTAATGTTTTCCATCCTAAAATCAATTATTGCCCTCAGGTGGGCCATCCAAAAAATATACTTAAAGGGGTTGCAAAACCTCTTATAGTCACCTCTATCTGCTCTCCTGTTCACCCAGGCACGGATGTTTTCAGGACAGTGCTGCCACCCTCTTTATACGAGCACAGGCCGTATATATATTTTTCGATGTTAAATGGAATTGCAGTACAGCTATTCAAAATAAATAACTTTGCCTTTTTTGCTAAGAAACATTTCATAAAGGTGCAGAAGGAAAGACCATGTTAATATTTAATATTTTGAAGAATCATATGAGCCATAAAGGACCTGTAGGTGGTTTAGTGTCCCAAATAAACCCTACCGGTTATCTTTAAATACTAGTGTGGCTTATCTGGCTTTTCGCAAATGTATGACTGAGCTACAGCTTTGCTACAAAGAAGATTGGGCAAAAATTTTAGCTTCTACATGGACAAAGCTGGTGGAGACATCCAGTAAATGACTGGAAGCTGTCATTGCCGCTAAAGGTAGTACTACATGCAAAATATTAACCGAGGGGGGTGCAAATTCATTAAAGACCAAACAAAACAGGTATCAATTAGAAACAAAACACTAAGATACACCTTATACATGTGTCTCGTTGCATCCAAAATGTTCCTTTAAACTTATTTAGATAATTGAAATGTAAATAGAGAAGAGTAAAATAAGTTTCTCACATACCCTTGAATCCAGAAACTTGCTTTGAGGTAGTGGAAGCTTGTTTGGAGTGCCCACGTGCTGCTGGCTTAGTTATCCGAAGTAGTCCAATAGAAAATGTACGTGGCACATCCCATAAAAATTACTAAACTTTTATTCTTCTTACATTAAAAGATACAGGTAAAGTGACATGTAGGCAGCCCATTACCTGTATCATTTAATGTAAGAAGAATAAAAGTTTTGTAATTTTATGGGATGTGCCACGTACATTTTCTATTGGACTAATTGAAATGTAGTCAAGCCTGAGATGGAAAATGTAGACAAAGTTCACTAACAGTTTAGTTGTTAGTGTTTTTATTGAATCTCCTCATAACATAAAAAGACACGACTATCCAAATCCCACTTAGCAGAGAGAATATACTTTTTGTTAGAATAAAAAAAACTTAATCACAACATTGCAGACGCCAAGTAAGGTTAAATGCTATAAGCACTTATAAAAAAAACTGTTCTTTGTAGTTTAAATTTAATTTAAAAAAGAATTTAATTATGGAAAATAAACAAAATTCAAGAGAATTGTTTTGGTGGATTAAAGAGATCGTTCCTATAAAGTCATGACATATGGAAAAACTGAAATGAATTTGGTTAGTACAATATCCTACAGGATGCTATGTCCCTTAAGACAGAATTATATAAAAAAAAATAAAGATGAATTGTTCAAGGATGACATACTGTAAAAATGTAGCATATTCTTATAGAAACAGTGGTAAGAACAGGTAAGTGATTGAAACACAAATATATAATTGCCTTGACATCTCGACTTTATTTTATCACTTAAAGGGGTATTCTCGTCTGGGCATTCACATTCAGTTTCATTAATTTGCCATACATAAACATTTCTTCAATTAGATGTTATTAAAAAAAATGTTCCTGTGTGAAGATAATTTCTCATAAATGTAGTCATTTTGTCCCTTAGAAACGAGATGGCTTCCTCGGATACAGCCACCTCTGCCCGAGAGATTGCACAAATAAACAAAAAGGTTTTGTATATGAAATGTCCGGGAGTTACTGCAAGTCCCACAGCCGCCCTGTGGTAATGATTGCTGAATCCTGGTGGTCCGGCAGGACTATATAGCCCAAGTCTGGCCACCACTGCTAGAGTGTGACGTGGTCGTATCCGAGGAAGCTATCTGGTTTCTAAGGGACAACATGACTTTATTTATGTGAAATTATCTTCACACAGGAACATTTTTTTTAATAACATATAATTAAAGAAATGTTTATATATGGAAGATTAGTGAAACTGAATGTGAGTGCCCAGACGAGAATACCCCTTTAACTGCTGTTAAATCACATGTCATAAGTAACCTAACAAAGCTGATATTTGTCTTTTGAACTATAAGGGGGGCATTTATCGTGCCCCGTATTCCAGTTTTCTGTTGCACAACATATGAAAGGGCTTTATTACCGTGAGCGTGGCCAGGGTATTGCAACTTTTTACCACTTCCGCCACCGTTATGCCATTTTTTTGAAAAGTGGTATGACGCAATGGGCCAGAATTTACTATATCCTGTGCCAGGATGCACATGCCGGTTATAGCTGAAATCTACGTAGCACCAGGCATTGAATTTATTTGGCCTCTGGAATTCCTTGGAGGCCAGAACCTCTTTGTAATCATGGCATGTCGTGCTTCACCACAGGGAGTATTTAGACTGATGCGTGATATAAACTCCCCAATGTTTTCCAAGTTTTTTTTTTAGGAAAACATTAGTAACTGTGCATCCCATTATATTTTGAAATACATCAGACTTACTAATATTCAGTAACGGTATGAATATATATTCTAAAATGTTTGTAGAGACCTCAAAACAACAAAGAATAGTGATATATTCTTAATGAATATTCAAGATATTCTGATATTGAGTTGATCTCCTCTAAATCGGTCACAGCTGTTCACAGTGCACTCCACAAAATCACTTCAGCATATGGAGTAAGCAAGGGTTGAAAGCTGAGCCCATGAACCACGTAAAGGCTATACATATACACTCTCTTCATTTGCATAGTAATAAGGATTATCTCATAGGAAAAACAAATTGTAATGACTGTGATTGCATAGTATGGTAGTTCCATTTATTTGGATTCTGTAAGGAAGGGTTAGAATTACATAGCATCAGCAGAACAAACACAGAAACTGAGCTATATCAAGTTTTCTAAATCATAATGGTTTGGTCTGCTTTTTTGTAACTTTGGCTCTGCCCAGCTTCTGTTGACATCCTTCCGTTCTAGGCATCTCATAACATGGTATATATATATATATATATATATATATATATATATATATATATATATATATTATATATACTGTATATATATAAAAAGTCCAAGTAGCATAACTAAGGTTAAAAAATGGTGCAAATGGGTGCATGCTTCATAGGGTCGGGCCTCAGGTCCTCCAAATGTAAGTAAACAGCGAAGCAGCACTCCAAAGATGAAGGGGGGCATCAATCATAGTGGCTCTCAGGTTCGTTTATTTTTGCGCCTGGTTTGTTGGCTTGTGATTTATGATGGATCTAGTTTTGCTTTAAACACGTTTTTGAATTGTCGCATGTCTGATTCATTTGTGCCTATTTTTGCGCCAAATTTGTCTCAAATAATTATTTCCAGTAATGAGAAGGGAGTTTCTTTTCAAGTTCACCTGCTCAGAGTAGGTGTATTTTTGCAACTTTTTTCTGACTTTTAGGCGCAAAATAAATGTATATGTTATAATCTGTATAACAGCCACTCACTATGTCAAATAAGTTGCAGACACTCAACGCCAGTAAGTGGCAGACTTTTGCTTGCACCCAAAAAAGTAGAAAATTAGAGACAAATTTACTAACTGCGCCAAAAACAACGCCAAAAACTATTATCAATGTCACCCAAAATATATGCAAAAGTTGTGGTCTTGATTATATTTTTTAAATAAATATATTACTACATTTTCCTTTTAAATTTCCTATTTTTGTATAATAATATATCTGCTTTCTGGAACTTCCATAATACACTTTCAGTCTTAGACATGAAGTGCTCTGGCAACTGAAATGACCTGGACTGAATGGGGCAGATTTATCAAGTGTCTGAAAGTCAGAATATTTCCAGTTGCCCATGGCAACCAATCACAGCTCCCCTTTAAAATATTCATGAGCACTGGTAAAATGAAAGCTGAGCTGTGGTGGGTTGCCATGGGCAACTGGAAATATTCTGACTTTCAGACACTTGATAAATCGGCCCCATTGTTTTTATATGTATAAGTTCAATTTCAATGACAGCAAGCAGAAATTGTTATGACCACATGGAACTGGTACTGAAATGATACTGAAATATCGTATAACTTTATAACATGCCAAGTCAAATCTCTGCACTACTTAGAATTTTTCAGGAAAAAAAAGGTTCCTTATCCAGGGTATTTGTTTCTTTGTTTTTCACCCGAAACACACTAACTTGTATATAGTCACTCTTTTAATGTAACCTAGTAAAATTGAAGATTTTTTTAGTCCAGTGCCGGAACTCCTTCAATTTTTCTACAGTATTTGTTTCTTTATTTTAATGTAGACTTCATCTTGGCCATGTTGAAAACCAACAAAAATTATTATGATTTTTCTCCCATCGCCAAAAGTAATTAAATCTGATAATTCAATTATTTGACTTCTTTCCTACCAAATTTAGATAGATTCCCCTGGAAACACACCTTACATTACAAAGGTTTCTCAGCCTGAGGGGGCTTTCACGTTAGCATTGTTTTTCATTGTGGTTTAGTGATTTTCATGGATGCCTCACATAGTCATTGTTGTCAATGTATTTTTACGTTGGTTTTTATTTTTTACTGATCTCTTGCCTGTGGAAAAAAAGTTTGAAAACTGTCTGTTGATTTTCACTAATGCAGATAATGGAATTCAAAAGAAGTCTATGGGTCCACAAAAAAAAACTGAGGAGGCAACTTAGAAGAGTATAAAATGATAGAAGAAGCCAAATTCTCCTATCAATCTTGTCCCAACAAAGTCCTGTTCCTTGTTGATAGGGCAAGAATGGAAGTGGATCAATAAGGCAAGTAAGTCTTCTTTTCTTATTTCACATGCAGCTTTTGCTAATACATATTTCTTGGGTGGAAAAAAACTTTAATATCTTGGAGTTAGCAGAATACTAATGCCCAAAGTAAATTCATAAGAAAAGAAACTCCCAGTAGTTATTGACTACTCTTCCAGTATACTCTGCTGTCAGCAGATTAGACTATATTTTCCATGTCACTTGGTTAAGAGGTGCAGGAATCAGAAGTTTAAATATAGTATATAAAAAGACAAAAATGCACATTTTTCTTACAATCTCACATAAAATCAGAATAAAAATTTCCCATTTTAGGTCATTTAGGATTACCAACATCTAATATATAAAGCTGAGTGTGTGTGTATGTATTTATGTCCGCTAAAGGAATCTGCACCATTTACAATCACCAAATTTTGCACAGCCGCTCTCTGTGAAAATTTTAACCATACACTTTCCAAAATACACTTATTTAATAATAATAATTCTTTATTTATATAGCACACACAGATTACACAGCACTGCACAAAGCATGCCAAATCGGTATTTACCACCATATACAGGAACCGTTGCTGTTTTACCACAGGTCATTAATATGAGCTCTGAGCTTTGATTGGTTACTATAGGAAATGACTATAAGACAGCTTATGTGTGGGGTAAGATGGATAAAGAGAGATAGTCAGCTACAGAGAGATTATCAGGTACACAGAGAAAGTCAGGTACAGTTAGGTACACAGACAGGCAGACAAGTCCAGAATCAGAGTCAAGTACAGAGAGAGACAGTGAGATACAGTCAAGTAAAGAATGAGACAGTCAAGTACAGAGATACACTTTGAGTAGTATGCCTTTAAACAATTTTTAACATATGATGTAATGTCTTTGGAGCTTTTGATAACATCTGAGTAAATTAGAGACAAACTTGTAGATGTACATCAAGGCACACCTGAAACACTCTGCTTCTTTGTGTAACATCAGAGGAAAGTCTATGGAAATCAACCAAGATATCAGGAAGAGAATTGTAGACCTACAGAAGTCTAGTTCTTTTTTGGGTGCAATATCCAGATATCTAAAGTTGCCTCATACTTCAATTGCAAACACGATGGGAATGTCTAGCCATCATATTGCTCATGAAGGTCAGAAAATTGCATATCAAAAGCAAAAGTCCTTATGAAGATGCTGGCCTAAGCTGATAAGAGTGATATCAAAGACCATCATTATGTTCAGAGAAAAAAGGGTGAAGCTTGCAAGCTTGCAAGCCTAAGAAGACCATCCCTGTAAAACATGGGGTGGCGACATCATGTTGTGGAGTTGTTTTGCTTCACACAATTGATGGCATCATAAGGAAAGCTCATTTTGTGGCAATACTGAAGCAGCATCTTAAGACGTCAGCTAGGAAGTTAAAGCTTGGGTGCAAATCTTCCAAATGGGCAATAACCTAAAGCTACAGCCAAACTGGTTACGAAGTGGCTTAAGGATAACAAAGTCTGAGGGGCGAACCGTCTGAGAGTCTCTTTGAAAAGAGTCTGTGGACCCTCTGGACCACCGCAGGGAATGGTATCGGACCCCTGGTGGCAGGCAAGGTAATAAATGCAGGAAACAGTCACAACCTGAGATGACAGCAGGAACACAGAGGAGCACTGGTAACGCTGGTACGGAGTGAAGGCACCACTGGGCTTGGACCTTGCAAGGCACGGCAGAAGCACAGGAAGGCAGGAGGTCACCACTGGGCTGGTACCCTGGACGGCAAATCAGGAGCACAGTCATACGGGAGCGGACCACAGGATATGGACCACCGGACATGGACCACAGGATACGGACCACCGGATACGGATCACAGGATACGGACCACCAGACACAGACCACAGGATACGGACCACCGGGCACGGACCACAGGATACAGACCACTGGACATGGAGCACAGGATACGGACCACTAGACACAGACCACATATACGGACCACAGGATATGGACCACAGGATACAGACCACAGGATACACACAGGATCGGGATACTCGGGACGCTGGCCCTTTAAGGTCTGAGGAGTCAGTGTGCGCGCCCTAGGAGTGGGAGCGCACCACCTGAAAGGCAGGAGACTGTGGCCTGCACGCCGGAGACCAGGAGCCATGATAGGTAAGTCCTTGGACGGGGCTGAGATGCCACCACGGAGAGGAGTGCCATGACCAGGATCACAGGGACACATGCGATGGTACCCACCCCCTTATGGGTCTCCCTCCTCCTCTTCTTCGGTCCTCTACCAGAGCATCTGTGGAGGAGAGCAGGTGCAAGAGGCATCTTGTCGGAGGATAACTGTAAAGGAACTGGCACCTTACCAGCGAATTCTGAAGTAGTCATGATGGTTGGTGAAGAAGAAGTGCATCTTGGGTGACATTCTGATCCCAAACTCAGGATTTCACCAGTTCTCCAGTCGAGGACTGGAGCATGGAGTTGTAGCCATGAAAGACTTAGCAGAAGAGATGAGGTGGAACGTGGCAGGACGTAGAAGGAAAGTCTTTCCCTATGACGAACTCCAACCTGGAGAAGAACTGACTTAGTGCAGTACCGTACCAGATCAGGCAACATTTGTCCATCAATGGAGGATACGCATAAAGGGTTCTGGAGGGGAACCACCGGAATGTGATGCCGGGAGACCAGGGCGGCATCCACAAAATTCCCCACAGAACCAGAGTCCAGGATTGATGGGATTAGCAGTGGAGCATTGTTACTAACACTGAGGAGTACAGGCACTATAAATCATGGAGATCCCATATTCTCACCTAGGGAAGTTTGTCCTAGAACTCCAAGGTGTTGGTGTCTCCTAGACATTGAAGGACGGAGAGGACACATCCCGATGAGATGCTGGGGACTGGCACAGTAAAGGCAAAGGTTGACTTGTATAGATTCCAATTCAGACTGTGCAGCTGGAGACTGGAGAGGCTTTAAGAACACTGGAGTCTCAGGCGTCTTTTGGAACACTGGGGTCTGGAGCAGTTTTTGGAACATTGGGGGCTTAAGAGCCTTTTGGAACACCGGAGCCAGGTGAGGCAGGCATGGAGGACGAACTTGAGGTTGTTCGTGGAGCAGTTCTCCAGCACGCTTTGTGAACCTCACGTCTATCCGAGTGGCCAGAGTGATGAGACCACTCAGAGTAGAAGGGAGATCACTGGCAGCCAGTGCGTTTTTTGATCTGGGAAGATAGTCCTTTGTTGAAGGCTGCTGACAAGGCCGCATCATTCCAGGAGAGCTCAGAAGCTATGGTGCGGAACTTGACGGCATATTTGCCCACGGACAAGTCTCCTTGGCTCAAATTCAGCAGTGCCACCTCAGCTGAGGAGGCTCTAGCAGGCTCCTCGAACACAGACCAAAATTCAGCCAGGAACGCAGCAAGAGCGGTCGTGACTGGGTCGCCCCCTGTCCGATAGAGAAGCAGCCCAGGCCAGGGCCTCCCCGGAGAGTGGACGGAGGACAAACTCCACCTTGGAACATTCAGTGGTGAACTGGGATGGCATCAGTTCTATATGTAGTGAGCACTGGGAAACAAAACTCCAGCACAATTTGGGGTTGCCGGTTGCCATTTTGGATGGAGGGAGATCAGGAGCAGATGTTGAAGGCTGTTGCTGGGAGTCAATCAGCTGTTGAAGTGTGGAGGCAACTTTGCCTAACAGTTCCCCTTGATAAGCAATTTTCTGGGACTGCTGGTCAACAACACTGGAGAGCTCAGCCAGAAGGCGACGTGGTTCCTGAGGGGCAAACCATCTGAGAGTCTCTTTGGGAAGGGTCTGTGGTGGTCCAGAGGGTCCACAGACCCTTCCCGAAGAGACTCTCAGACGGTTTGCCCCTTAGGAACCACGTCGCCTTTTGGCTGCGTGGTCCAGAGGGTCCATGGTATGTGACCCGCCGTGGCAGCCAAGGTAATAAATGCAGGAAACAGTCACAACCTGAGATGACAGCAGGAACACAGAGGAGCACTGGTAACTTTGGTACAGAGTGAAGGCACCACTGGGCTGGAACCCTGGACAGCACAGCAGGAACACAGTCGTACGGGAACGGACCACAGGATATGGACCACTGGACATGGACCACAGGATATGGAGCACCGGACACGGACCAGAGGATATGGACCACAGGACACGGACCACAGGATACGGACCACTGGACATGGACCACAGGATATGGACCACAGGATACACAAAGAAACGGGACATCGGGAAACACATAGTCGGGAAAACTTGAAGATCCGACAGGGAGTGAAGGAGACCGCCGGGTTATGTAGGAAACCCGGAAGTGACCAGCACCAATGGAAAGGATGCTGGCCCTTTAAGTTCTGAGGAGTCAGCTTTCGCCCTAGGAGTGGGGGCATGGCATGGAAGGCAGGAGACTGCGGTCTGCATACCGGAGACCAGGAGCCAGGATAGGTAAGTCCGGGGATGGGGCAGAGACGACGCCACAGAGGGGAGCGCGGGTGTGCCCGCAATCCGTGACCAGGATCGGGGGGACACCTGTGACAATCACAAAGCCCTAATCTCAATCATACTGAAAATTAAGGGAAAAGCTGAAAAGGTAGTAAGGCAGACTACATACATGGCTCAGTTACACCAGTTCTGCCAGGAGAAATGGGACAAACTCCTACCAAAGCTGAAAGCTGAGCAAAGCAAAGCTGAAAAGCTGAAAATGTAGCAAGGCAGACTACATACATGGCTCAGTTACACCAGTTCTGCCAGGAGGAACGGGCCAAACTCGTACCAACTATTGTGAGAAGCTTATGGAAGGATATCCAAAATATGTCATACAGTCATACAGTTTAATGGCAATTGTGCTAAATACAGGCATTCCCTTCTTAAGGACACCCAACTTACAGATGACCCATAGTTAAAGACAGACCCTTCTGCCCCCTGTCACCTAGGTTGAAGCTCTCTGGATGCTTTCCTTTAGTCCCAGACTGCAATGATCAGCTGTAAGGTGTCTGTAATGAAGTTTTATTGATAATCCCTGGCCCAATTACAGCAAAAAAAAATTGAAACTCCAATTGTCACTGGGGCAGAAAAAAAATTCTGTCTGTATCTACAATTATAAAATATACAGTTTCGACTTACATACAAATTCGACTTAAGAACAAACCTATGGACCCTATCTTGTATGTAACCCGGGGCCTGCCTGTACTAATGGAAAGGTTTCTTTTAGTTCATGTTTCTCACATTTTATGTTTTTATGCAGTGTATTTGTATTTCTGGTTTCAACTGGCCTTACACTGTATTTTGCATTGAACTGTTGGGTCCATGGCTGTTAATAATCAGGGTGAAGTAAAGCAGGTTAATTCCTTCCTGTAGCTTCCGTCATCCCAGGGGATAAGACATCCCACTGACCCCTGTGAACATGTCCCCTCCTGTGATTCATTTCAGGTAGCATTTCTCTTCAATTCTAAGTAGAGGCCATCGTTAATCACACTGTAAATACTGTTATATAAAGATCCACCTATTTCTACATGTTCATTTTCTGTATGACTCAATTGAAGCTAGAAACCAGAAGACAATTCTTTCTCTCCTTGATGTAACTACTGACTGCAGTAACATATAACACTATATCATGTTACTTCCAGCTTAAATGGTGAAGTTGAAAAAGCAGACAGATTATAATAGAATGGAAGTAATGTCTAGCCCAGATGTGCTGCTGCGTGAATGCCAGCAGGATAGTATTTTCTAATCAATGTATATGAGTGAGCTAAAGAACATATGATACATTTTTATGTTCTCATAATGATATTAAACTAGTCTTCTTTCTTACCTCTGCCACATTTCGTCTTTAATATTCATGCATCATATCAATCATAACTATTAAATAGAGCAGATCTTTTATAAACAATTATACAGTTTATCTAATTCAGTAAATATGAGCTACATATACATATTTATGTATAATATATCAGTATATCAGATGCATACAAAAGTTCTAGTGCTGAAAAAGTGGGAGTGATTTAAAAACAAAAGATGGCTAAATAGTGAAGATTCTAGAGCTCAACATTTGTATGTAAAGAGGAGTGAATTGTAACAAACTTAAATAATTAAAAAATATCTGATAAAGCCAATTGTGCTTTGTTTCATAACTTTAAGAAGAAATGCTGGGAACCATAGTTCAACAGGTCTGGGAAGCAATGTATTCCCGAAATTTTGAAATCAAAGGAGGAGGAATGTATTTTAGAAGACTAAGGAAGGGAAATCTTTGAAAATATGCACTGGCTTCAACTACAGTGAAGTTTAGGAGCCAAACAAAACTGCACCGAATAATGTGTGGGCGAGGCAGAGCCGAGTCCTGTTACTCATACATTACTTTGGCTGTGCCTATCAAGGTAAGTTTTTTTTTCCTTTTTCCGAAAATAACAGAACAATTTTACTGTCAGTTGTTGGTTTTGTTCCTCAGAAAGCAATTGCTGGCTTCTGTCCTACAAAAAGGACTATTCCCAGCTTCTCATACTTACTCACACCCTCAAAGTTGCTCTGGCAAACCCCTTCTAATGTCAGATTTTCCTTATACTGGTAACAAGACGTGTTAAAAAGCAGCTTTTAAGCAGCTCTTATGCCACTACTTGGTTTCCCAGCCAAATTTTATGTTAACCCAGTCTCTGCTGTATAAAGCTCTTCAACTTGAGCCTAAGAAAAAAAGACTGAAGAAACTTTTGGACGTAAAAGGCACATTTTCAGCCAATGAGAACATATTTTTGGATCATGCAAACTTTAGCAAATTCAACATCTGGAAAACACTGTGTCCTAGATAAAAAGCCAGGCTTTCAGAAGCAGGGAATAAACATTTTTAACTTCTGAGGTAGAGTTGACAGCAGTGATATCAATATTATCGCTCACTTATAGTATAGAACAGTAGTAAATTGTCAAGATAAACTCGGGGTCATCCGGTTTAGAAAGGAAATTTATTGCAAGATAACATTTTGTGATGAAAATTATATATAAAAAAAAAGTGGTGCCAAAGAGAAGTGACCACAACTGCTGGTGCTCCCTTTTCTATATCTTTGCCACTCACAGCCACCGAGTTCCAGTAGGTATCGACAAGGAGGTGCAATTGTAATAACTAAAGATAAAATAAAGACAATACAGTTGACTTGTCATGTTATAAATGTGAGCATAAGAAAAAGTAAATCTAACTTTAAAGTGGGATGTAGATTGGTTTTATGAAGTCAAGAAGGCAGAGAGATTTACACTAAAGTCAGGCGTTCCTTGACTTAGAACGCCTACTTCACTGTAATTGATGGTCCTGCATCCAGGGACATCATTAACTAGATCACCTGAAGTCCGCTGCATGATGTCAATCACATTGGAGAAGGTGTCCAAAGTCAGGGAGAGCTTGACTTCAATGTTAAACATTTTGCCTCCCTGACTTTATAAATCTAACTTCAGAGTTGAGTTTTTGGATGATGCCACCAAGCTGGGTCACGAAAGAAACATGATTTAGAAGCTGTTTAACTACTTGACAAAATTCTACTAGTGGTTTACAAGACAAATTTCTGATGACAGGCTCCCTTTAAGGTCTGATAGCTTATGGTCATATAATGTCACAAACCACGCTGTATCCACAATATCAGAGTTTGTGTCACCTGAATATTTAATCCTATTTAAGAACGGCATAGAAACAAGTCAGGAAGGTTCTCTTGTAATCCAAATAGCACAACATCTAGTGAGTGCTATGTGAGTGCTATCTAGTGAGTGATCTGAGTGCTATGTATTCACAAGAGGAGAGCACTCCCCCAACAAGTAAATATTTTAAGTAGTTGAAGAGCAGAGCTGGAAGTGATGTCAGATAGGAAAGTAATGTCAGATGTGGAGGTGATTTCAGATTGGGGAAGTGATGTCAGATAGGGGGAAGTGATGCAAGATGAAGGAAGTGATGTCAGATAGGGGGAAGTGATGCAAGATGAAGGAAGTGATGTCAGATGGGGGAAGTGATGTCAGATGGAGAAGTGATCTCAAATAGGGGAAGAGATGTCAGATGGGGGAAGTGATGTCAGATGGGGGTAGTGATGTCAGATAGGGGAAGATGGGGAAGTCATTTCAGGAAGGGGGAAGTTGCATTAGAACATTCTACTGTATAGATCATCAACATGAATTATATTTAAGACACCGTGTTAAAAACAATCAAATCATTGGCATGTTAAATGATCATAGTAGGTATGTTAAATGATGCATTTTAAAACTTATGGAAACTAAACATATACAAACAATTGTATGTAAACAAATCTGTATGCTTTGTAAAACATTCATGTTATTCAGACATCATATTGTAGACATTATAGCAGTTAAACCCATTAGACACATTTGTTCCCAAAAAAAAATGAACAGCTAATCAAATTATCATGAAACATAATTTGATTAAATCAAACGAAGACAAGTTTCTTAGATGTACTCAGGATAACAAAATAACACATTCTCTAATTCACTGTTATTAACAGAAATACAACATTTCACAGATATAAGTCCAACCTGTCTCTATCAGTCCTGGTGTATATAATTTCATTTGACCCTAGACACAACCCTGTAACTTCTGACTTAGGGTCGGGGCAGCCATCTTGGATTTCTGTGTGACGCTGTGCAGCTGAGATTTCTGTCTCTCTCTCTGCTCCCTGCACTCTGGCCTCACCCCCTGCTCACAGAAACTCACTCACTTCCTGCCAGCACACTGCACATCATGAGGAGACAGAAGCTGCAAGCTACAGGCAGATAAGTTCTTTATCTGGCGAGAGAAACACAGGAAATCTCATAGTGTGAGAACAGATTTGTAGCAGAGCTGACAGTGTGTAATAGGCATATAATGGATCTTATCTTATCATCTCATCTCTGATCTGTTTAATCTCTTTCTATGTGTCAGATACTAGTACAATGTTCACAAGGTCAATTAAAGTGTATATAAACCTGTTCCCTGATAATCAAACCACATTGTCAGCTCACAGAACTAGATGAATCATAATGTGTCTGCTTAGAGAGTCCCTGTCCACACCCTGGAATTTTACAATGACCATCACTGAGTGATAGGAACTAAAACATCAATAAAACTGAATAAAATTGTAAAGTAAGGGGTTAAAATGATTATTGTGTAAACATCAATAGGAGATTGAGATTTGAGAATTTTATTCGTGGGAAAACCCCCTATAAGAATATGTAGTAAAATGGCATGGGTAGCAAGTGAAACATTGACACGTATATCTAAAAAGATTCTCAAATATTTCTTTTAATATTCCAACTGATAATAGAAAGCTGTCGTGCAATTTCTCTTAGTCCTGAATGTACCAGACTTTAATGATTACAATATACATTATTCCACATGAGTAAGTGTAGATGATGTATAAATCAATAAAATAATACAACAGTATGAAAAAGAATTCTAAAAAGTTAGAGGGATTTTGGGTATACCCCTTTGGAATCTAGTTTTGAAAGGCAAAAACTTTGTGGTACTGTTTATTCTCAAATTAACTGCTTGTCTCCAACTGAGGTTGCCATTACATAAAGGGAATGAGATAAGGAACACACAGGGGCAAACCTAACTTCATTGGCATTGGCTGTTGGATCCCAAGCCATTCTGCTACTTAATCATTCATGACAAGAGACCAGAAATGATTTATTATATGTTTCCATTGCTTTAGAAGCAAGGGCAGCGGAACGCTTATAAAGCTATTACCACAAGGTTACGTCAAACCATATAGGACAACACCTTTGAACCCTTTCTATTCTACTAGAGGCTTGTGATCCCCTGGAGAACGTATGTGTGGACAGAGGTTAAACAGTGTCACCCATCCATTCCTTTTACTATCTGCAACATCCTTGTCACTTTTATTCTTGAAAAGCTGGATCAGATTCCATGTTTAATAGTGTAGCTTAAAGCAAATGACCAGAACGATTGAGCAACAGCTAAATTTTCTTAATAAAATTGACTACTATCACACAGTATGTAATAATAGTCTAGCAGCACATTATTATGTTACCATACATATAAGTTGCATGTGGAACTTAATATAGCTTTCTAAATCCTAACATAAAAAATAAGATAATAAATCAATTTTAATAAAAATTTTAGCTAACGGCTTATGTTTTTGAAAAATATCACTGGATTCCCCCTTCACCAGTTATACAGACATGTACAGTATTTTTATCTCCTCCTACTAATGCATTGTATAGTGTATAGATAGAACTTCCTTGTGATGGCAGCTATATAGTACATTCCTTTGCTTTGGAAATAAACCTCCCCTTTGACTTTGTCCCTCTGGTTTTTTAAAGTGAAAAATATAATGCATATGGAGGAGTTGACCTTCATTGTATCTAAGAAAAATAACTTATTTTACACCACATGGTATATAGGAACTACTTTCTGTAAATCGGCTAAATCAGCCATGAAGCCAATGGTTGAGAAATGTCTAGGTACTGCCAATGTGCAGTATGAGCCTGTAAATCGGTACTTAAGGTTCACCCACTAGCAAGGATGTACGTAGACTATAGCTGCCAGAGGTTAAAAAAATGATGCCCAGACTCCTTTAGCTCCATTGCAAGACATCTCTATACTGTGCCCCTAAATTTACATCAGTCAATTATAGTATAAGTACCCCTTAAGAGGAACTAAGTCTCATACCTTGCTCCTAAATAATATATTTTGGTCTAAAAGAATAAGGCCCATCTGTGTCTGCAGGCTTCTTTATTTTGAATACTCAGAATTACTCGGACGGAGGATCCAAACTGAGCATCTTTCTGAATCACACTTCATCCAGCTGTTCTTTCAATGCGCACAAGCATTGGTAACTGACCAGTAGCCATATCTGCATGTAAACTCGTGAAGAGCAGCCCGCTTACAGAATTGTTTTCCACTCATTTCCCTCAATTCATGAACATATGTATTTATTTAATACCTAACTATGTAAGGACAACAGCTATTCTTATGAGGTGTCTTGGAGTTAAGACGTTTCTTTGTTTTTGTTAGTTTGTTTTATATTTTGCTTTTAACATTTTTACCTGTTTATTTCACTTCATGGATATTTGCAATACAATTCTGTAACACATTTTTTTTAAAGTTGTAAAATGATGCTTGTAACACATCTATATTTGTAGATGGATGCATTCTATATTGATCGTTAATAAGTGCAAAACTATATAAGGCTGGCTTCTTGGAGAAATATAGGGCACGTAAAGATTGTGGATTATTCCCCTATAGTGCTGTGGTTCCCTGATGTATGACGTATTGGGGGAGATGTATCAATTCCTCTACGCCAGAAAACTGGAGTTATGTGCTCCATAAATTCTTTATGCCACATTCATTGAAGGTTTTAGTCCATTTTTAGGCAGTTTTGTGGCATCAGTGGAGGGGATGTGACCTTATAGGAAGTAGCGCCAGGAACTTCAGTTTGTACAGCAATGACTAAACCAACTAATAGGAGGTGCAGAGTACAACTTGCTAGTCTTCTACTGCACCAGATTAATCATCCAGCAGCAGACACAGAGATAAATCTCATTACATCTTCAGTAGCATAATTTTTAAAACCTTTTTTGCTTAAAAACAAGGTTCTAAAAAGCTATAAGAAGAGTGGATCCTGCCAGAGGGGGTACACACCCGTATGTCAGTGTACTTGGTTTACAATCCTTCATCCTGGTGGTAAATGTCCTTTAAACAGACATACTAGAGTTTTAGTAGTTTGCTATAATAAAACCTAATAATCATTTTTTTCTTTTACTTTAATTCAGCTGTTGTGTCCCTTTGTGTAAATGAATCGGATGTGTTAATTAAATGATAATAATTGGATGGCAGACACCCACTGCACCTGCTCACGTTAGTGAACTCTTCCTAAAATGTTTTCTTTAACTGGTTTCCAGCATTTCAATTTACTTATTGTGTAATGATTAATCAGAGAATACCCATGGGTGCTGAGCTCATTGAAATTGTGCACCGGTCTAGTCAGAATGATGCAACAGTTGTAATCATTTCAAGCATTTCGGAAACATCTATGCTTGTGAAAAAAATATGGTTTGTAAGATGAATCAATGCTAGAAAAGGTTAATATGGTCATACATAAAACCCCCCAAAAAGCAACATAAATTTACCTTTATAATTATTTAGAGATTGATAATGTACATTAATAAAATTATAAGTCAACTATTAAGGCCTCATTCACACGGTCGTCTGGGAGACCTACATACAGCCACAAATTTGTGGCCGCATATACATCCCCATAGATGGCAATGGGTCAGGTGGCGGTAAGGAGCCACACATGTGGCACCGATCTGCGCCGTACACTGCAAAAGGACAGAGCATGCTCTATCTTTTTGCGAGTGTGCGGCTGCGCGCCGCTGTTTTCTATGGAGGGAGGAGGGGTCACCTCCTCCTCCCCTCCAGCACACGGCGGTATGCCCGCACGATGGGCATACCACGTGTGAATGCTCCCTAAGTATATCACATTTACTTCTATCACATTGCACCAGAAAACATTAAACCATCTATTTAACCCCTCCCTCATAATCCCATAATAGTAAGTTGCAGGACCTACACAGTTTCCATGAGGCACTAAAATGACTCGGGAAATGTGTCTGTGCGATTATTACTGGGAAGAACTGCTTTACCATGGGCCGGGGGCACAAAGAACATTTAAGTGGGCACCCAATCAATATTTTGTGCCATACAGTTCAATGGTAATGATGCTCAACATTGAATGTCATTTTAATGTAATTATACCTACTGTGTAACCCCTGAATGTCATACTCCGTGTTCAAGAGAAAGAAGAATTGCCCTTATCCTGTAAATAAGCATGACTGTGGCCTCTTCTTCCATTTTTTGTTATGAAGGCTGAAGCCTCTCTAGACCTGGAGCTTACATGAACCACTGAAATTATTCTTGTTGTCAGAAGTGCGATGCAGTGATGTTATTGCACCACCTACACTGGGAAGCAGATATCTAATCTGTGGTTCTGAAGTCCTTTAAATAGCAGACCAGACAGTTCTCCCCTTAGTGTAATCTCTGTCTCCAATCAGTTCTCCCCTTAGTGTAATTTCTGCCACCAGTCAGTCCTCAGCTCATTATAATCTCTACCACCAGTCAGTTCTCCAATTAGTGTAATCTCTACCGCCAGTTAGTTCTCCGCTCAGTGTAATCTCTACCACCAGTCAGTTCTCCGCTCAGTGTAACCTCTGCCACTATTCAGGATCCTGCTTAGTGTAATCTTTACTACAAGTCAGTTTTTGGCTCAGTGTAATCTCAATCACCAGACAGTTCTCCCCTTAGGGTAATTTCTACCACCAGTCAGTTCTCCGCTCAGTGTAATCTCTGTCTCCAGTCAGTTCTCCCCTTAGTGTAATCTCTGCCACCAGAGTAGTATAATCTAAAACACTAGTCAGTTCTCCACAGAATATAATCTCTTCCACCAATTAGTGTTCTGTTTAGTGTAATCTCTGCCACCAGTTAGTATTCGGTTAGTGTAATCTTTACCAACAGTCAGTTTTCTGCTTAGTGTAATCTACACCACCAGTCAGTTCTCCTTTAAATTATAATTCCAACCACCAGTCAGTTCTCCACTCAGTGTAATATCTACCACCAATCAGTTCTCCACTCAGTGTGATCTCTACCACCAGTCAGTTCTCTGCTCAGTGTAATCTCTGTCACCAATCAATTCCCTGTGAAATCTAATCTCTACCACCAGTCTATTTTCCGCTCAGTGTAATCTCTACTACCAGTCAGTTCTCCGTTCAGTTTAATCTCTATCACCAGTCAATTCTCTGTTTAGTCTAATCTATAGCACCAGTCAGTTCTTCGCTCAGTGGAATCTCTACCACCAGTCAGATCTCCACTTAGTGTAATCTCTGCCACCAGTCAGTTCACCGATTAGTGTAATCTCTACCAACAGTCAGTTCTCCGCTGAGTGTAATCTCTGCTACCATTCAGTTCTTCACTTAGTGTAATCCATGTCACTAATTAGTCTTCTGCTTAGTGTAATCTATATCACCAGTCAGTTCTCCGCTTAGTGTAATCTCTACCACCAGTCAGTTCTCCGCTTAGTGTAATCTCTGCCACCAGTCAGTTATCCATTTAGTTAAATATCTACCACCAGTCAGTTCTCTGCTTAGTGTAATCTCTACCACCAGTCAGTTTACCACTTAGTATAATATCTACCACCAGTCAGTTCCCCACTGAAGGGAAATGGTCAGGGCAAAGAAGGGCCGACAAACAACAACATGCTGCCCCACTTTCGATAGTTTGGAGGGTATAGGCATAATTTTATTTGCTGATTCAGCTAAAATAAATTCTATTTACTTTTATTCAAAGAACTAGCTGCAACAGCCAAACCTGACAAAGTTCAATGGGGGGGGGGGGGGGGGATAAGTCAACCATGTGGCATGCATGGAGTACACCAGACTTTTCCCCAACAGCGAATCTCAGGAGAAAAGTGATTGCATATGGTGGATATCCCAAGATGCCTAATCAATTGTCCTTGAATCTAATAAACGTCCTCCAGGCAGCCTAAATGTTTCCCTACTCATTAAAAAGACATGCATGGTTTGGCAAGCATAGTCCACATATCTATGGGGAAGTTAAAAGGATTAACTTATTAACTAAAAACAGTTTTCATAAATTTAGGGAAATTGTTCTTCTTTTCGATGATGATTATGTCCCTAATAAATTTGCAATTTTTTTTGTTTTAAATCCATCCACATATTCTTAAGTTAGGGTCCCAGATGTGAATTAGCTAATACTTGTCAAGGTGGCGTTAGATCTGTATTTTTTTCCGATTGAAAATAAAAGGTTATTGCACTAGAAAGAAGTGGGGACATAATGATCAGGGTACAGCGGTTTCAGGCACACAAAGCCCTTAATCATGTCTGGACATGATTCATGAATCATACGTGAATCATGTCTGGTATTATTGAGGACACTCTTGTGTGCCTGAAACATATAGACAAATTGTGACCGTTATCAGTATGCAATGCTGGATGTTTTAACCATGTAACAGAATAAAGATCTTTGGCTGCACATCAAGCTGGACCATTGATTTTCTCCATACTGAAAACCCTCTCAGTAGGGTGGTCCATGCTCTGGTTACAAGCCAATATAGGGGAAGGTCGGCTGGAATGACTTTGTTTTGTATATCATTCAGCAGCCTGTACTACGTGACTGAATCTCTGTTAAGCTATCAACAACTACTGACCTTAGTAGGGGCTCTCAATCGAAAGGTATTATCACCATGGGGCACATTTACCAAGGTTTTGCGGCGCTTTGCGACACACTTTTTTCGGACTTATAAAACCGCCTGCACAGTTATTTAAGTAGCGGAGGCATTGCAATTTTGTCGCATGTGATCCTTTTTGTGAAACAAATTGGGGGACGTGCTGTTGGACAGTCCGACTGAGATTTAACTTTCAAATTGTGTCACAAGCCCAAACACTTAGATGCACCACTAAAAAGATGGTGAAGTCTTTCGGACCTGAGTGGGGAAGCGACACATGCAGGATATAGGACGCAAGATCTTAGTGAATCGCGGCAGAGTGCATTATCGTCTGACAATGCACTTTCGGTGACCTCGGACGAGTAAGTAAATGAGCTCCAATTTCTACTATTTTTAACCACTTGACGCAACCCAAAGGACATGTCTACTTTATTCGGAGGATGGGAGGTACCTCGGTCTGCACGTCTAACAATAACCACCAAGTTACACTGCTGTGGATGCTGATTTCCTTCTTAGAGGTGCATGTACTTGTGACTTGTAGGTAAAGTACCCATTATAAATAGAATGTTCACATTAACCCTTTACCAATGTGTGACATGTTAGTATGTCACATGTCGGCTGCAGGTGTATGGAGAAGGCTCAGACACCCACCAGTCACCTTTGAGCGCGGAGGTTGAACATCCGATTCCCGCTAGTATACAGGAGGTGAGTGTTTACCATAACAACCTTGGGTCATACAGAGACCAAGGCTGTCTTGTTGTGCGATTTGCACATTTTAATAGATGATGTGGAAAATCCCCATATACTGCCATATATAAGATTCTAAGCACTCCGTTTTCCCTAGAACTGATATAAAAAAATATAAACAGTAACAATCATAAACATGTTAGGTATTGCCTAAATATAATTGCCGTTGTTCCCAGCGTTTAACCTTGTAATGGAAAATGCCCCCCAAAGTCGAAAATGCCACTTTTTCGCCATTTTGCAGCATAACCTACTCAAAAAAAGGGAACACTCAAATAACACATCCTAGATCTGAATGAATCAACTATTCTGTTTAAATACTTTGTTCTGTACAAAGTTGAATGTGCTGACAACAAAATCGACAAAATATAATCAGTGGAAATAAAATTTATTAACCAATGGAGGCCTGTATTTGGAGTCACCCACAAAATTTAAGTGTAAAAACACAATACAGGCTGATCCAATTTTGATGTAATGTCCGTAAAACAAGACAAATTGAGGCTCACTCTTGTGCGTTGGCCTGCAAAATAACCTCCAGCAGCCATAAACGGTCTTCATAAATTGTTAGAAACCGACTCCATGAGGATGGTATGAGGGCCCAAGGTTCACAGATGGGGGTTGTGCTCACCGCCCAATACCGTGCAGGATGGCTAATTTGCCACTGGCGCCCTGTGTTCTTCACAGGTGAAAGCATGTTCACACTGAGCACATGTGACAGACGAGACGAGGCCGTGGAGAGTGATATGCTGCTTGCAACATCCTTCGGCACCAGTTTGGTAATGGTGTGGAGTGACATTTCTTTGGAGGGCAGCACAGCCTTCCATGTGCTCACCAGAAGTAGCCTAAATTTGATTTCCATTGACGATTTTGTGGTGGTTTTGTTGTCAGCACATTCATTTAGATCTAGGATGTGTTATTTAAGTGTTCCTTTATTTTTTTGAGCAATGTATAAAAAAAATTATAGAAAGTTATCAAACAGCTGTGCAGACCTCAGAATGGTAGCATTGAAAACGTCATTTCATCTTGCAAAAAATGTACAGAATCGCGGTCCGCGGACCCTTAGTAAATGTGCCCCAATATTTCCCATCTGTAGATAGAGCTTCATATGTCTGTAGTTTAATTTTGGCAGAAAGTCCCAAAGTACAAGGAGGAAGAGCAGTGATGTGAAGAGACACAGAGCTGTCAGTCAGAATAATGAGCAGCCAGCCTACAGTCATAGAACCGCTTTCACACACCACCGCAAGCCCATCAATCCGTGCCTGAAGAAGGTCTGATGTTATAAGACCGAAACGTTGCATTAATTTTGGATTACCAATTCACTATAATAAAATATGCAAATCAAGTATCACAGGAGTGCCAAGTTTTTTTCAAGTCAGAATAATGGGGCATGGTTCACCGCCAGCCTGAGAGAGAAGAGTCAACGATACCAGACATGAGTCACAACAGCTAATTTGCATATCAGAAAAACGTCTGTAATTAACCCCTACGGGACTCAGCCTCTTTTGGCCTTAAGGACGAGACCCCATTCTTCAAATCTGACCTGTGTCACTATAAGTGGTTATAGCTTTGGAACGCTATGAGATATACAGGGGATTTTGAGATTGTTTTCTCGTGACACATTGTACTTCAAATTAGTTTAAAAATTTGGATGAAATCTTTTGCGTTTAGTTATGAAAAAAAACAAAATTTGGCAAAAATTTGGAAAAATTCTTTATTTTCAACATTCTAAATTCTCTACTTTTGATGCAGACAGTTATAGCACCCAAATAAATTCATAACTTACATTTCCCAAATGTCTGCTTTATGTTGGCATGGTTTTTTAAGATTCCACATATTTTACTAGAATGTTATGAGGCTCAGAATTTAAGTATCATTTTTCACATTTTTTGTAAAATCACCAAAACTACTAGACAGCTGACAGCCGCTGCTTCTGGTACAGGCTCCGTTCGTGAGCCTGTAGAACGTCCCCGTGCGCTAAGTATCTAGCCCCGGGGACGTACTATAACGTCCTGGTGCGCCTAGGGGTTAAGGTACGGTGCCCCACTGGCAGCTAATTTTGGGGATATGGGGAGGACTTGTAACACTTTATCAGCAGGCATTGTTAGGGTGGTCAAAATCTGGTGACAGGTCCTCATTAAAGACATAATTAAGTTCTGTGGCACAGAGAATAATAAAAGTGTTGACTAATTGTTGTATTTTCTTTCTCCAAGACATACAAATAAGAGAAAGACCACATTCCATGAAAAGTCTCCAGTCACGACTCTAACCATAATTGAGGAAAGGATTATTGAGAATCCTTCAGTTCCCCTACAAAGTGTATTTCGCATGAAATATGCCATTCTAGTGTAGAGACGAATATGTGGTTATTTTTATTTGATGTCTCTGGATGGCTCAACAATTGCCAAGAATTTCAAGTTTTTGTTTTGTTTTGGGTAAGAGATTGTACTGGGAACAAACAGATATTTTGTCGGAAGGAAAATTAAAAACCTGTTTTTATGCATTCATTAGTCTTCATTATAAGATCACGACAGGTTTAATTGCAGATTCAATGTACATGAGTAAAAATGTTAAATGTTTACATGAACTGTGGCTCCCACAAGCCATTATAAAAGATTAATGAGGAGCACTCTCTTAGAACTTAAATGAGTTTTTGCAACCCATCCCAGCAGCCTTCGTGGTTAGGCAATATTACAACATTATTTGTTAGGCCGCCCTGTCATAAACCATTATGTGCTGCTTAAGCTTTGAAGGTTTTTGATCTGTTTTTAGACTTTAACTCTTTAATAGAGTGGTCACTGCTATCAAAATATTAGATCAATAGAAACTGACAAATAATTTAAAAACATCTCTATATACAAAATGACCAAAAGCTATTTCTAAAATTTCTTCTACTTTTATGGACAGACACAACAAACTCATTTTGGTACCGAAATGATGTTGTTTGTAACGAACGACTTTCATCTTTTCTGTATAATGACATTAAAACCAGTTGCCAAGCTATATAATCATAGAGTGTAAGTAAAGACAAAAAAAGTAACAAGCGGCTGTCAAATACATAAAGCCTAAAGCAATCTTCCTTCCCAAAGCCTTCCCACATACTATTTCATTTTTCTATATAACACAAATTTAAGCATATACAAGAAAATAATGGACAATGCTTTCTAGAGGACTAAAATGATATACATTTATATAAATGTTCAGTCCAGTATACAAACAATTGTATTGATCAGGCTTTAAATTGGAATATGACAATTTATAACATTTATAAGGGTTGTCCAGTTAATAGCTTTCTGTCTAATCAATGCTTTTTTACAACAATGCCATTACTAATTTAAAAATGTTTTAATAGGGAAATTTTCTTTGACAAAAGAAAACCAAGAGAAATCCAGAATGTTTGTGTTAAGTTCATAACAAAGTAATTTAGCATAAAAACGCCACCTGCTGATCTTTATTTTCACTACATTCTAATTACAATATTTTAATATGCATGGTTGTTGATTATTTTCAATATGTATCCTGACAAATGGGGTGGTTACTATTTGTTGATCATTCAAAAAAGAAGTTAGAGGAGTAGAAATATAGCATAGATGAGTGTGCTGAGTAGTGGAGATACCAGGCCTTTATCAGGGCAAGGGACAGTGATCGTCAAACTCTACAGTTACCAAAAACCTGTGATTCAGAAGTCAGGTGTCCTTAAGTATAGTGTATAGTGTTTCTGTGAACTGGTTGTTCTAAGAAATAGGCGGTGCAATAAGATTTCATGGTATGAGATATACCACCTTTAAATATAACATTCTGCAGCATTCAACTGAAAAACTTCTCTAATTGCTGTGACAGATCTTTTTTATGTGTTCTTTTCTCTCTAGTAAATGTTTGTAAGAAAAGCAACTTTACCCTCTATGTTTCATGTGGCTTTGGCATGAGAGAACTTCATTTTTATAAAATTTGTTTCTAGATTTTAATGAAGATCTGGATATTCTTTTCAATCGTCTCTTGGAGAAATAAATATTTCACATTTTATTTCCTATTTTTAGAATTTGATTCTATTCCCAATTTAGATTTTTTTCTTATTTATAGATATATGTTGGTATGTATTTATTGTTAATATGTGGTATATATCTAAATATACAAAGTGACCCTGAGCAGCAGGACTCTGGACGTCTGTGGCCTGCTTGCTTTCGGCGCATAGTGGGGACTGTACAGTACTGACCAGAGTGCAGATTTATCTTGTAAAGGGGTATGCAAAAACAATCTTTTCGGATTCACTCCAGCAGGGCTGGTCATATCCAAGGATAACTATCAGGTTTCTAATGGACAACATGGCTACATGTAGGGGAAACTTTAACACAGATATATTCTTTGCTGTTATATTGAGCAGAACATGTCTCCCCCTACCCCTGCTTTCTCCCTCCGCCCTCTGCCTGTCTAATGTAGCAGCTGCAGGAAGTGCAGGGGGGCTGCTCTCAACATCTTAACATCATGTGAAGCTACAGCATGGAGGGGCTCTGGAAACACCCACCAGAGCTCTCTGAATAATAATTATAAAATTGATTTTAGAATGAAGGAGGATTGAATCCGGAAATAGATCGAAATATAAGAAAATTACCACAGTCACAGTGCCTGGAGTAAGTGTCCCAGGTTTATCATGATAGATTTTGATGGAGGATTTCCAGATGGGAATACCCTTTAAAGTTTAATGGCAAAGTAGAAATTAAATACAGGTTGAAATACATAACAAGAATGAATGATAGGTACAATGAAATTGAGCTCATGAAGTGGCAAACTGGTTCTTAGGTAATATAGCCTCTGCCCACAATGGCTTAATGTAATCTTGAATCAAGGAGGGAAGGGACAGCAGTTTAATGGGTGCATTAAAAGTTTGAACAGAGGGAGAAGTTGATGAGTTAGGGTACTGGCCTCGAAAGTAGAGGGGATGCATAAAAGAAACCAATTAGACAATGATGGAAAGACTGATATGTATAATATGGAAAGGACAGATTTGTAGATTGAGCTTCAAGTTGTTTGCATATGGTTACAAGATACTGCAACTTGCTTTACAAATGGAGGCCCCCCACTGGTAGGAGCCAACTGTATATTATTAATATGTGTTATGGGTAGTCCCGCGACACATATCGCGAGTCGTGGGATTACCCGTGCCCCGCTCTCCCCACCGGGGCAACACACACGCAACTCACCAGACTCGGCTCCTGCTCCGTCCAACTCCTAGGGCGTGCACGGCGGCTTCAGGATATTTAAAGGGTCAGCACGCCACTAATTGATGCTGCCCATTTTCAGGTAATCTATTTAACCCTGACTAGTCCTGCAAACCCTGACGGATCTTTGTTCCCATGCACACACACAAGGAGAGACAGTCTTTTTATGTCCTACCACGGTCCACGTCATCCATCCTGTTGGGTTTACCATGGCTGCAGCTCGATGCACCCGTTCTTAACTGGAGGACAGGGGAGATCCTTCAGTGGGGTTCTGATTGTCTGTCTCGCTGTGTGGAGATGCCTCATCCAGTGCCAGTCTCGGTTTCTTCTGTGGCTCTCAAGCCCCTGAAGGGTCTTCCAGCTTGCTATCAGGACTTTTTTGATGTCTTCTCGAAGAAGCAGGCCGAGACTTACCACCACACCGCCCCTACGACTGTCCTGTGGATCCTTGCTGGGTGCTTCTCCTCCTCGGTGCCGTGTGTACCCACTCTCAGTATCAGAAACCGCAGCAATGTCAGACTACATCAAAGAGAAACTGCAGAGGGGATTCATACGTGAGTTCTCATCTCCGGCTAGTACAGGCTTTTTTTTGTGACCAAAAATGACGGGTCACTCTGTCCATGCATTAACTACTACGGTCTTAACAAGGTCACAGTTAAGAACCTCTATCCGTTGCCGTTGATCACAGAGTTTTTGACCATCTTCATGGGGCCAAGATCTTCTCCAAATTGTATCTTCAAGGGGCCTACAACCTTATTCATATCCGCCAAGGAGATGAGTGGAAGACTGCTTTTAATAGACGTGATGGACAATTCGAGTACCTGGTGATGCCGTTTGGACTCTGCAATGCACCAGCCTTCTTCCAGGAATTTGTTAATGACTTTGGAAACTTGTTTTATGTCTGTGTTGTGGTCTATTTGGACGATATCCTGGTATTCTCTCCGGACCTTGAGACCCACCAAGTCCACGTATGGCAAGTCCTCAGTCGTTTAAGGGCCAATCACCTTTACACCAAACTTGAGAAGTGCCAATTCCATCAGCGGAGTATTCCAGTTCCCGGCTATATCATCTCTGACAGGTCTCCGGATGGATCCTGCCAAGCTGTCTGCGGTTCTTCAGTGGCCCCGTGCTGTAGGACTTTACGCTATACAGCAGTTTCTGGGCTTCGCAAATTACTACCGGCTGTTCATCCGGCACTTCTCCTTTCTAGTGTCTCCTATTGTGGCACTCACCAAGAAGGGTGCCAACCCCCGGCTTCAGCTCCAGTTCTGGTGCGTCCCGACACAGAGAAGCTTTTCCATCTGGAAGTGGAGGCTTCCTCAGTAGGGGCTGGTGCGGTGCTCACGCAGAAAGGTTTCCAAGGCCGATCCCTCACCTGTGAATTTTTCTCCAAGACTTTCTCCTCCACAGAGAGGAATTATTCTATAGGAGATCGAGAACTGCTGGCGATTAAGCTCGCCTTCCGAAGAGTGACATTACCTCTTCAATGGAGCTTGGTTTCCGGTCAGCATTTATATGAATCACAAGAACCTCCTCTATCTCCAGACTGCTCAGCGACTCAATCCGCATCAAGCTCACTGGTCGCTCTTCTTCGCCTGGTTTGATTTCCTCATTCATTGCCGTCTGGCTGAGAAGAACATCAAGGCTGGTGCCCTTTCTCGTGCCTCGCATGTCATCTCTCCTGACCGACTGATACTGACTGCACCTGTGGATCTTCGTCAACTACCACCTGGCAAGATCTATGTATGACCTGCTCTACGGAGGAAGATTCTGACTTGGGGACATTGCTCATGTGTGGCTGTCGCCTTCATTTCCCGATTCTACTGGTGGCCAGATCTGGCCAAGGATGTTTGGGACTTTGTGGGTTCCTCTGCTTCCTGTGCCCGGAATAAGCAGTCACGTCTCAAGCCTGCTGGTCTTCTTCTGCCGTTGCCGATACCCAGCTGTCCACTCATGTGGCCATGGACTTCATCACAGACGGTATTGCCGGACTTCATCAGGCAATACCGTCATCTGGGTGGTGACTGACCGTTTTTCGAAGAAGTCCCATTTTGTTCCTCAAGTAAAAAGTAAACAAATTTTATTTGCACCATAGTACACCACAACACAGAAATATTAAAAACATTTAAAAGTGTGGACTACACACAAATGTAAACCAATAGGGAGACCTGGCATATGATAAAGCCGGTCAACCTGACCAACACCAGCTCCCCCAATGAGCAAAGCCACTCCCGACCAGGTAAATGACAAAAAAATTAAACAGGTGGAAATACTAGAATATGGTAGAAACCAAACAGAGGTTGATCCAAATTGTGAAGCAGTAAATCAAAATAAGATCATATAACTCTCTGTAAAGCACTATAATGGATCAGAAAGGTATCTACCTGTGGTGATGAAAATACAGACCAAGGAGAGGTAGGGGGAGACTGGGGCACGAGACCCCACGCGTATCGCCACCCAACTGGCTTCCTCAGGGGTGCTGTGGTGAAGTGTAGTGTCCATTATATGAGGTAGGCATCCCACGTGCAGCAGCTGTCATGGAGCTAATGACTTCCGGTTACCAACAGAAATTATGTCGCGCGGATCTGTAGTGAAAGTGCGTCAAAATTTGTTTTTCTATATATGTAAATTTACCCAATAAAGTGACTTCTTTAAATGAATTCTTACAATGAGAATATACCATATACTTCTACAATTCATAAGTGCTGTATACCAGAAACTTGACCATAGGCTCATGCATGCTAATATTGATTCAATCATCCTTTCATGGGCCCATGACCACGCATACTCCAAACATACACCCAATCGTAACCCCAAAAGTGCAAGTGCATGTGCAAATAAAGCACAGCAAAATATACTTAATCCTATCATAGTAGGAACAGAGGGGAGGAAGAGGGGACCCCACATACATAACGAACAAATGGACCAATAATATTGTAAAAATAAAAATATACATCACATATATGTCTAATATATCATGTACATAATAAACCTTAATCAAACATATGAGTAGATACGCTGGTGTATTCCCAAATAGAGTCCGGTGCCGGAGGGCATGGAATCCGGATGGTATGTTCAGTGTATTGCGTCCACAATTATACTTGGTCGAATGTCTCCAGGATGGCAGAGAAAATACAAGGTAAAGGCAACCAAATGTGAAATACACAAGAAGAGGGGAGGACGCCATGGGCCAATATCCTAGACGGTAAGTGTGTATAAAGATAGAATCAATGAAGTAATATATACAAGGAAAAACTTTATACCAAAACCACGTAGGAAAACTCCCATAACCTGGCCTAATCAAGTATGTAGCTGGCCAGTCTTGGGGTGACAAATGTGTAGTATGAAGATGGGATGATAGTAGTGTGGGGCCTGAACACCGTGATGCTAAAATAAAGGGGGTGAAGGAATGAATATAGACCGAGAAGTGACAAAGGGCTACTTACTGGCCCTGCAGGAATAAAAGTGATTAAGGGGTCACAAGCAACCACACCGAGAGTAAGGTGACCCAGAAAGTTCAAAGTGATAGCAATAAAGTTGGATGACGAAAAAATACAAAACATGCTAGGTGAAAGAGAAAGATAAGAGGGTTGGTATGGGAAAGGGGAAAGGAACCAAGAAAGAAAAAAGGAAAAAAATGCCTGTGGTTGGTGAAAGTGTGAAAACATATATTATACTTGCCGTTTGTAAAAACCACCAAAGAAGAGATCTTCATTCATTCCTGATGGGGCTTTGCAATTCAAATGAAAAATCCATTTGGATTCTGCCCTAAGAAGAGCCGGTGTGATGTCTCCACCTCGAATATTTGTCTGTAGTTTTTCAAGGCCCGTGAAGCGGAGTTGATGTGGATTTCCCCGATGGCATTGAAGAAAGTGCTTGGCCACCGTTGTCAATGTTTTGCCCTGTCTCAAATCATGACCTGCATTAGCAATGGTGGAAATGTGTTTCTGAATCCGTTTATGTAATTCTTGTGTGGTTTGACCCACATAAAGCATATGACAAGGGAACTGTAGACAATTAATTATATTTCTTGAATGACAGTTAACAAAGGACCGCAAGTTGTATGTAGCCTGACCATGAGGGGTATGAAATGTAGCCCCTTGTTGTATGAACGGGCAAATAGAACAATCACCACAAGGGTATGTACCTCTAAGCCGCTGTCCATGTCCCAAACTACATGTTTAAGGGGATTAATGAACTTTGTCATGTCTAAATTTATCTGATGTATTTTTTATTTTTTATTTTTATTCTATCTATTTTTTTGTCAAAATATCAGGATAGTGGCTATTGTTGTATTTATGTACACATACCTGTATGTTATTTGTCCAGGATTCACACTCATGTGCATTCACCAGATATAGATATATCAAACACACGAGACAAACTTTTTTTGACACATTAGTTGGTTGCATATCAGGGGCAGCTTTAATTTATAAGGGGCACTTATTGCATTACAGCAGCCTGCCCTTGTAAGTACATGTTAGATTGCACCTGCACAATACTAGCAGGTAACCATGGGAACAGGAGGAGATATTTTCGGTCTAAGTAATGTGAGTGAGCGACACATCGTGGCGGGCGCGACACATTTTGGTGCACGCGCCACACTTTGCCGCACTTTCACTACAGGTCCACGCAACATAATTTCTGGTTACACACTCAACTTCCTGTTGGTAACCGGAAGTCATTAGCTCCATGACAGCTGCTGCACGTGGGATGCCTACCTCATATAATGGACACTACACTTCACCACAGCACCCCTGAGGAAGCCAGTTGGGTGGCGATACGCGTGGGGTCTCGTGCCCCAGTCTCCCCCTACCTCTCCTTGGTCTGTATTTTCATCACCACAGGTAGATACCTTTCTGATCCATTATAGTGCTTTACAGAGAGTTATATGATCTTATTTTGATTTACTGCTTCACAATTTGGATCAACCTCTGTTTGGTTTCTACCATATTCTAGTATTTCCACCTGTTTAATTTTTTTGTCATTTACCTGGTCAGGAGTGGCTTTGCTCATTGGGGGAGCTGGTGTTGGTCAGGTTGACCGGCTTTATCATATGCCAGGTCTCCCTATTGGTTTACATTTGTGTGTAGTCCACACTTTTAAATGTTTTTAATATTTCTGTGTTGTGGTGTACTATGGTACAAATAAAATTTGTTTACTTTTTACTTTTGGGTCTCATAGTACACTTCCTTTTTTTCTTTGTGTATTTGTAATTGGTTGTTTTCTGTATGCTTTGATCCTTAGTATATTTAAGTTAGTAGTGCTAGTCCCTTGCTCAGTTTTATGTTTCCATTTTGTTCCTCTGCCAGGTTTGCCATCTGCTCCACGTCTTGCCAGCAAGTTCTTCCGTCACATCTTCCAACTCCATGGACTTCCCCAGCACATCGTCTCTGACCATGGGGTGCATTTCGTCTCTAAATTCTGGCGTTCTCTCTGCAACCAACTTCAAGTGAAATTGGACTTCTCTTCCGCCTATCTTCCCCAGTCTAATGGGCAGGTGGAAAGAGTTAATCAGACCCTGGGCTTCTATCTACGTCATTTTGTTTCTGCCCATCAGTACGATTGAAGTACGCTAAGGTACCTCGACCTCGGCTGCCACCGTGTGCTAGTCACACCTGTGGAATAACCTGGTGGTACCCTGCTGCAGCAAGCCCATCGTGCTTTGCAGCGGGCTCTGGTGAAGACCTGGTCCCACTTACACTACGGTCCCAAGTGTCGGCTAGTACCACCTCCCAAGATTGTCCAGAGGATCCTGACAATATGTTCAGTACAATAATAACTTTTTATAAAATATGTAACTTATTTTCATAGCCACTTTAACAGGTCAGTATTTTAATTTTTTTAAAATTAACATATTTTTTAGACTATAAAAAGCACTTTTTAGCAAGAAAAAATCTTGCAAAAAAGTGCCTGCATCTTATAGTCCAAAGGTCAGGAGAATAAAGCAGACTATCAGACCCTCCAGACCATTGTAATGGAGATTGGGTGAGGCGCTGCCATAGCGCTTTACACGATCTCCCAGAGAGGAGAGCCTCCACACTGCTCCCTCCCTCTCATGGGAGTCCCAACATGGTCCCTGCATACAAGTCCTGGAGTAATGTCAGCAGCATGTGACTGATCACATGCTTCCAAATGCTTCCAAAAAAGTCCTCTTGCAGCCGAGGATGGGAAGAGAAGTACTGGAACAGGGTAAGAAGAAGAGGGAGGGGTGTTCTGTGTGTGTTTGTTTCTGAGTATAGCGGTACCTAGTGTATTCTTTGTGTGTGTATAGCAGAGTTGTGTGTGTTTCTATGTATAGCAGTGCCCAGTCAGTGTGTGTGTTTGTGTGTGCTTAGCAGAGCCCAATGTATGTAGCAGTGCCCACTGTGTATAGCAGGGCACACTGTATGTAGCAATGCGCAGTGTGTTCCTATGTGTGTGTATATCGGTGATGAGTGTGTTCCCATTTCTGTTCTTTTGTGTATAGCTGAGCTGTGTGAATGAATGAATGTAGCAGGGCTGTGGGTGAAAATGTATTGATATGGCAGAGCTGTGTGTGTAAATGTATGGTTGTAGCAAGGCTATGTGTGTAAATGTATGGATGTAGCAGTTATATTTGTGTTAATGTATGGATGTAGCAGGGCTATGTGTGTAAATGTATGTATGTAACTGAGCTGTGTGTGCTGTAGACAATTACTATCACTGTAAACTCCAAAAAGCTGACAGCAGAAGAAAACATATTGAATAAAGATTTTATACCAAGAGATGTGTGTCCAAAAGAAGTATTTTTGTTTTACTATATTATACAGCAATATACAAAAACTTAGCACGTGGCTGTAGCAAAAATTGTAATATGTTGCTTGCCAAACCCTATTTTCAGCATATCATTGTACTAAAACTTCTTCTCTGTATTTATTTCCTGCAGACCTCTAATAGCCCTGATATGGTGTGTTAGCTCATAGGTAACCAGATACATAGCCTGCTTACATTGTGTGATGGAAGCCAGTCTATGGTCTGCTTGTTACAAAGCCAATAATGGATTCAAAGTTATACTTTTCAGATGTAGTGAAGATGTTCTTAAAACATATTGGCATTTGCCAGTACTGACATCTTTAATAAGAGAAACATTATATACTGGCAAAAATGGTCTTCATTTGTGAGTTCCAAATGTTAAAATGATGAAGCCTCAATATACTAAATTTGTTTTACTAGAAAATGGGGAATTAAATCTTTTTATTGCATGGTTTAACAGAGGAAATTCTAAGGGTATACATAAATAAGTCAATCATTAACCCCTGTTTGTAATGCTGCCTGGCTGTGCTCATGTTCGCCTACTGGCTGAACTAAGCTTTTTAGCATCAAAAGCTGTGTTGCGCTGTGTTGCGCTGACCCTTTAAGAACCTGAGTTTTCTGCGTTTTTCTCCCAGCCAATGTGCTGCTCCTTATGGCTATAAAGGAGAGCCTATGCGCCCTAACTTGCTAGTATATTGCCAAGTAGTTTGCTGTATATCTTTGTTCCTGTTGTTATCCTCAACCTGTTTACTAATTGCTGGTGTGTGGAGACTTATATCAATTGATACTTCGCTAGGGGATTGTGGGAAATAAGCAAATACATTTTCCTGGATGGGCCAAGGAAACCATGCCTCCTTGCTACCTTGTAAGGCAGCCCCTTTACCATCAAGCATGGATTTCAGGAAGCCTAATGACATGAACAGATTCCCAACTGTAGACAGCACTGTTTCAACATGATTGCGCCTCTTCAGTACAGTTTAGGGAAGTGGAGTGAGAGGCTTTTGACTACAGTCAGGGAATAGTGTCAGGTGTTCTCCTTATTGGTAGTTTGCTAATAAAGGTCGCCTTGTAGGTAGAAAAAGCGATGTGGCTTATATGTGTACAAGTACATACATAGACTTCACATATTATCATACATATACTGGTAGTAAATTTACATCATGTACAAGCACATACAGTATAAACATATATACAAATAGATACAGCATATACTCGTCATATGCCCTCACGAAGACAGTCCAGCAGTCTTCGTATCTACATCCCCTGGTGTCACCTTCTCATTAAAGGGGGCAGAAGGCCTCAGATGACAAAGCAGCCCAGTAGGTGCTAAGCACACGGAGGGAGTAGACTTACCTTGTTGTGCTGTGGAAGAGGTGTAGCACATCCTTAATTCTTTGCAGTATATCATTACGGCTAGCTGGGCCCCCTGAAACTCCAGGCCCATGGCAGCTGCTATTGCTACTAACTCCATAGGTATACCACTGATTCAAGGTGTCCCAGGAGAATATTGCCTAGAATATCTTTTATCAGTCTGCCTCCTTTCATAGTTTAGTTCTGATGCTCACTTGCTAATTGTATATCCTTTTGCGGTGGACCAAAACCATTAACAAAGATTCCACCCTTTCTATTATAGTCAACATTTTTCAGTAATAAGCAGATCTTCTGTGGGATGGATCCAAAATTTTAATGTGTTTCTTGAAGGTTGTTGAGTGTATATTAGGGACAATCACCAAAGCCAGAATATCTTTATGGTCAAAACAATTTAATTATTTAGATTTGCCATACGGACAACTGGAATTTGATCTGCGTTTAATCTATAGTAAATGTTAAACAGGCAGATTCACATAATCAGCGGCTCATGTCAGTTTCTTCTTAGAAACATTCTACAAAATGGGGCACATTTACTTACCTGTCCAAGAGTGCATTGTCCGATGATAATGCACTCTGCTGCGATTCACTTAGATCGTGCGCCTGATATCCTGCATGTGTTACTTCCCTACTCATGTCCGACAGAGCTCACCTTCTTTTTAGTGGTGCATGTAAGTCCATTGTCTTGAGACACAATTTGAAAGTTAAATCCCTCTCTAATTCCGAATCAGTTGGATCGTCCGACGGCAAGCCCCCCCCTAACTTGTGTCGCATGGAAGCCAGCGCAGCTCCACCAAAAATCGATCAGGTGCGACACAATCCCAGCGCAGACACTTGTTAAATACCTGTCAGAGCCGTGCAATCCATGAAAAAGACGGAAAGTCAGATGAAAGTGCGATCTACGACCCTTAGTAAATGAGCCCCAATGTGTACAGTAACTTAGTAATTACATTGATAAGAAAGGATTGTATTCCACTGCAAATTCTCTGCATTTAATTGAGTGCTGAAATCTGCCACATTTAGGCCATGTGTCCATAGCAATAGGCTGTAGAGGACAATGATCATTGCAGATAACCCCATTCTCGCTTAGACCCATCATTTCTGACTTTTAGAACACTACAGTACTCCAGCTGCCTTTGCGTGAGGCTAGGAGCAGGCTGGAGTTAGTATGGGTTATTACACTACTTTCATATATGTGTGCTCTATTTTTTTGATTTGTGGTGAATTAAGAAGCTCTGCATTAAAACACACATAATACTAAACAGATGTTCATCTGACATGCACACATAAACATCCAGCAGGCAGAGCATCTGTGCAGAATTTCTTTTCTGTTCTTTTTCCCTGTGTCCAGCACCATACTCAGAATAAAAAGGCCTTTAACTGTAACTTGTATATAAGGAGTTAACCTTGGAAATACTCTTTTATTACAGTCTCATTGCAGCTACCAGCACCTCCTTCAGAGTGACGACAGCGCCGAGTACTGGACTTTACATCACCGATGTTTACCTTGCGTTGCCTCAAATTTCTCCAGCCTTCATTTTACGGTTTATAAATACTCTGGGGGCTTCAGGGATAATAGCGCTCTCTGTTCTCCGGCAAAGCTGTGGCTTTTGGATTTTACAGTCTTTGAATTACTTCATGATGATCCAGAGTATACATCATCACAGTTAGACCAGCAACCTCTCGGGAGATGTCTTATGCAAGGAGAGCCAAGGGTTGCTTAAGTAGCCAGCAAAAAATTTATAACTGTGACCTGGGCCTTGTCAGCCCTTCATGACACAGTGTAAAGTGAACTGTTGCGTGCTTAGTCACCAAATTTGGCACAATTATTTGGATTAGGAAATACATAAATGGTCAGACAGTAGGAGTTTGTCTAGACATTGCATTTTGGATAATAAGCTGTGCACGTTGCTGCTCTAATATAGTCATATTAAACAATATAAAATACAATAAGAAAACTGCTATAGCTTGCTGTGGAGCACAAGGTTTACACTTTTAGCATTAGTATTCTTCGGCATGCTCCTTACCATATACCAAATATAGTAAGGATGGCCGCTGCAGATGTCCTGGGTACTAATTTTTGAAGTTTATGTAAGCCTTGCTGGGTAATTACTTTACACTGCACTCTTTTAACAGATTCTCTGTATACACAATAAAGTTCAATTTGCTGAATAGTCATCACATTTCAGAAAGGACAAAATGGAAAATCAATTATTAACACTAAGAGGAGACAGCCGCATAGTTGCAGGTGTATCTCAGACACATTGGGGCAGATTTATCAAGCTGTCTGAAAGTCAGAATATTTCCAATTGCACATGGCAACCAATCACAGCTCCCATTTAAAATATTCATGAGCACTGGTGAAATGAAAGCTGAGCTGTGATTGGTTGCCATGGGCAACTGGAAATATTCTGACTTTCAGACTGCTTGATAAATCTGCCCCATTATCTGAGCAGCCGAAAAGTTCTATCTTAAAGGGATGTACATTAATATGACAATATACAGATAGTAATGGGGAAAGTTATCCACTTACTTTCTCAATAGAGATTAGTTTTGCACAATGCAATGTGATGAATAAATCTGCGTTCTCTTTCTGCTTTAATATTATGGGTAAGGTAGATTGATAAAGCCATTGAATGCAGTTACTATCTGGAGAATATTGCCAAGGCAATAAGGCAAGGAAGCTGCCTCGCAGAATGGTTTGGGATCTGGGCAATGTTGTCAGCAGGGTTGGACTGGGGTACCTGGGGCCCACCAATGAAACTGATTTTGGGGCCGACCTACTGCTAAATAAAATATATTGGAAGCAGGGAATTTCTAGACGCTGGCAGTGGAAGCAATGAAATACCGTAGGGCTTAATTTGTTTATAGGGATCATTAATGTTAGGGTAGGATATAATAATTACCCCTGGTGTCATGGGATTTCTGCTGGTGGCTGGGCTGTGGTTACGGATGTAAGTGTTAGCACTCTGCACCAACCTTTATAAGAACTGATGGCAATCACCTCACACACTGGGGTCGCCGCACCACATAGACAAGTCACACTTGGCTCACTGACCCTATGGATGTGACAGTACATAAGCTGAGAGCTGTCTCACACTAGAAGGTTAGTCAGTGAATATAATACTGATCTGACACAGGCAGAAGTAGGATCTAGTACCTCACAGGTGACATGTCTTCTTCAAATCCAGAATTATCATAAATCTGGCATTAGAATTTTTTTGGCGGATGTCTTCAGCTCTCAGCAGCACATGCCCCCCCCCCCCCCTGTAAATATCAAAATTGGCCACACATTATTCTCCCCCCAATATTACCCCCTTACAAAACCACTGTATGCCCCCTGCAGATATCAAAAATTTATAAATATACTACTATACTATAGTCCCTTATTAAATAATTCTGTTGCCCTATAAATTATACATGGTTCCCCATAATTACATAATATATGGTTGCCCTATGAATGCCTCAATGCCCCTTCTTATTATTTCTATACAGTGCAACCTAATCAACTATTTTATACAAAATGTACTCATGAATTTTATTACCGTGTGCTAATTATTATTACATATAATCCCCTTCAAATTATTAATATGCACATAACAGTCCTTAAATTATACATGTATACATTGTGACTCCTATTTATTAATTTACACACAGTTCCCTCACATTTTTTTGATTCTTCCTATAAAGCCCCCAAATTGTCAGCAAAGATTTCTCCAGTAAACCATCAGCCTGTAATCCAGTTTTCTTGTAACCACTTGCTGAGTATTGTTACAGCGTGGAAAATTCACTGTAAATCCATGTAATAAGGAACCTCACATAGGGAGGCAGGAGTTACCATAAGTAAAATACTATTGTAATAGACATAATGTGACATGTAATTGACATAGTGGGGGACGTTTACTTACCCAGTCCAGTGGCGATCCTGCGGGGCGTTGTCCAACGAGGATTCGGGTCCGACGATTCGTTTGTCCGACGAGGATTCGGGTCCGCCGGGATTCACTAAGGTTATGCGCCCGATATCCAGCAGATGTCGCTGCTGCGCCGAGGTTCACTGGAGTTCACCTTCTTCTTCCTGGTGCATGTAAGAGTTGATCTTGCGACACAATTCTTTTTTTAAATTCCGCGGTTTGTCCGAATCCGGCGGGTTGTCCGAAGGCCACGTCCCCCGATATCTGTCCCCGCGCCGATGCACCACAATCCAATCGTGTGCACCAAAACCCGGGGCAATTCATCACAAAACGGAAATATTCGGGAAAACTCAAAGGAATCGCGGCCGCAGGACCCTTAGTAAATGTGCCCCAAAATGACGTGTGGTGAGTGCCATTGTGTGTCATACATTCTGATTGCAGAGTGTGTACTGTCCATGCACAGGAATCCAGTGTACACAACGCATGCACAACACATCAGAAAAGCCAGAGAAGTCAATCACAGCTGAGGGGGGTGTCTGGCCTGACTTCAGCGTTCAGTTCCCACCTCCTTGACGTTCCTTAACACACGGAGTAAAAGTAAATTTTTGGCAACTGAACTTGGATATGAGGAAAGTGGATAACAGGCTGCACAAGGCACTGGTTTACAGGGAAACTCCCTGTTGACTGGTTTCCTTTAAGTTAATTTATTTCTGTATACTGCTCCCCAAACATTTTATATACTGGGGCACATTTACGAAAAAGAGTGCAGCGTGTACTGGGTACAGTTTGCCTGCAAAGTGTGCAAGTTAGGGCAGATTCATGAATTGGGCGCCAGTTCTTCATGAATCTGGTAGGCTCCGCAGAGTGCACCAACTTTTTTTTGGTGCACCTTTAACCTGAGGCGTCCGACACACTTTGGTTGGTCTCTGCATGATAAATGTGGTCACGGTCCGACTGAGCACCAGAACTCCCCCGTCAGTGAATTTGTGTTGCATCGGGTATAGTGCTGCCGCAACACAAATCAGGTGCCTGCGACACGTATCTGGCGCTGACACTTCTTAATTACATGTGCAAACAGTTTGCACATAAAAGAATGTGCAAGTCCCACAGAAAACTGGCGCACAGCCCTTAGTAAATGTGCCCCACTGTGTTATCCCTTTGCATTTTCCAATCTAGGCCCACTTATGTAATATACACAATATATATCCTCATTTATTATATACAATTGGGCCCCTCCTCATTTATTATATACAATGGGCCCACTCCTCATTTATTTTATACAATGGGCCCCCTCATCATCTGTTATATGCAATGGACCCCCTCCTCATTTATTATTTATAATGGGCCCACTCCTAATTTATTATATACAATAGGCCCACTCCTAATATATTATATACAATGGGCCCCCTCGTCATCTGTTATATACAATGGGCCCCTCATCATTTATTATATACACTGGACCCCCTCCTCATTTATTATATACAAAGGGCCCCCTTTTCATTTATGATATACAATGGGCTCCCTTCCCTTCTAATTTATTATATACAATGGGCCCCCTCCTCATTAAACATATACAATCTGCCCCCTCCTCATTTATTATATACAATGGGCCCCTCCTCATTTATTATATATAATGGGCCACCTCCTCGTTAAATATATACAATGGGCCCCCTCCTCATTAAACATATACAATCTGCCCCCTACTCATTTATTATATACAATGGGCCCCTCCTCGTTTATTATATATAATGGGCCACCTCCTCGTTAAATATATACAATGGGTCCCCTCTTCATTAAATATATAAAATGGGCCCCCTACTCATTAAATATATGCATTGGGCCCCCCTTCATTGAATAAATACAATGGGCACCCCTTCATTAAATATATACAATGGGCCCCCCCTTCATAAATTATACAAAGAGCCCCCCTTCATGAATTTTACACCCCTGTGGCTTTGGGTGGAAAAAAATCATGTACTCACCTGTATCTCCATTTGTCCTCCCGCGTCCTCTTCTTGCTGGTGCGGCCAGGCCGCAGAGTCAATAAGATTGCCATTTTAAAGATGCTAATGTTATTGAAAGTCTTATGGATATGTACGGAATCCCCTGCCATTTCTCCGATCCACCGGTAACCAGTCCAACCTGGGTTGTCGGCACGGTTCTGAACCATGCCAGAGCTACTCCTTTTGCTTTCACACAATAGCAAATAGAATACAGTGAAGACCAAATAAAAGTCACATTAAAAAATATATGTGCTTTATAGTTCCTGTTACAAAGTGGTTAGGGTTCTATTCCCAGGTAAACAAATATGATTCTTAACACATGGTATTTACACATTTAAGGGAGACTGAGTGTCCCAAGTGCTCCATTCTGACTTGTAGTTATGGATACCTACTGTAGATTATTTATACAAGGAGAGAAGAAAATCATGATAAATACCCAGCATGGCATTGATAGAATTGTTTCATGGTTGACACTCTGCTGAAGCATCATGGGTTTGAGAGCAAAGCAGAGAGAAAGTAAATAGAGGGTGGAGTTAGATAATGAACTGTGAAGACTCAGAATTGCACATAGGGGCTACATATCCCTCCTTCATAACTACCACATGGGAAAATCCCTTGAACAGCTTGTTTCATGTTTGGGACAGATACGGCCGATATAAATTACTGACTCTGCTCTATGATCCAGGACAGATTTGTATGCACATCTACTACCCTGACCTCAGGTTAGGCTCTTTTTGGCCACTTACCAGAGACTTCTTCTGTAATTCCATGAGTATATAACAAACTACTGTTTTGCTTATCAATGGCTGCCCGTAATACCATATTACAGCTCTGTCTGAGACCGGCTATCCCAACACACTGTACTTTTTGTACTTCGTAAATCCCCCAATGCAGAAGCAATATTAATGTAAAGGAAATCTACCATTAAAATACATCATGGTAAACCAGGGACACTTACTCATAGATCATAGAAATATAGTAAATGCTATAACACAGAATATCTGCTATACTTAATGAAATGTACTGCAAAGTTTTTTTAGCCGCTCTAGTCATTTTTAAGTAAAAAGAAATAGCTACAGTAGGTAAGTTACTTTTTTGTTTGCTCTGGTGTGCAGTACATTTACTGCTGCTATATATTTTTGCATGATGTATGTACATTGCCGTTATATTTGGGTTATATTGACTGCAGGTACATATTTCTGTATGTAGCATATATACAGTGTATGTATGTGTACCTTATATATGATGCATAGTGTAGGTGTGTTTATCTCTTTGTGTATTCTCAAGTATAATATGCCAGATGGGGACTGTGGTGATGCTCCAAAGCACAGTTTGCCCTGTGTCAGACAGGCCACAGCCATGCCTACCTCCTCTACCCTCTTACAGTAGATTAAAAAGGCAGCAATAATGAAGTCTCAAAGCTGAATTCAAAGTGCCATATAATCTATGAAAATGGGCATACACATTGATTTGGAAATTAATGAGCTAATGAAAGATAAAGCCAAACAAAGGCTGTCAACACATTGTAGCACATTTACTTAGAAATTCGGAAAATGTACCAAAAGTGCTATTTTCCATGTATAACGGAGATTCACTAAGATCGTGTGCCAGAAATCATGAATCTGTCGCTTCCCTTCACTGTCCCAACAGAGATCATCATCTTTTTTGTGATGCGCCTTTAACATAAGGTGTGCAACACAATTTTCATGTTAAATACGGCGCTCGGTCCGACTCAGTCAGACCGACTGACAGCACATCCCCTAATTTGTGTTCCATGGAAGCCAGCGCAGCTGCGCCACAAAAGTCTGTCTCATGATAATTGGTTATAACTTCGGAACGCTTTAACATATCCTGGTGATTTTGAGAATGTTTTCTTGTGACACATTGTACTTCATGTTAGTTATAAAATTTAAGTGATAAGTTTTGCGTTTCGTTCTGAAAAAAAGTGAAAATTTGGCAAAAGTTTGTAAAAATTCTTCATTTTCCAAGTTTGAAATGTTCTGCTTTCCAGACAGGAAGTAAAACTACCCAAAAAGCTTGATAATTAACATTTACTGAATGTCTGCTTTATGTTGGGATGATAATTTATGCTTCCGGTCATTTTTATAGGATGTTATGAGGTGCAGAACTTTAGGTGTGATTTTTCTCATTTTCATGAAAATTGCCAAAACTCACATTTTGAGGGACAACTCAGCTTTCAAGTGACTTTGAGAGCCCATAAATTACCCCACTGTAGAAACTTCACCCCTCAATGTATGTAAAACAACTTCTATTAAGTCTATTAACCCTTTAAGTGTTTCACGTGGGTTAAAAAATATGGACCGGCGATTTAGAAACTATAGAATTTTTTTGTGAAAATACATTCATTTAGGCCAAAACTGACATTTTCAGAATAAATTAAATGATGAAACGCACTGCAACGCTTGATGCCCAATTCCTCTCGAGTGTACTGATACCCCATATGTGGTGGTAAACTGTTGTACGGGCGCACGGCCAAGTATAGAATGAATGGAGGCGCCATTCACAGCAGATTTGTATTGTCACATTGTACGACCTATACATTTTAATTTTTTTGGTAATGCGAACATATGAGGGCTTATTTTTTATGGGATGAGATACAATGTATAGATAATTTATTTTGGGAGTCTAAAGCTTATTCTTGAGATTTTATTAACTATTTCAAGGGGGACACAAACAAAATCATCAATTTTTATTTTGGATTGTTAACATTTTTTTCCCCCGCTCACCGTAATGTAAAAATAATATTTTATCTTTATTCTCTGGTTCACTACAATTGCGGTGATACCTCATTTATATAGTTTTTCTTATTTTTGCTTAATTTTGCTGAGCAAAACCAATATTGGAGAAAATCGCATTGTTTTTACTATTGACAACTTTTCAGGGCCATAACTTCTGTATTTTTCTGTTGTCAGATCTGGTTGAGGGCTTATTTTTTGCGAAAACAGTTGTTCTTTTCAGTTGTATCATATTAGGGAATGTAACTTTTTTTGATCACTTTTTAGAACATTTTTTGTGATGGTGTTTGATGAAAAATTTTATATTATGGGAAGTTTTTGGAGTTTTTTTTTACGTAGTTCACCGAGCGGGTTCAATATCTATTTAGATTTATTGTACAGATTAGTACGGACGCGGTGATATGAAATATGTACGTGTTTTTGTGTTTTATTTACTTTATTTGCATTTCATGTGTAACTGGGGAGATTATGGGACTTTTATTTTATTTATTTATTTAATTATATTATAAAAAGATTAAATTTTTTTTTTTACTTTTTTACATTTTCTACTTTTCATCCGATCGCTTATTCAAGCCTTTACACTGAAATACACTTGTATTGCAGTGTATAGTGTAAGTAACTGAGCATGCCGCGCATGCTCAGTTACTTACAGCCGGGTCTGCCAGGAAGGCAGGACCCGGCGAGAAGAGGAGCCGACAGCCTCGGGATACTCGTCGGGACCCTGGGCAGCGGCAGGAGGGATCGGATCCCCCGGTAAGCACACCGGGGGGGTCCAATCCATGGGGGACACACTTGCACGCCGCGGTCATGCTTGACCGCGGCATGTAAGGGGTTAAACACCCGGGATCGGAGATTTTCCGATCCCGGGTGTTAGTGCCATGTCTGGGCTGTGATATCACAGCCCGACACCGGCACCAGTGAGACCCGGTGTCCCGAAATCTTCTTCTGACGCGCCGCCGTAGAAAGGCGTCGCATCAGAAGAAGTACCCTTAATGACCGCCATAGAAAGCCGATACGGCGGTCATTAAGGGGTTAAATACCTGAGCAAGGTGTTTTAGCCTAGAAGAAAGAGCACAGCCGGACAAAGTGCAGGGCAAAGCCCTTGGTAAATGTGCCCCATTATCTTCTGATTGCACACAAAAAGTTACTAGTTTACCTGTACTTTTTACTTCAACTCAGCATTTTTTTTTCTTCATAGATGCTTTATCCATAAATACAGCGGCACTCTGTAAAAGGGGCTACTGCTTAAATCAACAAATTTATTAACACAAAAAACTAACACCTTTGGTAAAGAATAATGGGCACATCCGAAAGCCCAATTTCATAAAGGCTTATTATTAAGTACCAGCAGTTGTAATGAGGCATTGGCAATGTTTGTTTTTTTTGTGATGTTTTCCACCCCTAATACACACTACAACACTGGCAGGTCATGCTGACCTGTTTTGTAAAAATAAATAATATTTGGAGTGTAATTCTGTCTCTAACAGCAGGTTTCAATTTAGTGTTTTGCAAAAATAAATAAAATACTTTTTTGGATATCTATGTACCTCTCAGACAGAAAATGTACCGTTAGCAATTAGGACACACAATTGGTTTGATATAATTGTCGGCAACACAAATAATGACAGAAAGTTAACCATCATTATCAGAAAGGACATAAGAAATTAGGCCTTTTTTAGTTTTAGGATAAATGTTATAACAATGACGCGGCTCCTAAACCATGTTGGTTTTATGTTTTGCGATGGGACATTTTGGAATTTTCACTAATAATGTTAATAATGGATTTTTACTTGCACTGGATGTTGACTTTTACAAGAAAATAAAAATATTATGAAGAAGTTTTATCAAAACTATTGGAGAGGAAAAGGCTTGCAGTTTGCCTTTGTAAATAAAGTCATATTTGACTAACTAAGGCTCAAGTACATACTTAATGGCTTGCCTTTCCATTTTTTTGAAAATGTTCCATCAGACCCCCAACCTTGTATTATGGTATGCACATCCTATGTGCACTCTCTACATGCAATGTACACTCACCGGCCACTTTATTAGGTACACCTGTCCAACTGCTCATTAACACTTAATTTCTAATCAGCCAATCACATGGCGGCAACTCAGTGCATTTAGGCATGTAGACATGGTCAAGATAATCTACTGCAGTTCAAACCGAGCATCAGTGGGGAAGAAAGGTGATTTGAGTGCCTTTGAACATGGCATGGTTGTTGGTGCCAGAAAGGCTGGTCTGAGTATTTCAGAAACTGCTGATATACTGGGATTTTCATGCACAACCATCTCTAGGGTTTACAGGGAATGGTCCGAAAAAGAAAAAACATCCAGTGAGCGGCAGTTCTGTGGGCGGAAATGCCTTGTTGATGCCAGAGGTCAGAGGAGAATGGGCAGACTGCTTCGAGCTGATAGAAAGGCAACAGTGACTCAAATCATCACCTGTTACAACCAAGGTAGGCAGAAGAGCATCTCTGAACGCACAGTACGTCGAACTTTGAGGCAGATGGGCTACAGCAGCAGAAGACCACACCGGGTGCCACTCCATTCAGCTAAGAACAGGAAACTGAGGCTACAATTTGCACAAGCTCATCGAAATTGGACAGTAGAAGATTGGAAAAACGTTGCCTGGTCTGATGAGTCTCGATTTCTGCTGTAACATTCAGATGGTAGGGTCAGAATTTGGCATCAACAACATGAAAGCATGGATCCATCCTGCCTTGTATCAACGGTTCAGGCTGGTGGTGGTGGTGTCATGGTGTGGGGAATATTTTCTTGGCACTCTTTGGGCCCCTTGGTACCAATTGAGCATCGTTGCAACGCCACAGCCTACCTGAGTATTGTTGCTGACCATGTCCATCCCTTTATGACCACAATGTGCCCAACATCTGATGGCTACTTTCAGCAGGATAATGCGCCATGTCATAAAGCTGGAATCATCTGAGACTGGTTTCTTGAACATGACAATGAGTTCACTGTACTCAAATGGCCTCCACAGTCACCAGATCTCAATCCAATAGAGCATCTTTGGGATGTGGTGGAACGGGAGATTAGCATCATGGATGTGCAGTAAGGTCTGAAACATGGTCATAAGTATTCAGACCCTTTGCTGTGACACTCATATTTTACTGGTGTTCTGCTCCTTCATTGGAGTCCAGCTGTGTTTAATTAAAATGATTGGACTTGAATAGGAAAGGCACACACATGTCTATATACAACCTCATAGCTCATAGTGCATGTCAGAGCATATGAGAATCATGAGGTCTAAGGAACTGCCCAAGGAGCTCAGAGACAGGATTGTGGCAAGGTACAGATCTAGCCAAGGTTACAAAAGATTTTCTACAGCACTCAAGATTACTAAGAGCACACTGGCCTCCATGAAGGACCCCAGACTATGAGAAATAAGATTTTCTAGTCTGATGAGATGAAGATTTTACTTTTTGGTGTTAATTGTAAGCGGTATGTGTGGAGAAAACCAGGCACTGCTCATCACCTGCCTAATACAATCCCGGCAGTGAAACTATGCTATGGGGTGTTTTTCAGCAGCCGGGACAAGATAACTGATTGCACTTGAAGGAAAGATGAATGCACCCAATACAGAGATGTCCTGGATGAAAACCTCTTCCAGAGTGCTCTGGATATAAGACTGGGCTGAAGGTTCACCTACCAAGCACACAGCTAAATCAGAAAGCAGTGGCTTAAGAACAACTATGTGACCATTCTTGACTGGCCCAGCCAGAGCCCTGACATAAACCCAATTGAGCATCTCTGGTGAGACTTAAAAATGGCTTCAACCAATGTTCACCGTGAGGGAACTGGAGAGGATCTGCAAGGAAGAATGCCAGTGGATCCTCAAATAAATGTGTGAAAAACTTACATTATTGCCAAGAAGACTCCTGGCTGTACTAGCTCAAAAGGTGCTTCTACTCAATACTAATCAAAGAGTCAGAATACTTATGACCGTGTGATATTTCAGTTTTGCTTTTTAAGAAATCTACATTTAATTTTTTTTCTGTCAAGATGGGTTGCAGAGTGTTCATTAAAAAGAAAAGAGAACCTTTTTGATCTTACTAATTGGCGTCAATGAAACAGTGAAACATTTAAAGGGGTCCGAATACTTTCTATACCCACTGTACATTAACCTTTAGAACAAGTTTCATCTTAATTAAATTGAAATGCAAATACACAATTGACAACTTTACTTCTCAGAGGCAAAAAAATGATGGTTATATAGTTATTTGTATTGAGTCAAAATTCTGGTTATGGCTTGTTTTAATACATTAAGTAGTGGAAAAACATTTAGTCAAGCTAGGTTGACCCATGATAAGTGATGCATGGCAGAGAACACTCACTGTATTTATAGATATTCAGCATACAGCATGTCAATCATCCCATGGATTTGTAGAGTTAGATGGGAAGATAATGTAACAGGCATTTGGTTACTGTAGATGCATTGGCTGATTGGTAAGGCATCTAAATACACCATCTACCCAGCCAGTATAATTTTTGCTAAGGCAGTAGAGCCCTATTTGCAAATTATATTGCTACTATCTGAGATCTGTTGCAGACAGATTATGGATCACTGAGCCAAGAGGACCACAGTTCAAAAAAGGCCCCATCTATAATCTACAGGCAGGGTACCCCGAACAATAACAGGTTAGAACCAGTATTAAGGTATAACACCTATGAAATGGATAAATAAAAGATTGATATTCATTAAGTCTTTTTGAGTGCAGGATTACCAAATCTTTATTTTACCCTGTCCCATTGTTGACACTGAGGAGTATTTGGTCACCAAAAGTCTTCATCAACCAAAGAATTAGAAGAGTAAGCATTTAACTAAGACACTGATACCATATTTATAACTTTGGTGTCCTGTTTACATAAGATGCCCTACTGACAAATAATTTAAGATGAAGGAAATGAGATGAGATGAGACCAATCATTAGCTAGTCTGACACTTGTTTACTGGAACCTACATGCTATGTCTCAAAGCTGAGATTTTGATTGCGTTTTGTGTGAGTCATTGATATATTAAACAATTGTGTTTGTCATGAGAATTCACTTAAAGATTTTATTATTTAAAAATGCAGAGGGGGAGCACTGAAGGTTTTCAGCTTGGGTCTCCAAGAAGGCTCACCTGACCCTTATGATAAAGTGCAGTAAGCATAACCACTAGATAGCATGTGTGTCATGTATATGTAATGCACATTTAAAATATATCATATGATTTATGTTTCAAAAATGGATTCTACATAAGTACTGTAACTAATTTATTTTTTACCAGCTAAAGATCAAAATGTGGCACTGTTGTTAACCTGTAAGCTCCACGCATAAATCCTAAGGTAGAGCTATATTTCCCATTAATTTCAGTTGTGCTCTGTCTTGAAAAGAAATCATACCCAAAGGGTATCCAAAACAAAAAAAGAGATGGGCCTCATCACATCCAATGTATCTGCCCGAAGTTTTGTTCACATTTCTGGAAATAGATCATCTTAGAGAGAGGGTATGAGTAACCAAACAAATAAGGCCAGAAGAAGAGCCACTGTTGTTGCAATGGTTGTTGCCTCTGTTTAATATATGTGAATAAAAGATCCCACTGATGCATTAGACCAGGGGTAGGGAACCTATGGCTCGGGAGCCAGATATGGCTCTTTTGTTGGCTGTATCTGGCTCTCAGACAGATCTTTAATAAATAGTGATGTCTGCTGTGTGTGTCTTAGACTGATCACTGGACACAGGCATCTATGTTACCGCTGCCTACGTCCTTTGTAAGACCCAGGCGCCATTGCATAAGCCTGGTCAAAGAGAAGAGTGTGGGAGCGATGAGGAGCTGGCTGCAGGTAGCGCTGGTAAGTGAATAATCAATTTTTCTTTTGCTGTGACTACCTATCTACTGGGGGTATGTGCTGGGGCTACCTATCTACTTGGGGGCATGTGCTGTGGCTATCTATCTACTGGGAGTAGATTCTGGAAAGGAATCTAAGTGGCACCCGGTCTTCATCGGAGCCCGCCGCAAAGCAGGATGGTCTTGCTGCAACGTGGTACCACCAGGTCGTTCCACAGGCGCAACTTCCACGGTGGCAGCCAAGGTCGAGGTACAGGATAACTAGGCAGTCTCGTAGTCAGGAACAGGCAGACGGTCAAGGCAGGCGGTAATAATGCGAGGTCAGGAACAGAGCAAGAGGTCAGGGCTGGCAGCAAAGGAGCAGAATCAGGAACAGGTCCGAGGTCAGAACAGGAGGTCAACACTTGAGAAGGAAACACTGTGGAAAGCTTCCTCATAGGCATGAAGCACTAAGATCCGGGTGGGAATGCTGGGAGCCGCCAGTCTTTATAGAAACCCAGGAAGTGGGTAGTGTCAATCAGCAGCGTGTTGGCCCTTTAAATCTGTGAGTGCCGGTGTGCGCGCTGTCCAGCCGAGACGGGAGCAGGAATGCGGAGAGGTAAGTGAGCACTGAGGTGCCACCACGGAGAGGGGCACGGGTGTGCCTGAGATCCGAGACTACCTATCTACTGGGGGGCATGTGCATATTGTTCGGCTCTTACGGAATAACATTTTAAAATATGTGGCGTTCATGGCTCTCTCGGCCAAAAAGGTTCCTGACCCCTGCATTAGACATTGAAAAGTACCTTTTCTGTGTACTAAATTAACTTTCCCTTCATGTAAGAAGCACAAACCTAGAGATATGCATGAGTACTTACTAACCATGTGTAAACGGTACCGATCCAATTTAGTTGGATCAACTAGGTACTTCTGGAAATTAAGGTTATTTTACATATATTATTATGCAGACTTTTGCTTCCATCTCATATTATATACACTGACTACATTATTCAAGAAGACCACCCTCTAAACAGGATCACATTTAAAAGTACTTTTATTTAGTTGTTTGCTATTTTAAAATATCAATAAAATTTGATGTATCACCAAAATCCAGACAATATAACTCATAACCTTGAAATGATATGACAGAGCAAGGCCTTTTGATCACCAAGAGAGATTGTGTAGGCAAAAGATTACAGGTGTTGGGTAAAGGAGGAGACATCCCGAGAGAGTAATGTTGACTGCACACTTCAGCCATGTTTACATTCCTCCGTCTCCCTCCCTTCCAATTTTGAAACATTACAAGTATGAATAGGAGACATTGTGATTACAAAGTTACTCAACTAATATCCATCACTGCCAGAAAATGCGCTCACCATCACAGGCGTATTTAGTCATCAAGAACAGAAACACATGTCCCGTTCCTTAACACAGTGCCAAGATATTGTCCCATGAGCCTTTCTGCTCCCTGCCCCAATAAAATGTATGCCCTTCTGGTATCTATTTGCTAACACCTTCTGTTTTATTCCACCCCAGCTATCTCACTCTGCAGCTACATTCTTTAGGCTATGTCTTTGAAGCCCTATTTCTGTACAATTTGCAAATCCAAAGGCAAAAGTAACCACCGCAATGCCTAGAGTCAAGTTTGAATGTTATATTTTGGAATTATGATAGATCCAAAACATTGTTTATGATGTACAATGGTCACCACTTTCTTTATATTTGTTTCACTTACCATGATACATAACCAGCTGTACCTCAAATAATTTGATATAATTTCATGGTTTGTGTGAAGTACGCACACTCTTGAGTGATGTCACCGGGTGCACCTATGCTAGAGAGCCTCAAATTTAGCATATAAAACCCACCCACCTACGCAAGATGGCACCAAAACTTTACTCTGGCGCTCAACCCAATCCTCACTGCCACCACCTACTTTCCTCTAAATAATTATAATAATAATGATAGTAATAATAATAAGGCAAATAGACACCTGTTTCCAAAACTCTCTCAACAATTTAGAATTGCTTATTATAGTTATATAGTTATTATAGTAATTGCTTATTAAATATTGCTTATTATAGCAATAATCTATACATTTACTAAAAATAGATCTTGGTAATGCCATCTCTTCAGAAACTTAGGTGCTTTAAGGCTACAAGCAGAGACTTATTACCTTTTAAAATTGAATACACAAAGTACAGTGCACACATAAAAACACACAATAGTCAGATAAAAAGGTTAAAAAACAATGTACATACAATACAGACACAAACAGTTATAAAAAATAAAATGGAATAAAAATTAATAACCTTACAATGGAAATAGCAGAGTTATCAGGCAGGGAGGTTACAACAGAAGAACTTTTGACCAGCCTGTCCAATGACTGGCTCCTTCACATGACTGATAAAGAATAGGTGCTGGCAGGCTCATTTTGAATTCTCTACAAAATTGCGATCCATTTGTGATGTGAGAAGGGCGCGAGTACATTCGTACCAAAGTGTGGCACATATTTCCTAGTTGTGCTATAATTTCTTCCAGGTCGCCGAAGCAGAAGACATTCCCAGCATCAATTTACAAATTCAACAATATCAAACACCATCAGATAATTAACCAAAAACAGAGAGCTACAAAGCCATCAATAACAAAAAACTTATAATATACTTCATTGTAATATCAATACAAACACTTGAGAATTATATACCATATGTTAGGAGGAGGAAAAGGGGAAAACAAGTGGCCCTTGATGGAAAATTGGGGCAACCATGGAGTACATAAGTCACCCTCAGTACAGCCCAAACAACAGACAAGTATTTATTATATCATGAAATAAAAATACAGTGTATCAAAAAATAAAGATTTCACTCAATAAATCTGGCCATATTTCATACTTTCATACTTTCATATTTACCACAAATTACTGGATATTATAATTGGATGTGATAGTTATTACCAGTTGATGTTTATATTGTGCTAGAGGGACTCGACTATTTTCGAGGGACTAGGATATTTTCTTTCTTCTTAAACCAAACAACCATGTTAGACACTGGATCTCAAACATCCATGTTATTACTAAGTGTGATGTTACCAAGAAAGAAAGTTGTTATAAGATGTGTTGTCGCTGTACCTCCTTACACAATACTGACATCTGGCTTGGATGGATAGTATACAATTCTTAATGGGGCAGATTTATCTAGTGTCTGAAAGTCAGAATATTTCCAATTGCCCATGGCAACCAATCACAGCTCCCCTTTAAAATATTCATGAGCACTGGTGAAATGAAAGCTGAGCTGTGATTGGTTGCCATGGGCAACTGGAAATATTCTGACTTTCAGACTGCTTGATAAATCTGCCCCAATATGTTTTGCAGCACCACCAGGGCCGGATCATAGGGGGGGCGCACGGGGCGCGAGCCCCGGGGCCCCCACCACTTTGCTCTTAAAGGGGCCTCCACCAAATGTGGGCGATTCGAACGGTCAAATGACCGCCCGATTCGCCCACTGTGTATTTGGGTCCGGGCTTACTACCGCACTAAGTACCGGGGCATACTAACACTTAATGCTATGGCAGAGCCAGGGAACAATAAGTTCCCTGCTCTGCCATTTGACGATCCGTGTAAAATCAAGATGGCGGCGCCCTGTGTTCACGGCGCCGACGCCGTGTGTGACGTCACGGCGCCGACGCCGTGTGTGATGCCACTGCGCCGGCTGCTAGCAGGGCGCCGCCATCTTGGCACACCTCCGAAGATAACCGCGAGGGAAGAGGACGAGGACGGCGCGCATCGGGGGAACGGAGGAAGGTGATGTACAATTTTATTTATAAAATAAACTGTATATAACTGTATATAGTTATCATTGGTGGGGTATATAGTTAGTTATTATAAAAGGTGTTATGTATATAGTTATTATTGGGGGGTATATAGTTAGTTATTATAGGAGGTGTATATAGTTATTATAGGAGGTGTATATAGTTATTATAGGGTGGTGTATATAGTTATAGGGGGTAGATAGTTATTATAGGAGGTGTTGTGTATATAGTTATAATAGGGGAACTGTATATTGTTAGTTATTATAGGGTGGTGTATATAGTTATTATAGGGTGGTGTATATAGTTATTATAGGGGGGTGCATATAGTTATTATAGGGTGGTGTATATAGGTATTATAGGGTGGTGCATATAGTTATTATAGGGTGGTGTATATAGTTATTATAGGGGGGTGCATATAGTTATTATAGGGTGGTGTATATAGGTATTATAGGGTGGTGCATATAGTTATTATAGGGTGGTGCATATAGTTATTATAGGGTGGTGTATATAGTTATTATAGGGTGGTGTATATAGTTATTATAGGGGGGTGCATATAGTTATTATAGGGTGGTGTATATAGGTATTATAGGGTGGTGCATATAGTTATTATAGGGTGGTGTATATAGGTATTATAGGGTGGTGTATATAGGTATTATAGGGTGGTGCATATAGTTATTATAGGGTGGTGTATATAGGTATTATAGGGTGGTGTATATAGGTATTATAGGGTGGTGCATATAGTTATTATAGGGGGGTGCATATAGTTATTATAGGGTGGTGTATATAGGTATTATAGGGTGGTGTATATAGGTATTATAGGGTGGTGTATATAGGTATTATAGGGTGGTGTATATAGGTATTATAGGGTGGTGCATATAGTTATTATAGGGGGGTGCATATAGTTATTATAGGGGGGTGTATATAGGTATTATAGGGTGGTGTATATAGGTATTATAGGGTGGTGCATATAGTTATTATAGGGTGGTGTATATAGGTATTATAGGGTGGTGTATATAGGTATTATAGGGTGGTGTATATAGGTATTATAGGGTGGTGTATATAGGTATTATAGGGTGGTGTATATAGGTATTATAGGGTGGTGCATATAGTTATTATAGGGTGGTGTATATAGTTATTATAGGGTGGTGTATATAGGTATTATAGGGTGGTGTATATAGGTATTATAGGGTGGTGCATATAGGTATTATAGGGTGGTGCATATAGTTATTATAGGGTGGTGTATATAGTTATTATAGGGTGGTGTATATAGGTATTATAGGGTGGTGTATATAGGTATTATAGGGTGGTGTATATAGGTATTATAGGGTGGTGCATATAGGTATTATAGGGTGGTGTATATAGTTATTATAGGGTGGTGTATATAGGTATTATAGGGTGGTGTATATAGGTATTATAGGGTGGTGTATATAGGTATTATAGGGTGGTGTATATAGGTATTATAGGGTGGTGTATATAGGTATTATAGGGTGGTGCATATAGTTATTATAGGGTGGTGTATATAGGTATTATAGGGTGGTGTATATAGGTATTATAGGGTGGTGTATATAGGTATTATAGGGGTTATATAGTTATTATAGGGAGTAGATAGTTATAGGAGGTGTTGTGTATATAGTTATTATAGGGGTGCATATAGTTATGGGGGTATATAGTTAGTTATTATAGGAGGTGTTGTGTATATAGTTATAATAGGGGTACTGTATATAGTTAGTTATTATAGGGTGGTGTATATAGTTATTATAGGGTGGTGTATATAGTTATTATAGGGAGTAGATAGTTATTATAGGAGGTGTGGTGTATATAGTTATAATAGGGGAACTGTATATAGTTAGTTATTATAGGGTGGTGTATATAGTTATTATAAGGGGTGCATATAGTTATTATAAGGGGGTGCATATAATTATTATGGGGGTATATAGTTAGTTATAGGAGGTGTTGTGTATATAGTTATAATAGGGGAACTATATATAGTTAGTTATTATAGGAGGTGTTGTGTATATAGTTATTTTAGGGGGTGCATATAGTTATTATAGGGGGTATATAGTTATTATGGGGTATATTGTTATAGGAGGTGTTGTGTATATAGTTATAATAGGGGAACTGTATATAGTTAGTTATTATAGAGTGGTGTATATAGTTATAATAGGCGAACTGTATATAGTTAGTTATTATAGGGGGTGCATATAGTTATTATGGGGTCTGTATATAGTTTTTATAGGGTGACTTTATATAGTTAATGCTGGGGGTGCATATAGTGATTACTAGGGGCTGTGTATAGTTATTGTTAGGGGGTTTGTATATAGTGATTGCTGGGGGAGCTGTATATAGTGATTGTTAGGGGGTTGTATATAGTGGTTGCTGAGGGAGCTGTATACAGTGATTGCCGGGAGATGTATATAGTGATTGCTGGGGGAGCTGTATATAGTGATTGCTGGGGGAGCTGTATATAGTGATTGCTGGGGAGCTGTATATAGTGATTGCTGGGGGAGCTGTACATAGTGATTGCTGGGGAAGCTGTATATAGTGATTGCTGGGGGAGCTGTATATAGTGATTACTGGGGGCTGTATATACTGATTGCTGGGGGAGATGTATACAGGGATTACTGGGGGCTGTATATATAGATTACTGGGAGCTGTATACAATGATTGCTGGGGTGCTTTATATAGTGATTACAGGGGGGCTGTATATAGTGGTTGCTGGGGGAGCTGTATATAGTGGTTGCTGAGAGAGCTGTATACAGTGATTACTGGGAGCTCTATATAGTGATTGCTGAGAGAGCTGTATACAGTGATTGCTGGGGGAGCTGTATATAGTGATTGCTGGGGGCTCTATATAATGATTGCTGGGGACTGTATATAGTGATTACTGGGAGCTGTATATAGTGATTGTTGGGGCTGTATACAGTGATTACTGGAAGCTGTATACAGTGATTGCTGGGGGAGCTGTATACAGTGGTTGCTGGGGGAGCTGTATACAGTGATTGCTGGGGGACTGTATATGGTGATTGCTGGGGAGCTGTATATAATGATTGCTGGGGGGCTGTATATAATGATTGCTGGGGAGCTGTATATAGTGATTGCTGGGGACTTTATATAATGATTGCTGGGGACTGTATAAAATGATTACTGGGAGCTGTATACAGTGATTGTTAGGGGATGTATATAGTGATTGCTGAGCGAGCTGTATACAGTGATTGCTCGGGGAGCTGTATATAGTGATTGTTGGGGGAGCTGCATACAGTGATTACTGGGGGCTGTATACAGTGATTACTGGGGGCTGCATATAGTGATTGCTGGGGGTCTGTATATAGTGATTGCTGGGGGACTGTATATAGTGATTGCTGGGGGACTGTATATAGTGATTGCTGGGGGACTGTATATAGTGATTGCTGGGGGATGTATATAGTGATTGCTGGGGGACTGTATATAGTGATTGCTGGGGGACTGTATATAGTGATTGCTGGGGGCTGTATATAATGATTGCTGGGGACTGTATATAGTGATTACTGGGAGCTGTATATATTGATTACTGGGAGCTGTATATAGTGATTGTTGGGGGATGTATACAGTGATTGCTGGGGGAGCTGTATATAGCGGTTGCTGGGGGAGCTGTATACAGTGATTGCTGGGGGAGCTGTATGCAGTGATTACTGGGGGGCTGTATGCAGTGATTACTGGGGGGCTGTATACAGTGATTGCTGGGGGAGCTGTAAATATTGATTGCTGGGGGAGCTGTATACAGTGGTTGCTAGGGGAGATGTATATAGTGATTACTGGAAGCTGTATATAGTGATTGCTGGGGGAGCTGTATATAGTGATTGCTGGGGGAGCTGTATGCAGTGGTTGCTGGGGGAGCTGTATATAGTGATTGCTGGGGGAGCTGTATACAGTGGTTGCTAGGGGAGATGTATATAGTGATTGCTGGGGGAGCTGTATATAGTGTATATAGTTATTGCGGGGGGCCTTTGCATAGCGATTTCTGTTCCCTGTCTGGACTACATATAATGGGGGGCCCCCACCAAAATTTTGCGCCCAGGGGCCCCCACCAATCTTTATCCGGCCCTGAGCACCACTACAAGCTAAGTTTACCTGTGGTTCTGTTTGAGAGCATTTTGCAGTACCTGAGGATTTGAAGACTTTCACTTACCATTCTTAAAGCATAAGAGCGGAAAGTAAAAGCAGAAATAAAATATACTATTTATATGTTTATGAGGTTTATTTTACCTTGATGATATGATGTGTCGGGGAAGTGATACATGGTAAGTAGTGCATTATTCTTATTGCCCAGGTTACTTAAACTGTACTCCTGTTTCAGTGACTAAGTTATCAAGAAATGAGTCAATTTTTACAATTATATTTATTATCATCATCTTTATTTAATATTTGTAATATAGTAATAAGTATAAAGGTTTTAAGAAAATAACACAGTTCCTTGATTAGATCAATACTGGCTTTCTTTAAACTTGGGGACCAAATTGTTATTGTTGGGGTAAGTCTTATCCTAGATTCTGGCTAAAGACAGCTAAGAAGGTGGCATTCAATAGATTTGCACTTTTCTCTCTTCATCATGACCGCCAGGTTATTCCTCACAGGGCCCACATTTTCAGTTTTTAGTTATTTCATATTTATGTAATTTAAATATAATTTTGTATTATTTTTACTTTCCTTGAAAATATTTCTCTCTATATTTTTGCAGCCTTTATTTGTGTTGTTGCAAGGGACTTGATTAGTTGTCTGTGGGTGTGAAAATTGAGATGAAACTGAGAGACAGGGAGAATATTAGACCAACCCCCCTGGAGGAGATGGTTTGGGAGTGAAACAGAAAGACAGGTGACAAGTGCTATCTTGCTGCTCCATCTCACTAATTCAAGTTACCTCATTTATAGAGAAATCCTGGGCTTACAGGCTAAACATGACAGTTCACAAAATAGTTCACATATTGCCAAGTTAGTGCTTTTTAAAACAGTGCTTATTAAAACTTATTATTGAGGACATGTCATTAAAGGGGTTGGCCACTCCCTTACATGTGTCTTTACTGCCTTGTAGACAATCCCCGAATGTTCATGAAGTGATTCAGCAGTCCTGCTACTTACTTCTGTACTATGTACAGACTGTCCATGCTTCTTTGTTTATATCTCTCTGCAGGACGGAATGCTCTTCCAAATTAACAGGTGCTTGCCACATTAGGCGGAGCACTGTGTGCCAATGTGACCGGCAGCAGGAGACCAGCAGTCCTCCTGCTGTGTTTGCCCTGCAATGAGGACAGATTAACCCCTTAAAGTGATATTCTAAAAGTACTCAAGATAACAAAATAATACTTTCTCTGTTATTACAGAAGATAACGTTCTTCCTTCCGAAACACGTCTAGTACCAAATACTATATCTGGTCAGCAAAAGCAAATTACCCTGAGGTCACCATTGATATAATAGCAAATCGAATGAATAACATTGCTGACAAGTTAGAAAGGTCTTTTGTGAAGATGGCAGTCTCACTCTAATATAGTGGTTCTCAACCTGTGGGTCGGGACCCCAGCGGGGGTCGAACGGCCAAAACCGGGGGTCACCTAAAGCCATCGGAGCTGCAATTTTACTGTGTTTTTACGGTGAGTTGCATGGTTTGGGGTCACCACAGCATGAGAAGCTGTATTGCGGGGTCACAGCATTAGAAAGGTTGAGAACCACTGCTCTAATACCTCTCACTCTAATACCATCCGTGGCAACCTTGCTGGGACCTGAGGTTCATCTTGCGCTTGCTCGCAATCAGGAATACAGACGCCTTGTTCCCTACACAAAAATTGGATTACAAGCATATGTGTTCTAACTCTAAGTAGATATCAGACTCTAAATACACAAGCTCCAATTGTGAGCACAGATCTTTATATTCCCACTTTATTTCACCTCTGAATCATAGAACTGTATAAGAAATAACCCAGTTGGGTGCAAGGACACTGACAGTTACATAAATGGTTCAAACCTGCAACATTCTGCTACTATCATCTTATATGATCTTATATGTGATGTATTGTCTTCCTATGTGATCTACTGTTTTTATGTGATATATTATAATTATGATACTACATCAACACCATCCCAGGTGCCAGCCACATGGACATGCAACACAATCAACAACACCAGGCCTGTGGTGTTACACCCACAGAGGCTCCAACATCACTCCCACCCCCTGCAACACCAGCCAAAATCAGCGCCAAGTGGTTCATTGGCACCAGGCTGCATTGATCATTCAACTGGGCGCAATAGAGCATCAGTACCAAGCAGCCAAGAGTGCCAGTAACAGGCATCATCGGAGTGCTGACAATGCAATGCAGATGGGATGGAACAATGTATCAAGCAGCTTCAGAGGTAACTCCAGACAGCTTAAAGTGCCAGCACTACTTTCAACAGAGCAGTATACTGCACCCCCCCCCCAGCTAAAGCTAGCTTCTTCTGTAACACTGGTGTCCCCCAACCCCCCAGTGTATGTTAAAACTGTATTTCATTTATATTACCAGTAACTGTATCTGGTGTTTGTTATGAAGAGTTTGAGAGACTTTTGAAAATTTAGTGATTTGTGGGGGTTTCTATGACTTTCAAATCCCCCCTTAGAAATAAAAAGGTTCTTGAAAAAATAAATTATAAAGAAATTTTCTTAAAATGTAAAAAATAAATAAATAAAAATAAATACCAACACAAAGCAGAGATTTGGTAAATATTAGTAACTTATTTGGATAGTAAGACTATGGGGCACATTTACCTACCAAAATCACCAGAAAAACCCACATATTTGGTATTGCCGTGTCCATAACAATCTGTACAATAACTCAGTAACATTATCGGACCTGCTTGGTGACCGCCTTAAAAACAAAACCTGAAAAACTCGCCAAAAATGTAAATTTTTCGTTAAATCCTGTTTTTTCGTTAAATATGTAAAAATATATTAAAAAAACGATATAAATGAGATATCACCATAACTGTAGTGATCCATAGAATAAAGATAATATGTTATTTTTGGTACGGTGAATGGCCCCAAAAAAATACAAGAAGAAAGGAAACCAAAATTTACGACTTTTTTTCCTACATACATTTAAGAGTTAATAAAATCTCATTAATAAGCTAATGACCCACTTAAATGAAGTATTTGTAAAGTGCATCTAATGTCGCAAAAAATAAGCACTTATTTGTCCAAATTTCCCAAAAACAAAGATTGTATAGCCAATAAAAAGGGACAATGCATAATCTGCTCTGAATGGCGCAGCTTCCCTTCAATGCCCTGGCGTGTGCCCATACAGCAGGTTGCCACCACTTATGGGGTATTGTTATACTCAGGAGAAATTGGGTATCAAACTTTGTGGACCGTTTTGGTATTTTATCCACTGAGAATATGTACATTTTTGGAAAAACACAATCATTTAGCCAAAAAAATGTAAATTTCAAAATTGCATCCGAGCGTGATTTTGAAGGCATTGAGCCAATGCCTTCATCAGGTAAAACCAATGTATGCATACATTGGTTTTACCTGATGAAGGCATTGGCTCAATGCCGAAACGTGTTGTTTGCAGAGTCTGTAGAGTGGTTTAACCCTTTCTTGCAAAAAACCCAGGATGGGATAAGGAAAACCACGCATCTTTTAGCTACCTAAAAAGGTTTTCCTTTTCCCATCTTGGAAAACTTTGCATATTTTCCTAATATCACTATGCAGGACATATGGGCTGAGGATGCAAACACAAGCTTTCTCTTGACTCCTTTGAAAAGTAAGCACTGTTTTGTACAGCTTTTAAAATCATGATTGCCTTGAACTTAAGACCTCTTAGCTTTTCAAACAAGAAATACACGCTCAGTCGAAAGGCCTCAGTTAGCAGTTAGATCATTGGTGATCAGGACTTCATAGGCTATACACTGCATACACTGGGGAGTTTGTTACATAATTTACTCATGATAGACATATGTAGGGGCTGGGGAACCACCAAGTTCAGGGCCCTAACTGGGATTCGACTGCTCCCCTAAGTGCCAGTACATGCCTGTGCACATAAAAGACTTGCCAATGTTTCAGAGGAAGAAAGATATGCAAATTAGCTGCAACCATTTCAAATTTTCAACTCAGGATGAATGTGAATTGAAAAATGAAACTGACTTGGTGGCTGGCATCATTACTCACTTTCAAAATAAGCTGATATGAACTGACATTTATGACATTTCATTACTAGGCAAATATTCTTCTGTCTTAAACTGGTATGTGGTCTTTGTGTATTTTATGTAAATGGTTTGATCTTCCACTTTGAGTTCATATGGTGGGTTCATATTTACAAGGAACAAACCACAACATTTGTTTGTATGGCTGACCTGAAAATAGACATTTCACCCTTTCAACATCTGGTCCACTCAAACTTCACCCACTATGGTCATCTCTTTATCCCCACTGAAGACCTTAAATTCTACAGTTAAAGGTTTTTTTTGTCACAAGAGAATTTTAAAATGAAGTTGACTGGAAGGCTTCTAATAACTAGATGTCATGTGCTTTATTGGATTACTGAAATCTTTGGAGCCACTATGTCAGCCAAAAAGACAAATCTTCCTTAAAGAACATTGCAAGGAAAATGGTCTCCGGGGAATGTAGGCTACTAAGGCCAGAAGTTCTTCATAAGTGCACTTTATTGCGGCTATTTTACATTATCTAATAGTACACCTTATAACCTTAAAATTTACCACGAATAAAGATCTTACCACAAATCATCCAACTATGGATATTAATGATCTGTCTGGTCTGACCCTCTGTCAAGCGTAACCATGCACTTTCAATTTTCCATTCTATTGCTAGTTCCAATGTACTTGCTGTGGTAATGTCCCATTTGTTGAAGTGAACAAAATATCCAAAGGCCAAAACAGATTTCAATCAAAACGATTACATAATGTACATATGACATTACATCTCCATACTAGATTCTATACTTATATAATAATATCATTAAAAATAATAGCAATAAATTATTACAGTTATCGAAGTAAACATTACGCAAAAAAAAAAAAATGTATGGCACAGGCAAGTCTATGAAAAAGCCATTTTCCTATTTCCTTTAGTGCGCCCATTAATTCTATTATGGAATATAGAGAGGTTGTAAAGGCACTTTTAAAGTTTCATAAACTACCCCGGTAACCCCAGCTGTACTCCTTGTAGGGGATAAACCCCTAAACAAGGGTCAAAAATAAAGCACGTCGATTGATTTACCGGCAGAATAAAACACCGGATTTGTCATTTACCACAGTGAAAAACAGAGTAAACCCATTGATGTTGTTCGAGAGGATAGAGCCGACCAGGACAGACACACTACCTGTATTAGAAGGTATTAGGAACCCATGGATGACTGCACCGGGTTCACCTACCCTTGAGAGGGCTCTGACTTTGTCCCCTCAAGAACATTGGTAGATTACACATGGCTCACCAATACGCAAGCTTGTTACCACTCTCACCTTTTTTTTTTTAAATCAGATCCTTTTTCTTAAAGTTTTTCATAACAAAAATACAGAAACATACAACTCCCCCCCCCCCCATTTCCCCCCTCACCCCACACCAGTCTTTACAATCAGTTTAATATATGTCATACATTGCGGTTATCATATCCACCTCGCAAGGTGAAAGGGTACATACCAAAAAACATCAACTTTGGAGGAATGCAATCACAGATGTCTCAGTAATACATATCAATTACAGTTATCCAATAAGGGTATTTCCCCCAGTCCCTGACTCAGTTTATCAAACCAAGGAGCCCATCATTTTTCAAACTTAGAGGCTGTGTTGCGCTTTGCATTTACTGCTTACTTGTTTAGTAGCATTACTTCAACTTTATTCAGAAATTCTTTCTTGGTGGGACCTACTTGCTGCTATCGTTTTCCGTGCCATATATAGAAGTCTGTGCACTGCTAATTGCCCCGCCCCAACTATTGGCATCTCATCCATGCATCCCAGGATACAAATTAAAACATTTTGGGGGAGAGTCATATCATACACTTTGTCAATAAGATCCAACACTGTCGCCCAGAATATATACAGTCTAGGACAGGCCTACAACATATGAAGCATATCCGCCGGCTCCTCCCTGCACCTAGGACACACTGTATCCTGACATACCCCAATATTGCACAGGAATTTGGGTGTCCTGTATACTCTATGTACAATGTATAATTGTGAAAGACAGGTTACCTCCCCTAGGAAGCATAATGGAAGAGCCTCAAGAACAGATTGCCAATGTTCATCGGAAATATCCCCGGCATCAGTGGGCCATCTATTATGTACACGGACCAGAAAGCCATCATGGAATTTGCACAACAGCAATTGATAAAGTAAGGATATACGCCAAGCTGCATGGTAATTTTTGGCTATATTTAACAATAGTGCATCTCTCTGAGGTGTCATAGGAACAGATTGAGACTGTTTCTCAAAGGCATGCTTTAACTGGAGGTATCTAAAAAAAATCCTAAAAAAATGTCCTACAGGGATGTCCTCTTAGAGCTGCTCTAAGGTTTTAATATTAGATTCTGTCAACAATTGTGTCACCTGTATCAGACCTGCTCTCTCTGCACTCTAGGTTTTGGTGTTCCTTTAAAGAAGGATTCTGCCACAGAGGTGAATATTCAGTAAGCCCTTGGACCACTCTAAACTGTTTAACCTTCACCCAGACATTATGAATCATGGAGAGAGTGACTGTGCAGAATTGGCCTGTCTTGAAATTACCACCCACCAGCGCCATCAATAGATTCGCAGTAAGTAGATGGTGTCTAATCATATTGGCTGCCATAGTCCAAACCTTGGAGGTGTTGCGCCTGAGCCTCTAATTAGTTCACCCAAGTGTTTGTCAGTGCTAGTCCCCCGTCTGTTTTGGGCTACTGCAGAGTCTCCAATCTTACCCATGGTTGCCCACCTTCCCCAAATCAGGTATCGGAACAGAGCATTAATCCATCTGGCAAGAGGGAAACTATGGCATCACCACTATTTTAATCAAATTTTGTCAACCTATTACCGATAATGGAAGTTTACACCATGCTAAAATTTTGGTCTTCAATTTTTTAACTAAAGGAGAGAGATTCAGGACCTCAAAGTCACTAACCCGTGCACAGACCTGTATGCCCAGGCAACGGATCTTATTCACCACTGGGATGTCAGGAAGATCCGGCTCCAAGGCCCTCTCCAACGGATTCATAGGCAAAATAGCTGACTTATGCCAGTTTATGGTAAGGCCCGACCAAATTCCCAAACCTGTCCAACAATAACAACACTAGGGAGGGCCCTATATCTCCACAACAACAAAGCATTGTCTGCTTATAGCGCAATTTTACTATGCTTTGAACCATATTTGAAACCTACTATATCGGTCGCAGCACGAATCACCGCAGCCAAGGAATCGACAGCTATGGCGAATAATAGGGGAGACAAGGGGCTCCCCTGCCTCATTCCATGATATAGACTAAATGGTTTTGACAGTGCCCTCATATGGGACAGCAGGCTAGAATATAAAACTTTGCCACCCATGATATGAAACCCCGGCAAAAGCCCATGGTCTGCATTGGGAGCCATAAGAACCGCCTTTCTATGCTGTTGAACGCCTTGGCTGCGTTGAGCGACAAAATAGCCCTATTCCCAATATTATCAGAGGGAATCTGTAAGCTCAGAAAGAGCCGTCTAATGTTGATGGAGGTGGACTTTTTAGGCATAAAACCCGTCTGGTCCGGTTGTATGATGAAAGTTTATGGCCTTTACAAACCGGTTGGATAGGGCCTTAGCAAGGATCTTCACATCTGCAGATAAAAGGGATATAGGTCTATACGAGTATGGTAATGTGGGGTCCTTAACCTCGTTTGGTAGGACCACTATGGTGGCCTCCCTCATAGAGGGGGGCAAGGTCCCTTTATCTATGGAGTCATTAAACACCTGTAACAGCTCCGGGAGGAGCAGTTCACTATATTTTTTGTGAATTTCTACTAGCAGGCCGTCTACCCCAGGGGCCTTGTCATTGGCCATTGACCCTGGCGCCTCTTCTAGCTCATCTATGGTAAAGTGCAGTGATAAGGAAAAAACGGGGTCGAAGTAGTGAGACGCGCTACATCCAAAATGAAATATTGAGGGTTTTTATTTTAGAACGTGACTACGCGTTTCAACGCCGTAACGGCGTCTTCATCAGGTCAAATACTGTACATAATACAAGACAAAAACAAAAACAGAAGACATAACCTGTCATGATTAGTAGTTAGTAATTAGTAAGCATGAAGGAATACGAATGGATACAAACAATGGTTAAAACAATGGTTAAAACAATGATAAAAACAATGAGGTAATGGAGAATATAAATAAGTAAATAAATAAATAACATGATTAAATAATTAAATTAAGTTGAATTAGATCAAATTAAATCGATTAACTCAATGATGATCGGTTAGATAGTTGATTCACCAAGTGTTATTGTAGCCTCTAACAAAGTGTTATATAGTATATATGTAATATGTAGTATTATTATTGGTACATGTGATAAAGACCTCTAATAATATAATTAAAGCCAAAAAATGAAAAATGAGAAGTGGAATGTGGTCGCAAGTGAGGTACCTGCTGAGGTACCTATATCTATGGTAAAGGGGGCATCAATTGCATTACTGTCGGTCTCTGATAGTCTCGGTAAGTGAAACCTTAACATCTTGTCCTCTGACGGGTTTGTATGTAATTTGTAGAGAGAGAAGTAAAATTCCTCCATGACCTTTCGTATGCCTCCTGTATTGTGCCTCAGTTGCCCACTCCTGTCTTTTAGCACCAAAATATATGAATTCCCTTCTGGGCCTTGGTTATTACTGACAACAGGTTTCCGACCTTCTCGCCCTCCTCAAAATAGCGCTTTTTAGAAAATGCTCTCTTCCTATCCGCCACCTCTAGCAAGTGTGAGCTCAAGTTGTTTTGGGCTTTGTCCATACGGTCCTGGGTAAATGGGGTAGGGTTACTAATAAATGCTTCCTCTGCTTGTCTCATTTCCAGATGCACCTCCTCGTCTATTTCTCTGAACTTGCTTTTAGTGGTACTTATGAACTTATATGCTTCTCCTCTCATAGACCCCTTTGTCACCTCCTCTACACTGTTGTCTTCCATAAAGCCTGTCACTGCTCGCTTCACCACAGTTTCCACCGCAGGTGTCGCTGGCCAAAACGGGTTAAGTTTCCATGCTCTTTTCTGTTCCCTAGGGTTATCATAAATTATAAGTGGGGTAACTAAAGGAGAATGGTCAGACATAGATATAGCCAGGTATTCCGTTTCCCACACCTATGGCAATATACTCAAGTTGCCTAAAGACAAATCTATCCAGGCCAGTGAAGAGTAGGTGGAGGAGCAACAGGAGTATTTTCGCTCATCTGGCTGTTGTAACCACCATATATCTAGCAGGCCTATTTCTGCCAGTAGGAGCCCAAAGGGCGTCAACCCTGGCTGTGTGGGTGTTATATTCATCCTGCACCTGTCCAGGTCACCGTGAGGAACATTATTGACATCTCCCAAAATTAGGCAAGGCAATTCGGGGTATTTGGCCATAAACCCCAATAATAGCTTTAAGATTTTATTAGAGTACAGGGGAGGAACATAGACTGACCCTAGCCCCAATTTTACAATGAAGACCTATAAATCGTCCCTCGCTGTCTATTGTCTTATCAAAGCATTCGACGGGACATCTTTGTGTACTAACATACTGACCTCCTCAGTCAGTCAAACCCCATCCATCTTATTTGCATCTGGGATAGAAGAGTGCCATATGAGTCTCCTGCAAACAGTATATTGCTGGTTCTTTCAAAAGATATTGAAATATTCCAAGCCTCTTGGTAGCGTCCTCAAGGCCCCGAACATTCCAACTAATTACTGGTATACAGGAGGCCATAACTCACCATTCCATAGTAAGTATAAGACATCTGTGTGACTCCTGTTGAGTCCCTTTCACCCCTAATAATACAAGAATTGACATAAAATGCATACAGATCTGGTGTTAACCAACTCCAAACTCTCCCAACCCGCCTTTCCCCATACCTAAACCTGCACCTGCTACAAAGGCACCTTGCAGGGCAAAACTCCAAGAATACCTTATGGGCATGTGTCAGTGATATATAATGATACAAATAACCCATGTATGTGTCCGACTCTTTTGAGTACCAATACCCATCCGCTGTACCCGTCTTCCCTTCCTCGGCTGCCTCGGCGACCAGCTAGGGGCCGGGAAAGGGAGGATAACTAAACCTGCATTAAGTCCACATGAAATTTGCTCAGTCCACTGCCGCAGGAGTGCAAAGCTGCCCCTCATGTTGATCCAGCCACTGCAAGGCTTAGGACAGGTGCTTGAAAAAACGCAACCAACCGCAGTTTGGCCGGGAACATCATAGAATAAGGCACTTAGAGATTCCGAAGGTGTCTCTTGATGTCCAGGATCTTGACCAGCTATTTTGTACTTCCACGGAGTAATACGGAAATATATACGGATATCTTGGAGTCATTTACAGTTAGATCAGGGTGATCTCTCGCCAGGTGTAGGATAGTGTCTCTATCTTTAAAGTGGAGCACTTTAGCCAGTATAGGTCTAGGTGGTTGCAATGGGCATGTAGGCACCCTGTGGACTTTTTCAATAGCATATAATGGAGACAGAGCATCTTTGTCAAACTTTTGTAAGAGCCATTCTTCGATGTACACTGTTGGGTTCTGCCCTTCCATCTTTTCTGGGAACCCCACAAACCACACATTATTCTGCCTGGCTATGTTTTCAAGATCGTCCGTTTTTTCCCATAGTGCTATTATCTTCTGTTGCACCTTCTTTGAGGCTCTTTTACACTTGGCTATATCAACCTCCAGGTCAGAAGTGCGATGTTCCAGCGCAGTAGTTCTCTCTAAGATCTTATGAACGTCCAGCCGCATTATTGATAGCTCTTCTCTCATGACTCCCACCTGCTGCACCAGCGAAGTGATGGTTAAATTGCACTTGGAGACACCTATTAGCACATCTCCTATAGTAGGTTCAGCAGCAGCCTGTGGGGATTTCCTGCTAGGCCTAGGACTCGGTCGTACCTCCATATCAGGGTCATCCAACATGTCAGCTTCCGACTGGAAATCTGGGGCCTCTTTAGATCTTGTAGATGTGGATCAGCTTCTGCTGGCACCTCTCCTACCAGCGTTGGTCTCCTGCCTTGCAAACTATTCCAGGCGCTCGGCTATCAACCTCTGCTTCCTCTTGGCCAGGGTAGAGGGGCCAGCGCCATCTTGAAAGTCCAGCATGTGGCTGGTTTTGTTGTTATTCTGGCCCTTGGATGGCATTGCGAAATTGGTGCATCGGATTAGCTCCACCACAGTTTGGGGTGAGTCCCACATGTTCTGCGGGCCAGCGACAGGATAATTTCAGGATCACAGACGGGAGCTTGGCTACGTGCATCTTGTCGCATGCTCTGCTAGGCCACGCCCCACCACTCTCACCTTTAGCGACCACCTATACTGATCTTGGACTAACTCCATTCTCAGGTTAATCCAACCCTCCCCAACCCTTTGCCCTCCCCCACTCGCCTCAGTCTGTTTAAAGGAAACCTACCACTTGAAGTGGCAGGTATAAGAGGGAACTACCGAGCACCAACTCAGGGTGAGCTGGTTCTGGAGCTTATTTTTGTTAGTGTTTTAAACTGTATGGCCGAAGCTGCTTCGGCGTAGGGAGGTATGCGCTCGGCGCACCATGCGCGCGACCGTGCATGCGGCTACACAGGAAGTGAATGAGAGCCGCGGGCACAGTCGCGCGCATGGTGCGCCGAGCGCGTACCTCCCTGCACCGAAGCAGCTTCGGCCATAAAGTTTAAAAAGTGTTTTAAACTGCGATACTGCGGTTTAAAACACTAACAAAAATAAGCTCCGGCACCAGCTCACCCTGAGCTGGTGCTCAGTAGTTCCCTCTTATACCTGCCACTTCAAGTGGTAGGTTTCCTTTAATGCAGTAGCTGGCTATGCATCACTCTAAAATTACTTCTATAAGATCCCCCTGCTAGGGGTATATGTTATGCCATGACCTATTGTAAGCAACTATTATGCTTTTAATTCAATAAAATGTTGTTAAAACTTAAGTTTCATAAACTATAAATCCTTAAACTGCAGGTTGACAGTGAGGTTAATGTATGAATCTGCACAGCATAGAATAAATATATACACTCACTGGCCACTTTATTAGGTACACCATGCTAGTAACGGGTTGGACCCCCCTTTGCCTTCAGAACTGCCTCAAATCTTCGTGGCATAGATTCAACAAGGTGCTGGAAGCATTCCTCAGAGATTTTGGTCCATATTGACATGATGGCATCACTCAGTTGCCGCAGATTTGTCGGCTGCACATCCATGATGTGAATCTCCAGTTACACCACATCACAAAGATGCTCTATTGGATTGAGATCTGGTGACTGTGGAGGCCATTTGAGAACAGTGAACTCATTGTCATGTTCAAGAAACCAGTCTGAGATGATTCCAGCTTTATGACATGGCGCATTATCCTGCTGAAAGTAGCCATCAGATGTTGGGTACATTGTGGTCATAAAGGGATGGACAATACAACAATACTCAGGTAGGCTGTGGCGTTGCAATGATGCTCAATTGGTACCAAGGTGCCCAAAGAGTGCCAAGAAAATATTCCCCACACCATGACACCACCACCACCAGCCTGAACCGTTGATACAAGGCAGGATGGATCCATGCTTTCATGTTGTGGAAGCCAAATTCTGACCCTACCATCCGAATGTCGCAGCAGAAATCGAGACTCATCAGACCAGGCAACGTTTTTCCAATCTTCTACTGTCGCCTCAGTTTCCTGTTCTTAGCTGAAAGGAGTGGCACCCGGTGTGGTCTTCTGCTGCTGTAGCCCATCTGCCTCAAAGTTCAACGTACTGTGCGTTCAGAGATGCTCTTCTGCCTACCTTGGTTGTAACGGGTGGCGATTTGAGTCACTGTTGCCTTTCTATCAGCTCGAACCAGTCTGCCCATTCTCCTCTGACCTCTGGCATCAACAAGGCATTTCCACCCACAGAACTGCCGCACACTGGATGTTTTTTCTTTTTCGGACCATTCTCTGTAAACCCTAGAGATGGTTGTGGGTGAAAATCCCAGTAGATCAGCAGTTTCTGAAATACTCAGACCAGCCCTTCTGGCACCAACAACCATGCCAGGCACTCAAATCACCTTTCTTCCCCATACTGATGCTCGGTTGGAACTGCAGGAGATTGTCTTGACCATGTCTACATGCCTAAATGCACTGAGTTGCCGCCATGTGATTGGCTGATTAGAAATTAAGTGTTAATGAGCAGTTGGACAGGTGTACCTAAAAAAGTGGCCGGTGAGTGTAGGAGGGCCTACCATGCAATAAGGAGAGTCCATCCTGCTCAGATACACACGTTAACCTTCCTAATTGACCTGAATGGGAAAGGCACAAAATTTAACTATATAACGCTGAATGCAAGCAAATTACTATTTATGGTTAGAACATATAGACAAAGAGTTGTGTATAAAGAATGAATAAATAAAAGTAAATGAAATTTCCATAGAAACTAAATGTAGAAATTGAAAATGCTCAATATCTCAAAATATACCATATATACTCGAGTATAAGCCTAGTTTTTCAGCACAAAAAATGTGCTGAAACCCCCTAACTCGGCTTATACTCGAGTCAAGGAAAAAAACAAAAAGTGAACTCACTTCTGACGCTGCCGGCATCCATTGCAGCTGTGACGGACCGGGAGGGGCTGGCAGGCTATATACTCGAGGGGGCAGGCAGGCTATATTCTCGAGGGGGCAGGCAGGCAGGCTATACACTTGGGGGGGGGGGCAGGCAGACAGGCTATATTTTCCAGGGGGCTGGCAGGCTATATACTCCAGGGGGCTGGCAGGCTATATACTTGAGGGGGCTGGCAGGCTATATACTTGAGGGGGCTGGCAGGCTATATACTACAGGGGCTGGCTGGCTATATACTACAGGGGACTGGCAGGCTATATACTCCAGGGGGCTGGCAGGCTATATACTGGGGGGGGCTGTGACTAATGCATTTCCCACCCTCGGCTTATACTCGAGTCAATAGGTTTTTCACGGTTTTTTTGTGTCAAAATTAGGGGTCTCGGCTTATACTCGGGTCGGCTTATACTCAAGTATATACGGGTATATTAAAGCAACTGTTTAGTGAATTGACGTTGAAATAATATTTAGTTTTTAATATAATAGAAAAATAATTATATTTAAGAAGTGTATATCAAGCCAGTTTGTATAATATAAATTTTTGATCCATGGGATAATAATCTCCAACCCCAATACCAAAAGTAAAATATTCCAAATAATTTGGTGTTTTAACCTTTCATTTATATCTGGTGAATCATCTAGTACAAGCAAAGCAACCTTTCATCCTACTGCTGTGTAATCGACAAGACTTCACTTTGTGAAGCTCAACTCTGTTGAAAGCCACAAAAGTCGACAAACCATGTTCTAAGCTTATCCCACCAGTCTGAAAACTAAGCTCTGTAAACTTTAAAACAGTATTGGCTTGTGTATAAATATGTTTATTTGTTGATTGTATTTAAACAACAGTGACAAAATGTGTTTATACATTATAATCTAATGCAATTAATGTTAAAGGCCTTGTTCCATTTGCAAAAAAAAATCTGTTTTGATATAGTAAAACATTTCAGAAAAAAAAATCATAGAGCAGATATCAGAAGACAGACCAGTACATCAGGAGACATGGAGGGGGGGGGCGTAGTAAAGCAACAGCCCAGCAGCAGGACTGCTACATCCTCCTTTGTGCAAGGAGGAACAGGAGGAGAACTGCTAGAGCCATGCAAGATAACCTTCAGCAGCCACAAATATCCAGGACAAGGGACGAGGCATTTTAGTGCCCTAGTCAGACAAAATTATAAAAGCACCACAATGTGCCCCCTGCATGTGCAGACAGTACATTGTGACCCCTCAATATATTGTAATATATACTATCGTATAGTTTGACTCTCATTAGTTTGTATTTTTACGCCAGCATCTACCTATTCATTTTGATGGAACAGCACCCTTAGTATACATGTAGCCCAGCACATGATCCCAGTATATAGGTAGCCCCGACCAGCACATGGCCCAGTTTATACAAGTATATAGGTAGCCCATACTAGCACATGCCACCAGTATATAGGTAACCCAGCACATGCCCCCAGTATATATGCAGCCCAGCACATGCCGCGAGTATATATTTAAGGCAGCACATGCCTCCAGTTTTTAGATAGCCTAGGCCATCACATACCCACAGTATATAGGTAGCTCAGACCAGCACTTGCCCTAGTATACAGGTGTACCAGGCACCTACATGCAACTATATATAGATAGACCAGGCCAACACATTCCCTGGTTTATATGTACCCTTGGCTAGCTCATGCCCTCAGTATTAAAGTATCCCAGGAAATGCCCAGGTATATAAGTAGCCCAGAACATGCCCCCAGCATAGAAGTAGCCCAAGACATGCCCCCAGTATAGAAGCAGCTCAGAACATGCCCCTAGTATATATGTAGCTCAGCACATGCCCCCAGTTATGCATCATTCAGAACATGCCCCAAGTATATATGTAGCTCAGAACATGCCGAGAGAAAAAAAATTATCAAAGTCCATTCAGCTCACCTACTCTGCTGTCCCAATGAGCTAGTGCATGGAGGATGAGTTGGTGTCTGCAGGGAGGATCGGAGTCGGAACAAATGATATAAGAGATGAAGATATCCAGCATATAGCCATATACTAGTAGAAGACCTGTGTTAAGATTAAAAGATTAAAAAATTATGACGCCATACCATGAGAAAGAAAAACGTACACATTTCGATTCAAGATAGATTCTGAGACTAGACTATTACTTTGATTCTAAATTGATTTGAAACGTCCAATAACCAGTGGCATGTGTATCTTACGGCAGTCCCTTTGCTTGATGCTGAGGGTGGAACTCTATGCGATTGCCTACCCACATCTACCCCTTGTCCCGGACCTGCTAATATTAATGTGTCTGGTCAAATTGTTAGAACCAAACTTGATGAGGGTGGTATGATGGCATCACATATCACTATTGTCCTCACAGTTTTACAATACCGTTCAGGTCAATTAGCATGTGCCGGAGAACACAAAGATTAGCAAATTAGACATTAGCACCCTGTGCTCTTCCCGGATGAGAGCAGGCACACATTTAACAGATGTAAAAGAGTCTGGAGATGCTGTAGAGAACGTTCCCCAACATCCTCCAGTATGAACGATCTGGCCAGTAATGGTGTGGGGAGGCATATCTTCATAAACTAGCCAGAGGTACACTGACTGCCATTACGTCCCGGGATGAAATCCTCAGACCCATTGTGAGGCCATATGCAAGTGCAGTGGGCCCTGGGCTCCAGCTGATGCTAGGCCTTATATGGCTGGAGTGTATCAGCAGTTCTTGCATGATGAAGGCATTAAAGGAAATCTACCATTTGTTTTTATGCATTGTGAACCAAACATACCTCGAGAATGCTGTAATGACACTGATACAGAAACATATCTTGTTTAATCCCTGGTTTTGCTCAAAAACAACTATAAAATTCAGGGCCTTGGGAAAGCTGGCCAAACACTGCCTGCCATGCATAAGCACATTACATCGAGCTTCTTGAACTGTCCAGACAGGACTAATCAACCTGAGCTGGATGACTCATACACAGCTGCTGGGGATGGTGCAGATGGTGATTGATTACTTCTGCCTGTCAGGGAGAACACAGTGATTATATCATTCTTTGCAGCAGTACATGACCCTGCATAGAGTACAGAATGTATCAAAAAGATGGACCCATATTAATATCATAATATTGCTGCATCCATGAACTGCCATGAATATAATTCTTACCATTTGAAAGATTCATAGGATTACCACAAGAGGGTCTACACATACAGGCCTAGCTAAGACCTGGCAATTTGAGAAAAATGGCTGTTTATGTTAGGGAAATAGCACAAGATGACCATGCACAGTCTGTGAGACTGATTTGATGCATTATAAAGCAAACATACCTTGAGAATGGTGTTGCTACATTGATTCAGGATCATATCTTGGTTAATCCCTAATCTGAGTGGTTTTGCTGAAAAAATTATTTTCCATTCAGGGCCTTGGGAAAGCAGGGACAGACTGGCTGGAACAGACAGCTTGGAATTACAAATAGCTGCTATGTAAAGCATGACTAGTCAAGCACTAATCAACCTAAGCTGAATGACTCGTACACAGCAGGGATGTTGCAGCAATTGATTATTCTGTCTGGTAGGAAGAGAAGTGCAGGAGATGATGATGCAATCAGAGAGAAACTCTCCTGCTACGAGAAGCGGGAAAGCAAGCGCCAGAGCAGAGATAGAAGCCACAGATATTAATTATCATAATGTTATATCTGTTTTATCAGCAAAACCACTCAGAACAGGGATTAACCAAGATATGATCCTGCATCAGTGTAGCTACAACATTCTCAAGGTATGTTTGCTTCATACTGCATCAAATCAAATGGTAGATTTCCTTTAAACTCATTGGGGAGTTTTTTTTTCATGATGACTTGATGCATTGTCCGCTAGTGATTAATCCCCTACCTGCACATGATAAGGACATTAATTCTGCCATAGTCTGCACCAGGATCCTTGCAGCCTGACCCATTTTTCCAACATGAAAATTTTTATTGCCAGATCTTGAAATGGAATTCATTGGTCCTGAAAATGCTCCACAATGAATATGGTGATCAAGTCCACTAGGAAGCCACTTTTCTCAGCAGTCCTAATTTGTATCCTCATCTTCCCTTTATCTGTAACAGTCAGATTTTAACTTAAAAAACTGTAAATCTGCTTTGCAGTTGATCAAAAAATAACATGTAGTAATTACCAATTATAATATTATATCATAATTAAATTTTTTCCATCTCAATAATACTATAGTTGTAGGGAATTGCTTATGGTTGGCAGATTACCTAAAGTTTTTTTGAAAAGTCAGCTGGGAGGGCAACTGTGAACATTTCTAGCTGATACCCAAGAGTTCTATAGGAAATTTAAGATAGACTACCATTTTTGTTGTTGTTGAGGCAAATCACAAATCGATCTTATACTGTATTCATCTACCACCAGGATGAAGGGTTGTAAACCAAGCACACTGACATACTGGTGTGCGTCCCCACTGGCTGGATCTGTTTTTTCTTAAGCTCCATTAACACCTAGGGAGCCTGGAGCACCTCAGGGGCATTAGCATAATTGTAAAGGGCATAAGAAGATAACATAAGAACATATCCTGCCAGAGGGGGCACACACCAGTATATGTCAGTGTGCTTGGTTAACAATCTTTCATCCTGGTGGTAGATGTCCTTAAAAAAAGTCATCAAATTCTTCAGATATAGACACCTGCCGCCCTCTTTAACTGCATGTAGGTGTTCTGCCATGGAGCCAGGGAATTCATTGGTTAGATTTAGCTGCTGAAATACCTCTTTGTGTTCTTTATAGAAATGTGAATTGTTGCTAGACAAAATTTAATTTTCACTCCAGCACCACACTATTCCATTCCAGTGCAATATCACAGCGCCCTGACCTGCAGCTCCTATATTTTTCTTGGACACGGTACAACCTTACACCTCCATTTTTTTTTCCTGTTTCAATGAAAAGTGCCATTAGTACAGGAAACAGAAATTTTTAGATCTGAATATATTAAGAAAAGATTTCCAGATTGATGGGAATATATGTATACATGTGTATGAACTGTGCACTCTTCATTCTAAACATATCATCTTACTTTTAATTAGTCCTTTTTAGTTTATAAGAGCAGAAGTTTTGCGTCTTACATATCATTCAGTTAGACACTGCATACTTATTCTATATATAAATAAAGTCATTCATATACTTCATTATGAAATCTACATTTTTCAAATGAACCAGTGTTTTATTTAAAAATGGCCATTAGGGATTTCCTTTTGGGTATTAAATGTCAAGGAAATGGTCAACATCAGGCGCTATAATGGTTAATGTGGTTGGGAACCACATCAAGGTCAGGTCTCCAAAGTGGGCAGTGTGGTCAAGTACAAGCCAAAGTCTGAGCATTTGACAAAGATCTTGGTGTCCATTTCATATTGTATAGAGGCTCTGTTCCCTGATATCCACATAGAAAAGAAACAGGCTCACAACAGCGACCTACATTAACTCCTTAAATACACAGACATTTTGAAGCTTAAAGGGCTATTCCCTATTTCAGCAAATAAATGTTTTTTGTTTAATAGTGAAAAGTTATACAATTTTCCAATATACTTTCTGTATCCATTCCTGATGGTTTTCTGGATCTCTGTTTGCTGTCCTTCTATAGAAAGCTTCATTGTTTATTTCATGGTGAAGCTTTATATAGAAAGACAGCAAGCAGAGATAGAAAACCATCAAGAATTGATAGAGAAAGTATGTTATATAAACAATAACATTAATCTGCTGAATAAAGAATACCCCTTTAACCCCTTAACGCTCTGCGCCGTAGCTCTACGGCGCAGAGGTATAAGGGGTGTATGAAGAGGGCTCACGGGCTGAGTCCCCTTCATACAGAGGTGGGGGTTTTTGCATTTTGCACAAAACCCCCACCGCTAATAACCGCGGTCGGTGCTTGCACCGATCGCGGCTATTAACCCTCTAAACGCCGCCCGCAAAGTCGCGGGCGGCGTTTAAAAGACGGCGGCGCGCGGGCGCCGCCATCTTTTTTTCGATCGCCACGCCCCCGAACGTCATCGGGGGGGCGGCGATCGGTTACCATGGTAGCCTCGGGTCTTCTTTTGACACGAGGCTACATGGTTTATGCAGGTTCGTTACAATGAGCCAGTGGCTCATTGTAATGTATGACCTGCAAAAACGCCATATATTGCAATACTGTAGTATTGCAGTATATGGTAGGAGCGATCTGACCATCTAGGGTTAATGTACCCTAGATGGTCTAAAAAATAGTGAAAAAAAAAAAAAAAAAAAGTTTAAAAAATAAAAAAAATTAATAAAATATTAAAAGTTCAAATCACCCCCCTTTCCCTAGAACGGATATAAAACATAACAAACAGTAAAAATCACAGACATATTAGGTATCGCCGCGTCCCAAAATGCCCGATCTATCAAAATATAAAAACGGTTACGGCCGGCGGTGACCTCCGAGGCGGGAAATGGCGCCCAAATGTCCGAAATGCGACTTTTACACCTTTTTACATAACATAAAAAATGAAATAAAAAATGATCAAAATGTCGCACAGACCTCAAAATGGTAGCAATGAAAACGTCGCCTCATTTCGCAAAAAATGACCCCTAACACATTTCCGTGCGCCAAAGTATGAAAAAGTTATTAGCGTCAGAAGATGGCAAAATTTTTTTTTCTTTTTTGTACACATTCGTTTAATTTTTGAAAATGTATTAAAACACAATAAAACCTATATAAATTTGGTATCACCGCGATCGCACCGAACCAAAGAATAAAGTAGGCGTGTTATTTGGAGCGAAGAGTGAAAGTCGTAAAAACTGAGCCCAATTTTTCCACATTTGGAATTTTTTTTCAGCTTCGCAGTACACGGCATGTTAAAATAAATAACATTACGGGAAAGTAAAATTTGTTACGCACAAAATAAGCCCTCACACAGGTCTGTACACGTAAAAATGAAAAAGTTATGGATTTTTGAAGTTGGAGAGCGAGAAATTAGCCGAAAAACCCTCCGTCCTTAAGGGGTTAAGCCTCAGGCCCGTTTTTTTGTAATCTAACATGTGTCGCTTTACAAAAGTTATTTTGAAATAGTTTTTTTCATTACAGAACAGTGGTAAATTTAGCTTGATAGGTTTTGTAATTATTTATAAAAAATTTAATTTTGTGAATTTAAAAAAAAAATCTCCTCTCCTTTTCAGATAGTACCACCCAAATTAGTTACCATTATTTCCCATATGTCTGCTTCATGTTTTTATCATTTTTAAAATGTCTTGATACTTTATTACAAGTCAAACATTAGTTTTGCAAGTTTGCAAGGAGATTTCAGAATTGACTATTTGGGGGATCATTTTCGTTTTTAATGAGCTTTGAATGATATACTATTACATATACTATATATATATATATATATATATATATATATATATATATATATATATATATATATGAACCCCTATGAATCACCACATTTTCAAACCTACAGCCCTCAGACTATTAAAAACAGCTTTTAGGAAGATTGTTAACCCTTTGATATTTCCATAGTAAATAAAACAAAATGGAGGTTAAATTTCGATTGGTCTAATTTTGTTGTCTAAATTTACAGATTCACAAAAGAAAAAAAGAGAAAACCCACTTTAAAATGTGTTATGCAATTTCTCCGGACTGAGGAGACACCCCACATTATACACGTTATGAGTTGTATAGGAGGACAGTGATATGCAGAAGGAAAGGAGGGCCATGCAGCAATCAGTTTTGCCTTGTAGAATTAAGCATTTTTTAGTTGTTTCATCTGCACAATTTTGTGAGGTATAAAACATTTGTTTTTTATGCTAATGTTGCAATGTCAGGGCTTTTTTTTGAGACATGAGATGCATTTTTCAGCTATACTATTTTGGGGTGGTTATGTCCTATTAATGAAAATGTATTAATGTATTTGTGGGGGAGTAGAAAAAACATCAATTGTTAACTTTATTCTACAGGTCAGTACAAGATTGGATTTATGTTGTACTTTACAAAAGTACTATATTGGTATAGATTCTAGATTTTTTAAATTACTTTTTATTGCATTTTATATAGTACAAGATAAAAATCATAATTTTGGGTTTTTTTAAAATAAATTTCAATTATGATTTTTTGTTTCATTGTAGGGGTTTGGGGGGGCATTTTTATTGATTTATTATTTTTTTTATTTTGAAAACTGTTTTTAACTTTTTTATTAGTCCCAATATGGGATATGAACAAGCAATCATCTGATTGCTTGCTCATTATAAAACCCTGCAATACTTATGTATTAAAGGGTATTAGGAGTGTCTCCCTTCGCAATCACAATCATAATAATTCTTTATTTATATAGCGCACACAGATTACGCAGCGCTGCACAAAGCATGTCAAATTGGTCCCTGTCCCCACAATCTAAACAACCTAACAATATATTTTGAAGTGTGGAAGGAAACCGGAGTACCCGGAGGAAACCCACGCAAACATGGAGAGAACATATAAACTCTTTGCAGATGTTGACTTGGGTGGGATTTGAACCCAGGACCTCAGTACTGCAAGGCTACTCACCCAGCCACCGTGCCACCCAAATCACACATGAGATCTTACAGGCATTTACTATGACAACCTTGCGTTCTTAGATCAGACCCAGAGCTGCCATAGCAACGATCGGCACCCCCTCAGAATGCTGCATGGGATGCCGATCTCTGATTCCACTAAAATGTCTTGCAAATTTGTTTCAGAACCATCAAAGATTAGGACATTGTGCTTTTAGCTAAACTGTGAACTGGATATAATTGAAGATATAATTTTAGTAATAATAGTATTACCGCTACACCATTTATAATATTTTTCACATCATGGCATTTGTTTAGTAACAGTAGGGCAGTAATATTACTCACTGCATGGTGGAAATATCTGGTCCAGATACATTGATATTATTGTTAATATTGGTCATAATGTAGAGGCAATACATGTTCAGTAACAGTATCTGTAAATTTATACTGGCCGTGGTACGTTGTTTAAATACGGAAATGAATATTTAGAGCAATATGTACACCCTGACTACAACTTCATTTTTTTCAAAGGAATTTTTCATGAACAGACTTTGCAGACAAAGCAAGCTTTTCCTTGGGACTATACCATTTCCACTATTGCAGGTACTAAACACTATGGCGGAGCAGAAGGTCTTTGACTACTTGGGACGGAAAATATTTTTTAATTACATTCTTATGAAATATATTATGTATCTTGAAACCCTGAAGAAGTTTTTGACCTTCCCCTGCGCATTCGGCCCAGGATGTTGCGAGCCAGTGGGGAGCTTTAGGACTAAACTATAATATAAGCCCTGAAGTTAAGTACTCCACGTCCCTGTAGCCTCTGCATGTAATTAGCATAAAAACATAATAAAGTATAAGCTACATTTAGGGAATCTACCATCAGGATCTACTGAATAGGTACATTCTTGGTGGTAGATTCACTTTAAGTGATTTTCTTATGCTTTGATATATATATATTTTGCACAGCTTAACTCCTTAGCGCTCCATGACATACTATTACTGCAAGAGCAATGTAAGTTGTAATAGCACGTCATGGAGCAGACACTGGTTCATCTGATTGACAGATCTAAATCGGCATCCGGAAACAAAGGGTGTCAGCTGAAATTTACAGCTGATATCCCCCTGTAACATCCACAGTTGGAATGCTAAATGCTGCGGTCAGCATCGGATTCCCCATTCGATCGGCGCCAACTGCGTTGCTATGGCAACCTCAGGGCTGTCAAAGACAGAACTTTACAGGTGATAATACTATTGTTCCATGACTAACCCATTCCATGAAGGGGAAAAAGAGCACACAGCGCCGGCAATGTATACAATTCAATAGTTATAAGAAGAGATAATCTGGTTACAGAAGTGGTTTGTACATAGAAATATCTTAACTGTGCTGCTGCAATTGACCTTTAAACCGAGACTGGCAGGTGTCGGATCAATATGTTCATGGAAGAGATGAAAAAACGATAAGGTCTTGAATTGCGCTGCTTGGTAAATTCAAATTCTTTTTTATTTTTAAAAGACAAATACAGGATGGACTACGCGTTTCGGGAACGAACCGTTCCCTTCATCAGGTCCGATAATATATTCTGAAAGAATATTTAACATAAAATTGCATAAGAACAACGGTTCAATACGTACATAGTATTAAAAATAGTATAAAGTACATATATTATAATAATAAAAAATGGAGGGTTAAATGGATGCTTAAAATATTATTATGATGTTAATTTATATACAAATAGATAAAAGTGTGGCCACGTAATTATGACATGAAACACAAGTGAAATGCATCAGGTTCATGGAGAATAAAAGTGGCAGTAGAGAAGTTACATTCGGTTCTTAATTAGGAAGCGGAAATACATTCATAGGTAGTAATAGTAATTAAATTCATAGGGGACAGTAAAAAATATATAAATAAATAAATAAATTCATTCAGAAGGGATAGCGAAAAAATGAGATTGTAGTCACCCACCCTACAGCGTAGTAGACGTCAAAGTGGTAGACAATTCTTATCCCAATGTTTGAATGAAGGGTAGTAGCAGCTGTAGATAATTGAAATGGATGTGTAAATACATTATGGAGGGTGTATAAAGCGTCTAATCAAAGGGGCAGGGTGCTATTACCTGCCTACTTCAGAGTTCTGATGTCGTCTATGTAAGTAGAGGATACCTGAAATGTGCATAGAGAGGGTTAGGTGATGGTAGATATTGCCATGAGGAGGGATGGCAAACTGGAAGTGTAGGTACTTACGGCGCGTGGTGGAGAGGAAGGTGCGCGGTGATCCAGCTACAACGCTGTATGTGGCGCTCACGCTGACAGCCTGGAGTTAAATGCCGGCGGGCGGCTGGATTGCGCATGCGCCAAAATTTTCTACGGCGGCGCGTCAGAAGAAGATTTTGGGACACCGGGTCTCGCTGGTGCCGGTGTCGGGCTGTGATATCACAGCCCAGACCCGGCACTAACACCCGGGATCGGAAAAACTCCGATCCCGGGTGTTTAACCCCTCACACGCCGCGGTCAAGCATGACCGCAGCGTGTAAGCGTGTCCCACGTGGATCGGACCCCCCCGGTGTGCTTACCGGGGGATCCGATCCCTCCTGCAGCTGCCCCGGGTCCGGCGAGTGACCCGAGGCTTCCGGCTTCTCTTCTCGCCGGGTCCTGCCTTCCAGGACCCGGCTGTATGTAACTGAGCATGCGCGGCATGCTCAGTTACTTACACTTTACACAGCAATACAAGTGTATTGCAGTGTAAAGGCTTGAACAAGTGATCGGATGATCACTTGTTCAAGCCAAAGGAAGGAAAATGTAAAAAAGTAAAAAAAAAATATTAAATAATTTTATAATAATAAATAAAGAAATAAATAAAATAAAAGTCCCAAAATCTCCCCAGTTACACATATAAGGCAAATAAAGTATATAAAACACAAAAACATAAAAAAAGTACATATTTGGTATCACCGCGTCCGTATTAATCTGTACAATAAATCTAAATCAATATTGAACCCGCTCGGTGAACGACGTAAAAAAAAACACAAAAAACTTCCCGTAATATACAATTTTTCATCAAACACCATCACAAAATATGTTCTAAAAAGTGATCAAAAAAAGCTAAGTTCCCTAATATGATACGAATGAATAGAACAACTCTTTTCGCAAAAAATAAGCCCTCAACCAGATCTGACAACAGAAAAATACAGAAGTTATGGCCCTGAAAAGTTATCAATAGTAAAAACAATGCGATTTTCTCCAATATTGGTTTTGCTCAGTAAAATTGAGCAAAGATGAGCAAAACTATATAAATGAGGTATCACCGCAATCGTAGTGAACCAGAGATTAAAGATAAAATATTATTTTTACGTTATGGTGAGCGGGGGGAAAAAAAGGGCTAAAAATCCAAAATAAAAATTGATGATTTTGTTTGTGTCCCCCTTGAAATAGTTAATAAAATCTCATGAATAAGCTATAGACCCCCAAAATTAATTATCTATACATTGTATCTCATCTCGTAAATAATAAGCCCTCATATGTTTACATTACCAAAAAAAAAAAAAATTTATAGCTTGTACAATGTAACAATAAAAATCTGCTGTACATGTCGCTGCTTTGATCCTATGCCTGGCCGTGCGCCCATACAGCAGGACACCACCACATATGAGGTATCTCTACACTCGGGAGAAATTGGGCATCAACATTGCAGAGCGTTTCATCATTTTATGTATTATGAAACTGTCAGTTTTGGCCTAAATTAATGTATTTTCCAAAAAAATTTAAAAGTTTCTAAATCGCAGGTCCATATTGTTTTAACCCATGTGAAACACTTAAAGGGTTAATAGACTCAATAGAAGTTGTTTTACACACGTTGAGGGGTGAAGTTTCTATAATGGGGTAATTTATGGGGTTTAATTATTATTTAGGCCTTTCAAAGTCACTTGGAAGCTGAGTTGTCCCTCAAAATGTGAGTTTTGGCAATTTTCATGAAAATGAGAAAAATCGCACCTAAAGTTCTGCACCTCATAACATCCTGGAAAAATGACAGGACGCATAAAATATCATCCCAACATAAAGCAGACATTCCGTAAATGTTAATTATCAAGCTTTTTGGGTAGTTTTACTTCCTGTCTGGATAGCAGAACATTTCAAACTTGGAAAATGAAGAATTTTTACAAACTTTTGCCAAATTTTCACTTTTTTTCAGAACAAAACGCAAAACTTATCACTTAAATTATACAACTAACATGAAGTACAATGTATCACGAGAAAACATTCTCAAAATCACCTGGATATATTAAAGCGTTCCGAAGTTATAACCAATTATCGGGAGACATGTCAGATTTGAAAAATCGAGTCTGGTCATTGAGCAGAAAACTAGTGTCGGTGATAAGGGGTTAAACACGTTCCAGCGATTCATTAAGCTCATATGGGCACATGGTGTTTAGTTTAAAAATCCAAAAATTTTCTCTTTTGATGAGTTGGGATAGACGGTCAGGGTGATCATTAGGAATTCTTTCAATGGGAATTAGGCTTAAAGAACCTATATCATTATTATGATGTTGGTGGCAATGCCGGGATACGCTTTGTAGTTGATAACCACTCTTAATCTTGCACCTGTGCGTATTGATTCTTTCCCTAAGGGTTTGGGTTGTCCTACCTTACATATTGAAGCGGACAGGGACATTGAAAAAGATAAACGACAAAGTCAGATGAGCAGTTCATAAAGGTAGAAATGTGAAATATTTCACCCGTGGCTGAGGAACGAAAGTCTCGGACACCGTGTGAGATGAGGTCGCATGTCATGCAGCGGTTGTTGTTGCATCTATAGCTTCCTTTGAGATTTGGAAATTTGGAATTTACGCTTTATACACCCTCCATAATGTATTTACACATCCATTTCAATTATCTACAGCTGCTACTACCCTTCATTCAAACATTGGGATAAGAATTGTCTACCACTTTGATGTGTAGCTTCCTTTGAGATTTGGAAATTTGGAATTTACGCTTTATACACCCTCCAGCCGCCCGCCGGCATTTAACTCCAGGCTGTCAGCGTGAGCGCCACATACAGCGTTGTAGCTGGATCACCGCGCACCTTCCTCTCCACCACGCGCCGTAAGTACCTACACTTCCAGTTTGCCATCCCTCCTCATGGCAATATCTACCATCACCTAACCCTCTCTATGCACATTTCAGGTATCCTCTACTTACATAGACGACATCAGAACTCTGAAGTAGGCAGGTAATAGCACCCTGCCCCTTTGATTAGACGCTTTATACACCCTCCATAATGTATTTACAAATCCATTTCAATTATCTACAGCTGCTACTACCCTTCATTCAAACATTGGGATAAGAATTGTCTACCACTTTGACGTCTACTATGCTGTAGGGTGGGTGACTACAATCTCATTTTTTCGCTATCCCTTCTGAATGAATTTATTTATTTATTTATATATTTTTTTACTGTCCCCTATGAATTTAATTACTATTACTACCTATGAATGTATTTCCGCTTCCTAATTAAGAACCGAATGTAACTTCTCTACTGCCACTTTTATTCTCCATGAACCTGATGCATTTCACTTGTGTTTCATGTCATAATTACGTGGCCACACTTTTATCTATTTGTATATAAATTAACATCATAATAATATTTTAAGCATCCATTTAACCCTCCATTTTTTATTATTATAATATATGTACTTTATACTATTTTTAATACTATGTACGTATTGAACCGTTGTTCTTATGCAATTTTATGTTAAATATTCTTTCAGAATATATTATCGGACCTGATGAAGGGAACGGTTCGTTCCCGAAACGCGTAGTCCATCCTGTATTTGTCTTTTAAAAATAAAAGAGAATTTGAATTTACCAAGCAGCGCAATTCAAGACCTTATCGTTTTTTCATCTCTTCCATAACCCATTCCATGACTAACTGAATACTAACCCGTTCAGTTGCACATGGGCCAAATGAAGAAGGGGGGGGCTCCATGGTGGTTAAACGTGTTTGCTCCCTCACAGTCTCTGCATGTCTCTCATAAATTGATTGATTTTTATTATTAAATAAATACCTGCCCAGGATCATCAGGATTGTTACCATTGTAAGTCAAAACCAATTCATTACCATAAATCACAGGGATATTACCAAAAACCCCTTTACTACACATGGCTACCAAGTATATATTGTCGTCTCTGTGGAATTTGCCACACAGATAACTTATGATCTTCACTTTTACATTGTCCTCTGCTTCCCATCCTGGGAAGTAATGTTGCTTTTAAGAGAGCACTCCTGAAAACACTAGTAACAAAAAGTGTGCACTATGTAAAATACTACCTAATCTAGCCTCCACACCATATAATGCCCACCCATTGGGGCTCTACACAGTATGATGTCCGGACACTTTATTACCCCTTATTGAGCTTATAAACCCTACACAGTATGAGGCTACATATTGTGATTCCCACAAACTTTATTGTGAGTCCCTAAACTTTATAATGACCTCTTAATTATGGCTCCCATACAGTATATTTAATACATTTTATAATACACCCCTCATTGAGAGTACATGTTAATATCACACCATGAAACATAACTTAAAACCGGGAAACATATTCTTTATTGCATAAATATTTTAAGAAATGAGTATGTTGTATTTTGACTAGATCTATACATTTCCAGAATGCCAAAAAGCAGAAGTGTTATGAGTCAATGAGACCACTGTAGGGAATTTTTTAGAAGGTTTACCCAAATAACTGTGACCTTTGCTCATAAAGGAAACTTTTAGGCTAATGTATGCATTGTGTTTATGAAATAAAATGAAAATCCCCTTATTGCAAGCAAAGATTTTTTTAAGGGGTTATTCAGTTTAAAGACAAAATACTTTTAATTCCTTTTTTGTGATCATCACCTAATCCCAAATTTATTTTACAAATATATAACATATTTACAAATTATTTGACAAATATATAAATAGTAAAAATCTAAGAATTGAGAGTGTGGGACCTCTGAGGGATAACTTAGGGGACATGGTTGAGGGGGATAGACCTATCTATTTAAAGTCTCCTTCTTAACTGTCTTTACCCAGGAACGTCCCATGGTGGAAGACATGATGAGGAATAAGGTGAATCCTCCATTGAATCTCAGCTGCTTAATGCATGAAGAGGTACAGCGCCGCCTCAACACCATTAAAATAGACTAATCCATGGGCCCAGATGGTATACGCCCCTGGTACTGAATGAAAGATGTACTGTGATGGACAGACCATTATTTCTAATATTTGAAAATTTATTAAGGACAGGTTCTGATCCACAGGACTGGCAAATAGCAAATGTGGTGCCCAAATTTAAACAAGGGTCAAAAAGTGATCTTGGAAACTGTGAGTCTAACATTGGTTGTTGGGAAAATATTTAAGGGGCTTATTGAAGATGCTATTCTGGAGTATCTCACTATGCATAACCTTATAACCCAGCTTTAGCATGGGTTTGTGAGAGATTGGTCCTGTCAGGCTTCTACGAGGAGGTACGTTCTAGTCTGGATTTGGGGGAGGCATTGGATGTTGTATATCTGGACTTTTCCAAGGTATTTAATACAGTGCTGCATAAAAGTTTGGTACATAAAATGAGACTGCTGGGAATAGGGGAAAAACGGTGTACTTGGTTAAGCAAATGGCTTAGTGATACAAAACTAAGGCTCATCATTAATGGCACATTGTCAGATTGGGTTGATGTTACCAGTGGGGTGACATAGGGATCAATATTGAGGCCACTTCTTTTTAAGATTTTTATTAATGACCTCTTAGAGGGTTTATAAAGTAAATTTTCCATATCTGCAGATAAAACTAAGTTCTGTAAAGTAAGTAATACAGAGGAGGATAGTATAACAGGGTGGCATGGTGGCTGAGTGAGTAGTGCTTCTGCCTTGCAGCGCTGGGGTCCTGGGTTCGATTCCCACCCAGGTCAACATCTGCAAAGAGTTTGTATGTTTCCTCTGTGTTTGCATGGGTTTTCTCAGGGTACTCCAGTTTCCTCCCACACTCCAAAACATACTGTTAGGTTGTTTAGATTGTGAGCCCCATGGGGACAGGGACCAATTTGACATGCTTTGTGCAGGGCATACTACTGGGGGCACGCTGTATACTACTGTGGGGAGGCTGGGCTGGCTGTATACCACTGGGGGCAAGCTGGGCTGGCTCTATACTACTGGGGGCTAGCTGTATACTACTAGGGGCAGGCTGGGCTGGCTGTATACTACTGGAGGCAGGCTGGGCTGGCTCTATACTACTGTGGGCAAGCTGGGCTGGCTGTATACTACTGGGGGCAAGCTGGGCTGGCTGTATACTATAGGGGGCTGGTTGGCTATACTGGGGGGGGTCTGTGACCAATGCATTTCCAACCCTCGGCTTATACTCGAGTCAATAGGTTTTCCCAGTTTTTGGTGGTAAAATTAGGGGTCTCGGCTTATACTCGGTCGGATTATACTCAAGTATATACAGTACTTGGAAAAGATTGATAGATAATAGTATATAATGTCCTACTTTATTAGGGATACACAGGTTGTGACACTCTCCAAGTAGCAGAAGTAGCCAATTCAATGAATTTCCATTCAAACAATGAGGTTGAGACACTATTAAAGATTTTTCCTATTATTTGCGGTTTACTCTGTATATTTTTGAGCCATTAACATTTATAGGAACAGATGGTACATTCTGGTCACACTGACTATAGAACCTTTCACCTCTAGGTCATTCTTGAAATCCAGACAAAATTGGGCATAGACACAAATCAATAAGTTAATATAAAATATCTTACAGACATTTGCTGAATGCAGGGTACTGTGGTGATTACTATTTCCATAATCCAATTCCCCAAAGAGAATTGGATGGATCCCTTCTACAGTTATACCATGTATAAATATATGCACATGTATTATTTGCAATTCATAACTGCTAATAATAAATGTATTCTATAAGTGGATTGTGACAATATATGTAACACTATTTAAAATCTCCTGCAATAAAAATGAATTAATGCAAGTGAAATATATATTAAAAGTCAATTACAACATTTTTTATTTTAAGTTATTGGCTAGAAACATTTTTAAGTAATGGATGAATGGTCAACTGATTACTCTGCAGTCTGCTTTTTCACACATATATTGCTCCATTTAGAGAGATTCAGTCCATGGGCAATAGGGGACATTCATTATGCATTCTCCACCAGCACATGAGAGAAAGAACATGAATCTCCCTGTCCCCGACAGTTTTTGGGCTTCTCCCACCCACACGTCACTTTGGGTGTGTGGGACAGGACTGTATAGTCTGGCAGAGACTATAGAAAAAGCTCCACCAGTTCTCCTGGTGGTCTACAGGTGGAATTGGCAGAGTTTTCGTCTGAGTTTGCATCTGTACCCAATAAGAGATTAAGAGGCTACGAGCACCAGACCGGCAGCGAGGATCTAGAAGATCTTGATGAATTGCTACAGAAAATATATTAGAATATTGTATAATTTTTAAACCGCCAGTCTTAATGAATTTCCTCCAATGTCTCTACAATCTTGGAAATTCCTAGTAGGTCATTTAAGATCAATTGTAATCAAATGTTTAGCAGCTATTGTTTAGTTATGAATTTGACCTACATACTTCCCAAAATGAAGGCCACAAACACTTAGACTTGTTAAAATAACAATGTACATGGAAATGTTTTAACCATAATAGGTACTACATTTACTCTATAAGGTGTCAATCGCCTCTAGTGGTAAAACGGACAACCATGGTCAGCCTGTGACCTGCAGTATCCCGTTTCATGGACCGTCCACAGAGCCCGGAACAGGATTGCTTAATTCATAATGTATATGATGTAAGGAGTCCCTTCTCCCGTTAAGCTGTATCATTATGTGAAAAAATGTATACATACGTTCCTACTCACATTGTTACTAACAAGTGGACTGATAACACAAAAAAATTGTCCACAATGGAAAAACTATGCTTTACTTAGCTGACATTTTATGTGTCAAATGACCAGTCACCTGCACAATAACGAGGCCACTTAAGCTTTTTGTGTCTCTCTATTGCTTTCAAGAGCATTTCAAATGGAAGCATAAAACTACTTGGTGCTTAAGATCTATTATGGAATCTAATCTATCGGTTATTCAGCTGTCTGAATGTAGCAGGCTTAATAATTTTGTAGTTTTTGTTGATTTTGCAGTACTTTACACATCATACAGTGTCACATCATAAATCATGTTGCCAACAAGGTTATAGATATTTTGACACTCAACATTTTGACACTCAACACTGCTTCATCCCTACTGGCTATAATTGTATTTTTACACGTCACGGAGGGTTTCCCCAGTAGATAAAAGTAGTGCAGTTTACAATGACTTTGGTTTTCATTTGAACAATTAATTGATCATCTTTGTAGTAATTTATCAATATTTCATCCTTTCATTTTATTTAAGTTGTACAACATAATAAAAATATATACGGCATTATTCTTTATTTGATGCTCAAATGTTGTATAAAATGCCTCCTGTTACACTGAGGCCAAATTCAATAATTGGGAATGAAGCTGCACGTTAAGTATATCATCGACACTATGTTATCAGCTTAGATATGTCATCATGCTGTCTAAAGCAGGCAACGTGTGAAAGAACATGTGCCTAATGAGAGCCGTGGTTCACTGAAATCTGATCAATCAGTCAGTTATTTAATCTCAGGCCCCCAGTGCACTGTAATAAAAAAATCACAGACATGCTGATTTATTTACCTCCCAAGCAACAAGTCAAATGATATAATGCAAAACAACAGGGATTGTGTTTTACCAAAAGCAATTAGGTTTCTGCAAAAAGTAACCTAAGCAAACTGACAAAACAAAACCATATGTTACATTATTACATAGTTACCCACACGGTACCAATTTGAGTTCTAGTGATGTTTTACATTATGTCAACAAGTTTTCAATGCAATGCAGCTGGGAGATATTTCGCTACGCTCTGCAGCATGCTATTCAGCAGTTGTTGAGACTTGGCTGCTGTGAAACCAATAAGGAAAAGTCCTTGCCTTCTAATTTAACAAAGAAAGGAGTGTCTGTGGATAAGTGGCATTTTGGAGTCAAGAGAGACCAAGACGCTATAGATTATAAAAGCATTGTCTGTCAAAGCATCTAATGTCTACTGGAAGAAGTAGGGTGCAAATGAATTTATGCTCTTACTTGAGTTTAGACTATCGGTTTTTCCATCTATACCTAATGTGGACTGGAAGGGCGATTGAAAAGCTGGTTGTCCATCAAAGTCTTGCATTATGTATCAAGAAGCAATGAAGAATCACTGGACATGACCCAAGAATGTCTAGTCCATTTCAGACCACTCAGACCTGCCCCTTGACCTGTACTTTTTCCACTGAGTCTACAGAAGCTTTTGACAAGAGTCATAAGCCTCTCATTCTAAAGCGGGAAAACATATTTCACTCCACACTTTTTCCAAGTTCCTGTCAGAAGAATATTTATGCGGTGCGCTCAAGAAAACGTATCATCTTTACCAAGTCTCCCGTAAAACCACCAAGCAAGCCTACTGACATGTGGAGGACAACAGCAATATTCCCTGTTTACTGCTAAAATATTATTGAGAATATTGAAAATAATGAACCCAAGGATCTATGGAACATATTGTGTTCTCCCTTGAGCCTTTTCTTGAACAGCTCCTTATCACTTTCAACCATTTAAGGGTAATGTGAGCTACTCATCCAGGCTTCTAAACCTAGCTAAGGAAACACATGTCCGTTTAGGGAAAGCCAAGTGGTTATTGCAAGAAAACTATAAAGCTAAGCATAGAAATTGGAAGCTTATTGGAGTAAGATTTGTTTTTTGTGGCTCACATTAAATAGCCCTCTGACCACAGAGGTTGTTGTTATGTAATACAACACGGCCAGGAAAATGATTGCATCTTTATTGTTAGACAGAAGATTCTGTCTGACAATAGTCATTTGCCACATTAACAATGCATAAATCATTTAATGTTAGCTTCATTGAAAGAACATGTGCTTTTCTTTCCAAAATAAGGACATTTCTAAGTGACCCCAAACTTTTGAGTGGTAGTGCATATATCTATATGTATATCTAAGTATATCTGAGGAGAGAATCTGCCACCTCCTACCTCACCTAGAAGTAAAAAAACTTTTTTATTGTTATGCAAATGCACTTCTCAGTGCACAAGGTTACAAGGTAAGGTATTTTTTATTATATTATTCCTACACTTTTTCTGCAACAGATTGTCCATAGTTGTGTAAAGGAGTGGCGTTCCTTGGTGCTATGTAGCATGAAAACAAGAATACATAATAATACATAGTGGTAGCAAAATATATAAAATAACTACAATCTATACTATTCAGATGGCACTATATAAAAATTTATTCGGGATGTAGCATGTATTATATTGTATTTAGGGGCTGAAGACATCTTGACAGAGTTTATCAGTGATAAATACTGCAATGACCAGTAGAAGTCACCAGTGAGTTACTACATGCCATTTCTGATTAGTAATATAGTCACTGACTAGCCTTCTAGATTGTGCGATAAATCTTACCATGCAAAGTATCCTCCACAGCGTACCAGTGAGCACAGTCACACCACAAAGTTCAAATCTGGTTTGGTGGTGCCAGCATTTTATAATTATTGGTGGAGGCTCTATTTTGAGATTTGGCTGGTAATGTCAATGGGCATAATATAGCTGGGGGGTTTGCAAAAGAGTGCCTTATTTTGAACCCTGCATCAAGGCCTATAAGTCTTTAGCTATGTCCCTGGCCCTGCATTCTCTACTTCTGTGACTAAGCCGGTGATCAGAAGAACATTAGTGGTCCATAAGAATGAAGTAGTGGTGCAGAAACAGGTGCACAATGGGGAATATTTACTATGGACTTTGCACGTTTTTTTATGTGCAAACTGCTTACACATGTATTTAAGAACTGTCCACGACACGTGTCGTGGCTGCACTATTCTTCACAAGACACACATTTTGTCAGTGAAAGTCAGAAAGAAATGTATGCACACCCAAGGGTGTACCAAATAAAAGTCGGAGCAGTGCTGAGGGTGCCAGATTCATAAAGAACCGGTGACACAAATCATTAATCTGGTGCCCTCTGCACATTAGAACCACAGTAAGACCACACTCTAACTGGACTTTTAATCAGCTGCAGGAGGTTCAGGTGTCCCTTTCATACCTGAAGGCACCCATCTGAAATTGCCTAATTATCTTATCAGGCTTAGGGATCTTTGCCTAAATTTATCCATGATTTTTAATTTTTTTGTGTGTAAACCTCACCTTGTATGTATTTGGCGTTTGCTTAAATGCGTTACTTTTTAAATTAGAATTTGTTTAAGTGTTACATGTTATCCACAAAAAACTGCACCACTCCAATATATGTGGCACTTTAAAGCCCGTTTTTGGACTCTTTTTCATTTTCTATTGTAGCAGCAAGAAGCATTGGGTTGAATACTCCCTTTAACCCTTCTTTTTAGTACTAGTGTAAAGCTGAAACACCATGCAAGAGTTTGCAGAATTATGCCTTAGTGAGACCTTATTGCTCAATATACAAATACAAAACTTTTGTATTGAAAATCTGTTGAGGGAACAAATTTAATAATTAATATAATGGAAAAAGTCAGTTCTAAAATTGCACAGTACATTTTTCTGCTTAGCAAGCATACTGTACCTTAATCTGTCAGACAATGCAGTCATTTAAAATGCCCCTTTACATATTTGTTGGCAACTCAACTAATAGATTTTTTATTATTAGAAAAAGTGGAACCTTAAAAGTGTGTACACGTGTCTGCAGCGGAAGAAAGACAGGATGTTCTTTACCAATACTTCTCATTTCTATGTATGAAAATAATATATTCTTCCCATTCTACTGGAAAACTTTAATGTAAAAAATATTATGTGGTTAAAAGGGGATTCATGGAAAAACACTGGCAAAGCAGATATTTGCACATAATTTTCATTACATTCCATTAAAGAAATGCCTGAAAATATATTTCGGAGTTGTTAAAGAAAAAGATTTCTGTATGATGGCCCAGATCTATTATTCTGGCTGCGGCAATTTTCTGTCCTTTTTTGAACTGGAAAGAACAGTCTTTGGGGTCTGCACATGTATTTAAGAAGTGTTTGCGCCATTTTTGCGTCGCGTCTGCATTAGGCCAAGACAGAAAAAATGTGCACATAAAGGGACGTGTTAGTGCATAGTAGAATTTGCGACACATTTAATACAGCGACTCAACAGAAATGTGTCACACGCCGTTTAGTAAAGGTGCATCTAAAATAAAATGGTGCACACTTCACGAGCAGTTTGCCGCACTTTTGGTAAATCTGGGTCATTATGATCAATTCATATATTTATAGTACTGTTATACTTTGGAAATTTGGTCTATTTTTGTTTTGTTTTCTGTTAAGCCCCTTCTACACTTGCGTTGCAGATCACGTCAGAGTCTGATCAGGGTGCGATCAGGGTTTGGTCAGTGAAAAACTGACATTTTGCATCAGAGTTCAATCAGTTTTCAGTCAGAGTTTGTTCAGTGTTTTTCATGAGCGTTTTCAATGCATTTTGAAAGCAATTTCAATGTGTTTTTCACGGGAAGATAGCACGCGTAAAAAGGACTCAGGACTGAGCTCTATCTTTTCTCTGGCAATTGATTAGTGAAAAACGCATTGCACTTGCATGTGTCTCAGAGTGCAATGCATTTTTGATGCATCTCCATAGACTTGTATGGTGCGTTTTTTACGCGCGTGACTTGCAAAAGTAGAGCATGTCGAGATTTAAACGTGCGTTAAAACAAAAACCTGCGAGTGTGCGTGAAAAAGAATGCAAGTCTGAAAAAACCATTACAATGGGTCAGAGTGAAATGCAAGTTCTGTGCGTCAAAAGCATGCGCACAACACGAGTGTGAAAAACGCCAATGTGAAAGGGGCCTTAGTAATTTATTGCTGCAATTCTTTGGCCCTTTTTCCTTCTTTTATCTCTCTAATGTTCTATTTAAACACTGATTGATTTATTCATTATTATTGCTTTTTTCCCCTGCAAAATAGTTTTGAACTTCATTATTTCTTGTCAAGCCTTTGGGATAAGGAAGTTTTACACAAATATTTCTTTATTATATTTAAGTTTATGTTTTCTAAGGTAATAGTCGGAGCAGAGTTATAGAGAGTTCTATAAAAATTGTGATTTTGTTTTTTAAGATTTGCTTGTGTTTTGTTTTTGCATCATTGAAATTTTTTGAATGTCCTTTTAATTGTCATATCTATTAGGAAAAAGCAATTAAAATACAAGGAATTACTGGTATTCTAGAAAAATACAATGGAAAAATGAAGTTGCACTGAAGCCTCAGTCCTTTAATGTGTTAATGTGTATTTGTGTGAAAACGGTTTAACCTCTTAAAAATTTGGAAAAACTAAAAAATTTTTCCCTGCATTTTTTTTCGTTATCAGAATAGCCTTTTTGAGGTAAGTAGTTCTTTGTAATGGCACCATCGACTTATTTACATTGTATAATTTTGGCACGTGATGATTTTGGGGTGACATTTTATGAGAATTTAGGAGTATATACACATATATACACAGTGGCCCCTGAGTGACTATAGTAAAAACCTGCATTGGTGGGTTAAGAAGGGGATCATGACGGACTGATCTGTGGAGAAAAAATATGTTTTATTTAATAAAATATATTACAAAGTTTGTTTTATATTTACATGTACCATTTACTTATGCAAAAAGATATAAATAAAAACATTTTATCATCTTAGTAGTTGTTTTAGTAGTAATAGTGACTTTTCAAATTTCTTTTGGTTTATATCATATTATTATTTTTATTTTCTGCTTGCATCCATTTTTCTTTTCCTTAACTTATACAATTGGTCACTTATATGTTCTGTAGGAAGTTTGACATACTCTTCTTTACAACATTGTTTTAGTGTATTTTAAAGTGAACCTGTCACCACACTAACCCCCACAAGCCCACTAACAGTACATTCTTCTGTAATATGTACATCCCCTGGAGGTGTTTTCAGAATATTTCTTGGTTGCAGCCTGAATGAAAAATCATCTTTTGTAGGGAGTCAGGTAACTCCGCCTCCTGCAGTCAGGTAAGCCCACCTCTTGCAGTCAGACTGCTTTGTCCACTCCATGCATCTGGCCCAGCCCTGCTAATTGTGATGTAATTTCTATTTATCATGACCAGATGCATGGAGTGGGCAGAGACAACTGACTGCAGGAGGTGCGGTAACCTGACTGCAGGAGGCGGGGTTACCTTACTGTCTGACTGCTTCCTACAAAAGAATAAAAGCTGATTTTTTATTTATGCTGCAACCTAAAAATATGCTAAAAACACCTCCAATGGACATACATATTACAGAAGAAGCTACTGTTAGTGGGCTTGTGGTTATTTTTTATGTACAGCTCTTTCAAGCTAGCACCACAGGATTTACAGTACATTGAGTTGAAGCCTAGAACTTTACCAAGCCATTGGGACACCTAGATTCCTATCGTTTCTTATATATTCTGTTGCACATTGGTATCATTGTCCTGTTTTGTCAAGTTTTAGATCTTATATAGATGCCATCACATTTCTCTAAGCATACTTTACTATACAGAGATTGCGGTTGGTGCAATGGGGGTTATATATCTTTAGTCTGGAAATTTGCAAATGCCTTTTTTTTGGGGGGGGGGGGGTGGCCTGTTTGACTCATCTCAAAGGTTGTTAAATCCTTGTCAGTTTTTTGCAACTTTTGTTTTAAAGAAAAGACACACAAAAGTTGTAATTTTTGGAGAAACCCATTCTAATCTTTTTCCCACACCAGCCGGGATCTCAACATTTGGATTCGAAAAGACAGATTGGACCAACACAAAAAAATGTTCACTGCAAACTTGCTGGACATGGGAAAAAAATCTAAAAAAAAGTTTTAAATCTACCCATGCACCATAAAAAAAAAGTCCAAAAAATGCAAAAATACAGAAAAAATGCCCTTATTGGCTGCAAGGTACCCAAATCCTGTGCCTGCAAGCCTGAAACATTCACTTTCCCACCACTTTATGCTGTGCATTATGACATTTTGTTTTGTTAAAAGGACAGTTTTGAGTAACGTGTCCTTTTTGGAAAGAAGAGGCATTTGGCAACCTTTGTAAACAACACATACATTGCACATCCTGGCATTGGGATGTAAATTCCTGGGAATATTGGTCTTAAATGTTTTCAACTTGTGAAATAATCTTATAGTATGATGGACATCAAGTTGTTTGGAAATGGTCTGATGACAGAAGCAACAATTACTTCTCTAAGTTCTTTGCTGATATCTTTTCGCTAGACAAACTCCTGAATTCTCCAGACAACAGTCTAAACATCTGCTGCGGTCATACTTGCTGATGATCAATCCATTCAAGGAATTTAATTTGCAGCCACTGGCTACTACTTACCAACTTAATTATTTGGAATCAGTAAGGGTACCATAAGGTTTTCACACTTCTGTAAAATTAATAAAGACAATGGGGCACATTTTAAAAGGGCTTTGCGCCAGTTTTCCCGACTGGCTTTGCACGTTTTTTTTGGTGTAAACTGCTTGCACAGGTATTTAAGAAGTCTCCACGCCACCTAGGCACCATGCGACACAAATTAGGGGGCGTTCTGGTGCTCAGTCCAACCATGCGCCTGATTTAACATGCAAAGTCTTTTGCAAGCACTATGTTAAAGGTGCACCACAAAAAAAGTTGGTGAACTCTGTAGGGCCAGTGCAGGGAAGCGCCAGATTCATGATTTCTGGTGCATTTTTGGGCACACCAAGGAATATACACAGGCAGGGCCCTTTTAGTGCAGTTTCCCACATTCTTATTAAATGTGCCCCAAGGTAGCTTTTAGATGTTCAAACCCATAGCCCACAATTTACAATTGTGGAAATGCTCTGTCCCAGTCCCTTAGCCATCACAATTTGGTCCCATGAATAAGGGCATGAATCCTATTGTCCAAAAGCATTAACTTTGCCTTCATATGGCGGATGGATGCATATATTTCAACCATGTTTGAATAAGATTGCCAGTGTTTTATTGTGGGACTAGGAATTCTGTGTGATTCTTTATAACATACATAATGTTCTTTGTTGTTCCAGTGAGTGGGTGAAAGTGTTAGACACTTCTGCTTCTCATGTGCAGTGTATGAGGGACAGAGAGTTAGTCTCTGCTCACGTATTAGAGATGGAAAGCAAATTGGTGTAATATAGTGTAATATGGTGTATTACACCAAGGTATTGCACAAAAAAGGAAGCTATGGCCCTTAAACCAATAAGTTTGAAAATTTGTTAAAAATACCTCAGTTATTAAAGCCTTTTAAGGTCTGGTCAGAAAGGGTTTACGATGCCTTTTTGGTTGCCACCTTTCTTATCCTCACCATATCAAGTTCCTGCCGCAATGTTGTCCCTGTAAATGTCACTGCTAGTCTAACAATTACAGGACATCAGAAACAGTGGGGACAACAGCAATGATGGCCTAGGTTCTACTAGAAGTACAGATTTTGAAGGCTTGTCCTCCATCTGTATCCCACCCCTCCATGTCCGTGTAGGAGATCTTATTAATATTACTTAACAACCCATGGTTTTCATAAAATCCCACAAATGGTATCCATATGTGTCAAGTAATAACTTACCTTTCCTCCAAATGAGTTTTTCTCCAGCTGTGCCACCCATTGTTATTTGTTGCAGCCAAGGCCTTCCCCCACGGATCCATTGGCACCCTGGTGGGACAGTCTAATACTGGATAGGAATCATTAAGTCAGAGCCAATCTAAAGGTGACAACTGTTTTCTACAAACACTTTCCTAAAGTCATTTTTTTTATTTAAGAAAATACCTTGAATCTTGCACCACATTGCTACTAGAATTCCCAGCAAACTGTGTGCTTCAGCAAATTCCTATTGTTTTTAACAGGTTGGTATTATCTCTAATAAAAAAAAAATGTAAACTTCACAACTAAAGGAAAGACACAACTTTAGTGGACTATAGCGGATCATCAAAGATTATTTACTGATGTATCAATTTCCTCCAAATGAGTTTGTCTCCAGATGTGCTTTGGGGACCTATTATTATTTGTTACAGCCAAGCTCCCCCTCACCCTCCCCGCCCCCCATTGGATCAAAACTAAATCCATAAGGCTATTGTGAATGGTTTATTTAATGTGCATTCACACATGGCGTTTAACCTGTGTGTTACAAAGCACTAGCAACAGCTAAAGAGAGATTTGGGTAATTAAATTGATGTTAACATGTGCGTTTACAAAATGCAACCATATTTATTATGTTAACACATGCATTCATATAATGAACATTATTCATTTGTAAACGCAAATGTTACCTGCAATTTAATTGTGCAAATATCTCTTTAGCTGTTGCATAGCGTTTTGAAACACATGCGTTAAACTCCACGTGTTAATGCACCCTAAGAATTTGCTGATGCATAACAATTAACATTATGGTTACCCGTGTGAAATAGTTCTAGAATATATAAATTACACATGGCGACAATCGCTTGTGTCTCTTTTTTACAATGTGATATGCCAATTTATAAATATTTTAATACTGCCATGTTTTACTTATTGATTTATCTGCTCGTGTTCCTACTTAAGTCACCCTTGAACTCTATACATAGGTCAGTGCTAAGAAAATTTGCCATTTACTGCAAAGTGACCACCAGATCAATTCAGTCTAAAGCATTCAATAAGTTTTGGAAATTGTAGGAGAGTCGAGTAATACCATCTTTTCTTACCAAAAGTACTTAATGAAATGACTTACGACCTGTTAATAGACAGAGCCCTTAAAATTGTTGTTGACGTGCTTTGATTCAGACCTGATTCCTATCTTAGTTCCGAGATATTGCATACCTAAATTAATTTTTCGGAGCAGGGAATGCAGTCAAATTCAGTTAACAATTTAAAAAAAAAAATGCAATGACTCCCCCTGGTGGCAAGAAAAAGCAGGGCATTGAATTAAAACCACAAATTAGCTAATTCACATTTCAGGATTTAACATGAATTTCATTCTTTTGTGGTGATATGAAATATGTTTTACATGTAGATATTAGATATTTGGCTAAAGTCAAAATGTAGAAACAAACAGCATGAAAGGTGTACAGATTGATTCACACACAAGAAAGGTAGTGGCTCAGATATATAACACCCGGTGCAATGATCCTAGTTTTAGTTTGCATTTTCTTTGTGCAAGTTGTGGGGCATTATTTAATAGTGTCGCTCACTCTTGGTTTATCCAAGGGTCGCCTCCAGGTTTTAGTGAGGCCTTTTACAGTGAACGTGGCAGCATTAAAAATTCAAAAACTAAAACAGCCTTGTTAACTAAAATATTCACAAAATGCAACAACATTTGCAAGCATCAAAGACACTTTTGAACACAGTGGCTATGCATCATGGAGGTCTAGCACACCATTATACTGAAGGCTATTTAGTAACATGGGTTGAGATAAGCTTACAACTAATTCCCTATTAACCACACGGGGTGTTACTGTTCGGGCGCCAGCGCACTTGCAGCCGCCAGCAACTTCACCATCTGTGTTCATTTCTACGCCAGACAGGGTCTAAGGGCATTAGCCACAACATTTCCAATGGAATTCCATTTTCATAAATTTTCAGGCCATGTTTATCAATATTTAAATTGTAATCAATTTAAAGGGGCATATTTATCAGGACCTCTGCACACACGTCAGTGCTAGAACTTGTGATTATTTGCCCCAATCCGCCACCTTCACGGCCGGCCGAGCGGAGGCTGCGGCCGGTTGGGAGTGGGCAGGCGCAGGCGGTTTCTGTCCCCACTCTGGCGCACTCGCTGCTGCTGGCGACTTTTCACATGTGCCTGCATTCATAATAAACGCTGTGAGGCGGCCTGCCTGATACATCAAGAGGTGGAAGCCTCTTGATGTATCCCGCTGCAAATATGCAGCGGTGGGCATATCATATGCCGACGCACAAGCACCGGCATATGATAAATATCCCCCATAGTATGTGGAATAAATGTCAGTTTGATTCATGTTATGATAAAGAATATTGTACTTTTTAACTATCTGTATTGGGCTCTCATTCAGATGTCCATTGCTTTGCAGGTACTAAAAGTTCTACAAGCTAAGAAGCCTTTGATGCAGATGTGAACCCAGTCTTTAAGGAGATCTAACATGATAAAAAACCAGGGGCACTAACTCATAGGTCCAGACACTGTGACTGTGGGAATCTTCTTACATTTGTAATACATGGGCCTGCCTACTAAAATCAACTTTTAAAACCATGGTAATGAGCCAAAAGGGCTATGGGGGGCATCAATCACAATCTGTTACACTGTCTCACAGAGGGTCTCTGGTAATGCTCCCCAAACCCCTCCTGGCTCATTAGTAACATTTTAAAAGTTAATTATAGAAGGCAGGAGCAATGGATAACAAATGTAAGAAGATTACCACAGTCACATTGCCTGGATCTATAAGTTAGTTACCCTGATTAATCATGCTTGATTTTGATGGCAGACTAAATGAAGCATCTTAAATAATCTAGAATCCTATCCTATATCGATTTTATCCAGAAGTGCACATTAGATAACTGTATTTATTATCTCTGAAATATACCATCACATTTAAGCATGAAAAACCAGGGGCACATAGATCCAGGCACTGTGACTGTGGTAATATGCTTATACTTGTTATCCATAGTCTCCTTCCTTTTAAAAACAACTTTTTAAATTATGCCAATGAGTCTCAAAGGCTCTGGGGACGTTACCAGAGCCCCTCCGTGCTGCAGCTCCACAGGCTGTTACACTGCCCCCTCCCACTGTGTGAGATTATAGCAGGCTAAGAGAGGAGGGAAGTGCTGAGGGAGCGGAGGGGGAAGGGAGACAATGTAACATCCTGTGATGCTGCATCAAGGTGGGGCTCTGGTAAAGCCCCCACAGTACTTCTACATCATTAGCATAATTTTAAACATTGATTTTAGAAGTAAGGAGGTCAAATATAAGAAGATTATCACAGTCACAGTGCTTATCGTGGTGGTTTATCATGCTTGATTATACTTGATTTTGATGGTAGATACTATGGACTTAGTAATAAGGAGTTGTTGTGACTGTATAATACTAAGGGCAAACCACACGCCCCAGCACTGAGAAGCACCTATACGCGTATCAGCACTATTTCCAGCATTGGAATAATGTTCATAGCCATCTGGAAGACTTTCATATTGAACAAGCATTGATGTTCTCAGGTGCACAGTCCTGGAAAAGACTTGTGGCCCGTGTCGATAGCCCAAAACATTGATGCAGAAACACGTGTCACAGACACGTATTGACTATGAGCTGCATTTAAGCTGACAAAAAAGTCCAAAGATGATATCAAACCTTCACAGAAAGTCTACAGAGTCTAGACTCTCATTTCTACATTCATCTATTAATAGCTTTTCCTGCCTCTTATTCTTTTTCTGATGCAGTAGTCATACTTATACGCTCATGAGATACTTCTTACCAGGGTCAGACTGGGGGGCCTGGTGCCCACCGGTGAAATTGATTCTGGGGTCCCACCCACTGCTGCATTGAAATATTACAGGGCATGTTTATAGAATGTGTTTTCATTCAGTTTTTTAATGCACAGCAAATGGATCAGGTAAAATGCATCCCAATTATGCATGATAGTACAAACATGGATGATAGTATTAATGATAGTAAAAAGATGGATGATAATAAAACAAACACAAACTGTAGAATGTGCAATTTGCCTGTGTAGTGTGCAGGGCACGCCAGATTTGTGGCACCTATTCTTCCTGAATCTGGCGCTCCCTGCACTGCTCCAACAGAGTGCACCATTTTTTTGGGGTGCACCGTTAACACACTTCTGTCGGACTTTGCATGTTAAATGTGGTGCACGGTCCGACTGGGCACCAGAGCGCCCATATCAGTGCAGAATTTTGTGTTGTGTGGTGAATGGTGCGGTGCATGCCACAATTGTGTCTCGGACACTTCTTAAATACATGTGCAAGCAGTTTGCATATAAAAGAATGTGCAAAGTCCGACAGAATACTGGTGCAGGGGATTTAGTAAATCTGAGCCATAATGGAAATGAAACTTAAAAACCATGTGCACAAGATGCAATTGAATTGTGTTTTAAAAAGCATTTTAGGCGCATGTGGAGAATCTCCTCTCTGAACTTCTGCATTCAGATGTCAGGTAGGAGATTCTCCACATGCGCCTAAAATGTAATACAATCTTGAACATGGTAGTAAGGTCCAGCATTAGGTAGGACCTATTGAAAGCAAGTAATCCCTCTGCAAGCTCCTATTTTGGCCCCTCATATTGTGGCCCCTCATCTTCCCCTCAGATTGTGGCCTCCTCTCACCTCCCCCTCATATTGTGGTGCCCACCACTCCCTTCATATTGTGGCTCCTATCATCTCCCCTTCATATTGTGATTTCTCCCATCTCCCTTCTTATTGTGTCCTCTCATTTACCCCTCATATTGTGGCCTCCTCTCACCTCCCCCTCATATTGTGGCTCCTCCTCCCCTCATATTGTGGCTCCTCTCATCTACCCTTCATATTGTGATTTCTCCCATCGCCCCTCTTATTGTGTCCTCTCATTTCCCCCTGTTATTGTGTCTTATCTCCCCCTCATATTTTGGCCTCTTTTCACCCCCTCACATTGTGACCTCTCACCTCCCACTCATATTGTGGCCCCTCATCTCCCCCTGATATTGTGACCCCTCATCTCCTTCTCATATGTGGCTCCTCTCATCTCCCCTCATATTGTGTCCTCTCATTTACCCCTAAAATTATGACTTTCCCTCATCTCCCCCTTAATATTGTGGCCTCTTGTTTCCCCCTCATATTTTATCTCTCCCATCCCCCTCATAGTGTGGCAACTCATCTATTCCTCATATTTTAATCTCTCACCTCTCCCATATTGTGACCCCCTCATCTCCCCCTCATATTGTGGCCTCCTCTCATCCCCCCCTCATATTGTGACCTTTCACCTCTCTCTCATAGTGTGGCCTTTCATTTCCCCCTCATACTGCGGATGCTCTCATCTCCTCCTCATATTGTGGCCCCTCTTTATCCCCTTATATTGTGGCCACTGTCACCTCCTTCTCATATTGTGGCCCTTCATGTCCCACTCATATTATGATTTCTTACCTCCCCCTCATAGTGTGGCCCCTCATCTCCACCCCATATTGTGGGCCCCCTCTTGTACCCCCCATATTGTGGGCCACCTCTCGTGTCCTTCCTTTGTTGCTCTGATGCCGGCAGATGATGACATCTGCCAGCATCAGAGCTACAGGGGGGCTCATAGCTCTCTGCACCATCCTTTTATTCAACTATATCTGTGGACAGAGTCGGCACATGAGGGGCGAGGCATTGGGGTCCACTTTTCTTTTCCCCCGAGTCACTGGTGGGCCAGTCCTGCTTTTTACTATGAGAATAAGTTGTGGAGCCTTATTATGCTTTTATGCCTGGCTCACTATCTATCAAAGGTCAGCAAATATAGTTAAAAGCTAATTATACTTTCAACAACATTTTTAAATCAAAAGAGCAGATAATTATAATAAACCTTGTAATATAATTTATTAAAGGGAAGCTGTCAACATAACCTGACCTAATAAACGACTGCAAGTATGTTGTCAAGTAGCTAAACAACATTGGGGCTCATTTACTAAGAGTTTGCCTGTGTATAGTGCAGAGTGCACCTGATTCAGGATTTTGTGATGCAGTTTTAACATAGGGCGTGTGACACAATCATGTCGGATTTGCATGATATATCTGGTGCAAGGTCCAACTGAGCATCGGAAGCCCCCTAAATCGTATTGCATGATGCCTAGTGCAGCTGCACCACTTTAAGGTTAGATTTAAACTTGTTTTAAACCCAAAATAAAAATAAATGGAATGCTGATTTACAAGATGAAATCAAGGAAGGACAATTGTTTTCCTCTTTTACATTTAAACAAAAAGTTTCTGAATGTATTAACCACTTAGGAAATGCAAGAAAAATTCTATATAATTGGTATCTGACCCCAGATAGGTTAAACAAAATATTTCCAAACATCCCAATCACTTGCAGGAGATGAAACAATGCAGAATCAAATATTTGTAGTCTCTCATTTTCAATAAAGAATGTAACACTCACCCCCTCCCCCCCCCCCCCCACACACACACACTCCTGAAAAGGCTCTCGTAGGTGTTAGGTTGGATCTCTTACCATGTCATATATGAAGTTTTCTCTCACTTTTTGTACAAGAATTAAAACTTCTCAATGTGGAAAGAAAATACCACCCCAACCATCAATTTAATTATCAAAGCTAGAAACAAGAAGTTTACAGTGTTCACAACTCATTTAAGATCACAACTAATAAATACATAATATATTTGTCAAATCTCTTACTATATTGTACCTGTACATAATCACCCCTAAACTCACCCGAAAAGGTTATTGTATAGTATACCTTTATCTAACTTTTCTCCATTGCTTAAAGGAGGGAAACATAAACATTATTATATGATATCTCACTGCCATAATAGATGTGATGTGACTATGGTATTATTGTACATCACTATTAATGCTCTATAAAAATTTCCAAAAAACTTACTGTAAAAAGTTAGAGAGGCAGTAATAACATCCCCATTCCCGAAGGGTTCATTTACCATAACTGACTGTTCTGCATCCAGGGACATCATAGTTGACTCTCCTAAAGTCTGGAGGAGCCGTTCTTATGCTGGGAGAGTTTGAATTCTAAACTTCCATGACTTTTACTACCATTTTACATCTCACTTCAAAGCTGATATTCTGGATTTACATGATGTTACCATGATTAACCCCCCTGCTCCCTCAGCTCTGCCCCCCTCCCACTGCCTGATGTACTCGCACTGCAGCAGAGATGGTTTTAGCACATAGTGGGAGGAAGAAGAGCTCCTTACACAATATAACAGCCTGTGAATCTGCAGTACTGATGGGGCTCTGTTAACACCCCCAGTAGCCTGTCGGGCTCATTAGCATAATTTAAAAAGTTGATTTTAGAAAGTAAGAGGAAGTCTATAAAAAATCTAAAGATAAAACTATAAGATAAAAATATAAGTTGGGGGTGTCCAGCCCTAGAGAACTTTTGGGCTGAGATCCACTCTTATATTTCCAACATTCTGAACATTCTGTTAAACTTCTCTTTCGAAGTCCTGGTGATTAATGATTTAATGAATAAGGGAATAGTAAAGATCACCAAACAACAAAATCCCTGGTGGCGAAAGTATTCATTGCAATATCCTGGATGAAACCTTTACCCCCAACTATTGGGGAATGGAGAGGCCTTATAGGTAAAATCAGGAATTATGAAAAAATATACTTAGAAAAAATGGGGTCTTTGGACAGGTGGGAAAAAATTCGGAGGACAGTTACTTAGCTTTGGAAACTGACATTATTGAGGGAGGTTTTTTTTTCTTTCACCTTGGCAGACAGCGGGTGGGGGTGGGCAATATAATATTAATGAGATGTGTACGGAAAATAAGAGACACAAATGAGTCAACCTCTAACCATGTAAAGGAAAGGGGACAACTCTTGTTATTGTATGATTATTAATGTTGTTTCTACAATGTAAAACCTGTGAAACAATTTTGTATGGAAAAAGAAATGTAATAAAAATGTATTAAAAAAGAAAAAAATGAAAGTAAGAGAAAGTGGGTAACAAATATAAGAAGATTATCACATGGAGATTGGATCTAAGTGCCCCTGGTTTATCCTGCTTGATTTCGATATTAGATTTTGTATAAGCAGTTGATTTAAGACAGCTTTCTATCTACAAACACGGTTAACACATAACAGATAAGGAACCTATCTAAAGTCCAGAATTACGTAATTCTTTACACACAGTCTCTGAATAGTCTAATCTCCTCAGAGCTGAATCATAAAGGGAATTAAGTTCTAGGTATTGAAACAGTTAATATTCATCCTCCTTAGCTGTCTAAAGTGGAGGGACCTCAGAAGACTTTCAGATTCGCTCACTGCAGGTAGTTTACTTAACAAAAAATAATACAACGTTCACTACTTTCCCCCCTAGTATACTTTTTGAAATAAAAGAAAAATTGCTTCCAAGGTTAAGTTACATTATAAGGGGGATATTTATTTTTAGGGAAAGAGATATGGCAGTGAAAATAATTTTGAACAGTCAAGGTTAGTCTGTGAACTGCTGCAAGTCAAGGAGAGGAATTCTGAGCTCTGAACCACATTGCCAGACTACCATGGCTACAAGCTCAGAATGAACTGCAGACATTAGTGTCAGGAGTACAAGGTAAATATGTTCCAGAAAAATAATAAATGGTCAATAAGCAACAGGAGAACCTGGCCTGCTGCACTGTATACAATTTCTAATCAAAAATGGTTAATAAACTTTTCAACATGAGTTGAATAAATCAAATTCAGTAACTTAACAAATATAAATGAGCCTACCTGCAGACAACCGTGTGCTTTTCACAAGTCCCAAGTAATGGTTGTAACGGCCATTGTTTGTGGCCGGCCTGTCCTCAGTGGATGGGTGCTGTTTATACACTGATACACTGATGTGACAATTAATACCACATAATAACAATGGACAAGAGGATGATACCATTTAATTAAAACACAGCTCCCACACAACAATGGCCGTGTGCAAGAGGGTTTAACCTGATATATTTTATCAGAGTAAAGTGTTTCTTTGTCCACCAATTCTGAATCTTCCTATCAAATCAGCTTTTCTAATCTAAACTGAATCTCATGTTTGATGCCATCTTGCTAAAACTTACTTGGGTTTAAGATTACTTAGAATCTCTATGAGGGTTCAGGGGAAAGAGCGACCCCCACTAAATAAGTGTCTTACCATGAACAAACTGGCGCAGTATTATGAGCTGGAGCTTTTAAATGAATGCCAATAGTTGCTGAGAGCTCTTTATTTCTTTCGTAGAACAATAAATGATAAGCCATACCCCTTTACTGTAAACTCTTCCCCAATTTCATTACTTTTAATCTGATAGCATGAATGCTGCACCAATTAGCATTTTCTACAGCAGATCAGATGTTACAGCAGCCACGGGTGAGACCCCTGGAACAAAAAGTGGATATCACTGGGAGAATAACTATTTAGCAAGGACAGATATATTAAAAATTGTTAGATAGCTGTTGGGAGCCAAAAGAAATGTCTCCTTCCCGAAAATAAAGCAAAATGATCTGATTCATTAAAGTACTTTATAGATCCAGCAGAAGAGAAATCTGATGACAGTGTTACTGCTCCTGTACACTCTTCATACTATGGATTTCTACACAGTTTTTTGAAAAGTTAGATATCCTTTAAAGAGGACCTGTCATCCAAATTAATAAAGTAAGCAGCTCCTAGTGCTTGAACAAACGCCGCAGTGTTACAGAGATAGCGTTACCGCAAACTTCCAGGACCGCTATCTAACACTGCGGTGGGGTACAGTGTAAAGCTGTCTGACTTATTCATGAGGGGGCGGGGGTTAGGGTGTGGCTAGGGGCGGTGTCACTGCCGGCCTATGGAGCTAGCGGGGCGGTCCGGGGAAGAGGCAGTGCCTCGGACCGCCCCCTCATGAATACATCGGACCGCTTTGCGAGTAGTCTGATGATTACACTGTACCCCGCCGCAGTGTTTGATAGCGTTAGCGGAGGTTTGCGGTAATGCTATCCTTCTAACACTGCGGTGTTTGTTCAAGCACTAGAAGCTGCTTACTTTAGTAAGCAGCTCCTAGTACCGAAATTATGGGTGACAGGTCCTCTTGAAGTCTAAACTAATTAGGAGCTGACTTACATTTAAACTTCTGTAAAGTTAAAAAAAGCACCCGCAAAAAAAAAAAATATATATATATATATGCCCCCTCTCACCAGCAGCCACACTTACCTAGCCGCGCTCCAGCGACGGTCTCCTTACTTCAGCGCACATGTCGGCCGTCTGAAATTTGAAGGGCCAGGTGGCGATGGCCACCTGATGACCTATAAATGCTCAGCCTTTTCCTGTGATCCCTGACGGATCTTTGTGCTTCTATGCCTAAGAGTAAGCTTTGTTCAATGCCCCTTGCGATTATCCTGATTTCCCATTGTGACCTCGATTTCGTTCCTGACTCCGATCCCATGCTGCCTGTCCTGACCTACCGCTATGTCCCTGACTCTGATCCTGTACTGCCTGTCTCGACCTCCTGCCTTTCCCCAACCACAAGTTTGCCTTACAATTCTGTACTATGCCTTGGCCATCACCATGGACAAAGTTGCGCCTGTGGAACGACCTGGTACTACCACGCCGCAACAAGTCCAACCTGCTTTGCGGTGGGCTCTTAGTACCACTTAGCCTCCGGTCACAGGTGTCGGCTAATGTCATCATATGCGGTGGTCCGTGGGTCTACTACCCCGGTACCAGACAACCTCTGTGTCTGCAAATTCAGTGAAAATGTCTGGTCATTAAAGCCTTTTCTGGGGTCAGCATTAAAGGGGTATTCTCATTTCAGGAACCTAATGTTATTGTTTTTAAGATAAAAAGTTACACAATTTTCCAATATACTTTTTGTATCAATTCCTCATGGTTTTCTAGATCTCTGCTTTCTGTCCTTCTATACTGGAGGCACCCAACATGTAGGATAAGGGATATTCCGTTGCACAGTGGATCTTCGAGGACACTACACTTATGTTGTATGAATCAACAGATTTTTATTGAAAGTATAAAACATATATGTGCTACTCGTTTCAGCTCGTACGTGAGCCTTCATTGTCGGTAAACACTTTCGGTGAACTCCAGCAGCCAGTTAAGTTAATGAGCCCAATGTGTTGATATTAGTTGTAGGGTATTTTTCATTCATGCAGGTTATGTTTATTTTTTTTTTATAAAATGCACCGTGCCATCTACTTAAACTTAAGGTATCTTTTTTTTTAATATGGGCCCCATAAAAATAACAAACAAGTTATCCTTGCCTCTCTCAGGTGTAGCATGCAGCTAGTCTCAGTTTTTATACAAAACCTGGGACACAAACTCGGGGCCACCATCAAAGCAATACATCGAATTGCTGTTTTTTAAAAACGTTTCTTGAAAATCTCACTGTAAATAAATATGCAGCCCTATAATATGTCATTGTTTACATCAAAGAGATAGAAATCTTTCAGAGATCATGCCATGTACACATTAAATTTAACTTTAAAGCCAAGGTGTGCTTTCACCATGGTGTAAAATGCTTTAACTTTACTATTTCTGGTGTTATTGTTGCATTTATGTTAAGGAATATTCTTTCAATATTAGAAATATAAAACTCTTTTTGTGAAAAATCTTTTGCCAAAATGTGAATCTAACTTGGTGCATTGTTGCAGATTGCGAGAGATCAGATTGCTAATGTAAAATACTGAATTTCTGGACAGGCATTTCTGCTGCTATTAATGAAAGTGTGCATATGGTTTGGTTTAATGCCAGTCTTCTTTGGATCACCCTGCTGTAATTTAATCAAGTATGATATTCAACTTGTATCCAAATAATTCTGTGAAAGTGAGGAAATCAGCAAGTTTGCTGTTTAAACAAAAAAGAATTGGAGCCATATGAGTCCCTTATTCCACATGAATTTTTTAGTGTTTTATGACACCTTACAAGTCACCAGATCCAAGATTTCCCATTATACTATTAACTAGTGTTTTTATACTATTGAAATATAATTCAACAGCTATGGAATATCTAGTGCAATAATTAATAAAGATAACAAAGTTATCAGGTCACCATGTCTGCAATACTTGCTGGTGTGTAATCTTTTCAGCAAGTCAGTGGGACTTTTGTCCTGTATTCCAGCAGCATTCGCTAACTTTTCTCTCTAGAGTTAAATGCAATGGTGGAGCAGTAAAAATATTGTAGGGGTCCTTAATGCGGGACATAAAGTGTCGGGACTACAATTGGGGTGGGGAATTAAAGCTAGAGAGAAATAATTGTGGGGAAGACAAAGAGTTCATATGGAAGATCATTGCAAAGTGTCAGCATTTTAAAGTTTGGGTTTTACAATAGGGGGAATCTTAAAATGTGGGGACCACAATGAAAACCTGATCATGCAGTTTTGTTTAATCATAACTTTCAGTGTAATAGTAATAGCAGCAGGACTTTGAAAAAACTTGGGGCCCCGGGGAATCTTCTCAAATTGCTGTTTTCTTAGATCTCTATATTTAAACTTCTTTACAGCCAATCTCCTCTACAGTAATATATAACAAGAAAAGGTTGGGGCTGTGCTGTCTTATCTTAAGAGATATAATACAAGAGTGTATCACAGTGCTCCCAACCCAGCTACAATCCTGAAATATTTACGCATTTTCACAGTCCCGCTGCTACTACTATCAAAGGTATGGTTAAACAAAGCTGAAAAATCATGTTTTCATTGTGGTCCCCACATTTTCTGATTCCCCCTATTGTAAAACCCAAACATGCATGTATTCTAACAGAGATCACTAGTGCTGCTACCTGCAAATTGTTCGCAGTTTGGTATTGCCAAAACACCTAAAAGAGACTCCCCTTAAACAGCTCCAGGAATTCCAAATACTTTCTAAAGTTTTGCATGGTGAAAATGACTTCCCCTAAAGGGAAGGTGTTACAAGAAAATACTTTTGTTGAGTGTTTTATTTATTTAATATTTCTATGCACCTATCTATATTTATTAAAATGTGCTATTTTCTGGAATTTCTCAATTGGCACCCTGCAATTAATAAAAGAACTGAATTTGCAATTCAGAATGATTGTTTTCCGCAGCAGTCGCCTCAATTCTATCACAAAAAACATTTGTTACTCCAGTCAATTCTAAACTATTGCTGACTATGGTCATTAAAGGAAACCTACCACTTGAAGTGGCAGGTTTCCGATGGCAATACCGGGCACCAGCTCAGGGTGAGCTGGTGCCGGAGCTAATTTTAGTTAGTGTTTTAAACCGCGGTATCGCGGTTTAAAACACTTTTTAAACTGTATAGCCGGCGCAGGCAGGTACGCGCTCGGCGCTTACCATGCGCGCGGCTCTCATTCACTTCCTATGTAGCCGCGCGCACGGTAAGCGCCGAGCGCGTACCTGCCTGCGCCGGCTATAAAGTTTAAAAAGTGTTTTAAACCGCGATACCGCGGTTTAAAACACTAACTAAAATAAGCTCCGGCACCAGCTCACCCTGAGCTGGTGCCCGGTATTGCCATCGGAAACCTGCCACTTCAGGTGGTAGGTTTCCTTTAAGTAGCAGTAAAGCATATCTCTAAATACTGTTAACAGAGCTCAAGCAAGATGGCAGTAAAGTGAAGGAAAGAAACCTAATCAGTGAAAAAAGTTCTCTGGCATAACTGCTTGGTAAAGCTCATCACCTTATAAGGTTGCTAAGTTGGTAATATCACACACACAAAGATTAGAACCATATATATGAAAATAATAATAGCATTTCATTTTTCTACTGAGATACATATGTGACATAGATATGTGTATAATATTTTCAACAGCGCAAACACCTCTGGAGAAGTGTATTTGAAGTCTGTCAGGGTTCGGGATCAGTGGACCGTCTGGACCACCGTGGGAGATGGTATTAGCCGACACCTGGGACCAGAATATAAGTGGCACCTGTTCTTCACCAGAGCACGCCGCAAAGCGGGATGGTCTTGCTGCGGCGGGGTGCCATCAGGTCGTTCCACAGGTGCGACTAGCCCGTGGTGGCAGCCGAGGTCAATGTACCTTTGCGACCTTTGTGACTGTCTTGTGGTTAGGCTAAGCTGGCAGGCAGCAGAGGTGCAAGGTCAAAGTCCAATCTAGAGTCGGCAACGGGAGGTCAAGGCAGGTGGGAACAGAAACTCAGGAACACGTGAACACAGGAACACAGGAAACTCAGGAACACAGGACCCCCGGAACACGGGAACACAGGAATTGTGGGTGCATGGGAACGCTAGAGCAGGAACTCGGGAACACAGGAGCAGGAACACGGATACACAGGATCAACAGAGGGCTTTTGCGATGGCATAAAGTTCAAAGATCTGGTGGGGAGTGATGGGAGTCACCGCATTAAAGAGAAACCCAAAAGAAACCCCTTTAAATTTTTCGAGTGCCAGCATGAGCGCCCCAGAGAGCAGGGACGTGCGCAGCTCAGCCAGGAGGAGAGCAGGATTGTGGAGGGGTAAATAAGGGCTGGGGCGGCACCCACGCCACGGAGTGGGGCACGGGTGAAGGTTTTCTTCAGATCCCCATGTATCCAACTTTATAATTTCACCTGTGCAGGGTTAGCTATAGTGAGGCCACACCCTCTTTGGGCTGAATTCAGCAGCTCCTCCCCATGCTTTCGCAGCATGCAGCAGTAATGTCATGTGTCATGTGACATCATCGTAGGTCCATTAGCCTACTAACATTAGCAAACACCATGCACATGAAATCACAGCAGCCTGCATGGAGAGTATTAGAAGTCCTGCTGTGTCCATACAGTCAATTTATGATTTTATGTGGCCAAATATGTGAATGGTGTACAGTTTACTAATGTTAGGAGGCCAAAGGACCTGAGATGATGTCACCCTGGTAACATGACATTAGGCCTTGCCGCTGACTCCCGCTAAATACCCCTTAATACCAATTTTATTACTCTGATTTTAGAGAGATGTGAAGGAAACAATTTTTAGCTAAAAGAAGGGGGTCAGTTAGTTAATATGGCTCTATGGGAACCTGCCACTAGTAGTATTTGTGAAAAATATGGCGACAGTTTCCCTCTAAGCAAGCAAAATTTTTTTCAAGTGGCGTAACTACCGCTACGGCTGCTACGGGGCCCATGGAGTTAAGAGGCCTGGGGATGCATGGACCCTGTGTCCCTGCAGTGCCCATGGTAAGTGTACTATATTGTGTCCTTCATTCTTATTTCAGATTCATGTGGGTTCTTATTCAACACATAGGATCCCTTAATACATTTACAGACCAATCCGACTAAAAACGATTCAGATGAGAATAAAACACCATTCAGACACGGAACTCCTATAATGTTCTCCTTATCCTCAAAATTCTCCTGGTGGTAAATTCCGCCACACAAGGACATAGTGTACACAGTTCCAAAGAATTAAATGTTTTAATATCAAATTTACTCACATAAAATCAAGTAAAAATGTGCATATAATTTCCACAAGGACTCCAAGTCAGTGACCCGATGCATTTTTGAGTTTATTTTTTGAGTAATTTTTGAGTTTTACTGTTTTAAATTGACCCGTGGTAAGTGGTCCAGGGACGCACTGCCGGGTGCCTGCCGGATCGTGCCCCCGGGCCCCGCCCTGTGTGTCCACTCATAAACATGGCCCACACACCTCTCTCCTGAGCCGCCACCTCCCTCCTGAGCCACCACCTCCGTTAGCCACATAGGTGACTGTCCAGTATGGGGAAGAAAGGTGATTTGAGTGCCTTTGAACGTGGCATGGTTGTTGGTGCCAGAAGGGCTGGTCTGAGTATTTTAGAAACTGCTGATCTACTGGGATTTTCACGCACAACCATCTCTAGGGTTTACAGAGAATGGTCCAAAAAAGAAAAAACATCCAGTGAGCTGCAGTTCTGTGGGCAGAAATACCTTGTTGATGCCAGAGGTCAGAGGAGAATGGGCAGACTGGCTCGAGCTGATAGAAAGGCAACAGTGACTCAAATCGCCACCCGTTACAACCAAGGTAGGCAGAAGAGCATCTCTGAATGCACAGTACGTCGAACTTTGAGGCAGATGGGCTACAGCAGCAGAAGACCACTCCGGGTGCCACTCCTTTCAGCTTAGAACAGGAAACTGAGGCTACAATTTGCACAAGCTCATCGAAATTGGACAGTAGAAGATTGGAAAAACGTTGCCTGGTCTGATGAGTCTCGATTTCTGCTGCGACATTCGGATGGTAGAGTCAGAATTTGGCGTCAACAACATGAAAGCATGGATCCATCCTGCCTTGTATCAACGGTTCAGGCTGGTGGTGGTGGTGTCATGGTGTGGGGAATATTTTCTTGGCACTCTTGGGGCCCCTTGGTACCAATTGAGCATCGTTGCAACGCCACAGCCACCTGAGTATTGTTGCTGACCATGTCCATCCCTTTATGACCACAATGTACCCAACATCTGATGGCTACTTTCAGCAGGATAATGCTCAGACTGGTTTCTTGAACATGACAATGAGTTCACTGTACTCAAATGGCCTCCACAGTCACCAGATCTCAATCCAATAGAGCATCTTGGGATGTGGTGGAACGGGAGATTCGCATCATGGATGTGCAGCCGACAAATCTGCGGCAACTGTGTGATGCCATCATGTCAATATGGACCAAAATCTCTGAGGAATGCTTCCAGCACCTTGTTGCATCTATGCCACGAAGAATTGAGGCAGTTCTGAAGGCAAAAGGGGGTCCAACCCGTTACTAGCATGGTGTACCTAATAAAGTGGCCGGTGAGTGTATGCTGTATATACTGAATGTATTTGCTGTATGTGAGTATATTCTGTATGTATGTGAAGCATGTGTATATGATGTTTTTATACTGCATGTATGTGCATATATGGTCAGTGTATACTGTATGTGTGTATATGTATTTATATTGTATATAATGTGTATGCAGTATGTGTGATGTGTAAATACTGTGTATGTGTATATACTTTATGAATTTGTATATACTCTGTGTATTAGTGTCTAAATGTATATGGGTGCATAAATCTGTGTGTATAAGTGTATACTTGTATGTATATTGGTGCGTGTAGACCTTTATGTGTGTGTATTAAAGTATATAAATGTGTGTAACTGTATAAACATGTCTGTACAAGGGTACATTCACAAGAACGTATGGGGGACATATATTAGGCTGCAAATTTGCCGCCGGATATGCTTCCCTCATAGGCGTTTATAGCGCCAGGGCTCAGTACGGTGAGCACAACGAATACTCGCTGTTTCGATCTGTGGCTACAAAAGAGATAGAGCGTGCTCTATCTTTGGCCATCAGAATGAGCCAACCTGTAAAAGTAAAAAAAAAAGTTAAAAACACTTAATATAAACATTTATTAATAAAAAGATTTAATTAAATAACATTAAAGTCCCCTAAACACAAACATTCCCTATACATATCTAATGAAGTAAAAAAACACAAAATCACCAGAAAAAACCCACATATTTGGTATCGCCGCGTCCGTAACAATCTGTACAATAACTTGGTAACATTATTGGTACATTTTTCATTAAATCCCTTCATAAAAATGTTCTAAAAAGTGATCAAAAAAAGTTATGTATGCCAAAATGGTATCACTGAAAACGACAACTCAACATGAAAAAAATAAGCCTTAAACCAGCTGTGTCAACCAAAAAATATTAGGGTTATATCTCCGTAAAAATGGCGATACGAAAATAAATTAGACTTTCTCTGTATTAGTTTTTCTTCAGTAAAATTGTAAAAATATAACAAAAATATATAAATGAGGTATCACCATAACGGTAGTGATCCAGAGAATAAAGATAATGGGGGTCATTTACTAAGGGCCCGATTCGCGTTTTCCCGACGTGTTACCCGAATATTTCCGATTTGCGCCGATTGTACCCGAATTGCCCCGGGATTGTGGCGCACGCGATCGGATTGTGGCGCATCGGCGCCGGCATGCGCGCGACGGAAATCGGGGGGCGTGGCCGAACGAAAACCCGACGTATTCGGAAAAACCGCCGCATTTAAGAACCGAAAATGTGTCGCTCGGGACCCGCTTACCTTCACTCAGACGACCTCGGTGAATTCCGGCGCGTTAAAATGCTTTTCAGCGCAGCAGCGCCACCTGGTGGACGGCGGAGGAACTACCTTATTAAATCCGGCCGGACCCGAATCCAGTGCAGAGAACGCACCGCTGGATCGCGACTGGACCGGGTAAGTAAATGTGCCCCAATATGTTATTTTTATGGTACGGTGAATGGCCCCAAAAAATACAAGTAGAAAGGAAACTAAAATTTATGATTTTTTTTTCACACATACATTTAAGAGTTAATAAAATCTCATCAATGAGCTAATGACCCACTTAAATGAAGTATTTGTAAAGTGTATCTAATGTCGCAAAAAAAAAAGCCCTTATTTGTCCAAATTTCCCAAAAAATTGTTTATTGTATAGCCAATAAAAATGGACAATGCATAATCTGCTATGAATGGCGCAGCTTCCCTTTAATGCCCTGATGTGTGCCCATACAGCAGGTTACCACCACATATGGGGTATTGTTACACTCGGGAGAAATTGGGTATCAAACTATGTGGACTGTTTTGGTATTTTATCCACTGAGAATTTGTACATTTTTGGAAAAACACATTCATTTACCCAAAAAAATGTAAATTTAAAAATTGCATCCAATTTTGTTTTAACCCCTGTAAACCAATTAAAGGGTTAACAAACTTAATCAAAGTTGTTTTACATACATATAGGGGTGTAGTTTTTATAATGGGGTAACTTATGGGGTTTTACTTTTATTTAGGCCTCTTAAAGTGACTTGAAATCTAAGCAGGTCCTGCAAAAGTGTGATTTTGTGTTTTTTTATGAAAATTTAAGAAAAAAGTACCTAAAGTTCAAAGCCCCATAACATCTTACAAAAATGAGAGAATGTATAAAAATTCATGGATACATAAACCAGACATTCGGTTAATGTTAATTATCTAATTTTTTTGGTGTTATGACTACGTATGGAAAAAGTAGAACATTTTCAATTAAAAAAATTGAGACTTTTTCCAAATTTTCACCAAATATCAGTTTTCAACTAACATGAAGTACAAAGTGTCACGAGAAAACTATTTCAAAATCACTTGGATATGTTAAAGCGTTCCGAAGTTATAACCACTTATAGAGACACAGGGCCGATTTAAAAAAATGGGTCGTGTCAGGAAGGTGAAAAGTGGCTTTGGCGTTTAGGGGTTAAAAGTAAAATTAGGCTTAACTTTCTCATCCTTCCTCTCTATAAATGCAGTGCCTGTCTATCCTTGTTGAATCTGGCAATCAAAGAACACAGGGCTGGAGACAGGTAAGACGCCAGAGAAAAACACACCACAATCCCTACAATAATAATGCAGATTTTTTTTCTCATTTGGAGCCACACTTTATGAACTGTCCAGAGGAAATTACCCATTCTATGAGGGCAACAGTTCTAATAAAATTTGAGCTCCATCCATCATTTTCAGTACCCTGTGAACCTTAATCCAAAGATATGCAACATCCTAGAGTGAGAATATATTGTCTTATAATGCAATGATACAACCAACACAAATGTCTAAAAGATCTTTTATTGGGCTGTGGTAATAATGAAGCATAATACATACATAATAAATATATACTGATATAGCAAATATTAAAGGGGTTTTCCCACAAAATAAGTGAGGCCCTAACCACGGATAGGGCCTAACTTACTGATTGGTGTGGGAGCCCAATGAGACCCCATAGATCGTGAGAGCAGGGGATAGAGAACAACCATTGACCACTCCTCTTCATTGGCTTCTCTTCAGTAAGCAGTCTGAACAGTACTCTAGTGGTGACCGCTGACTGAAACTGTAACGCCCAGTTCTCTTTGCTCTGCTTTGCTCTGAATAGGAAATGGTTAAATTGCTCTGACTCTCAGAGCCATGCCCCTTTCACATTGAGCAGATTTCTCAATCATATAATTATGCTGTGTACTATTCCCATTGGTGCTTAGAGTCTCTTTAAAAGCTGTTTTGTCCATTCTACTGTTATGCTCCTTCTGTATTTCTGGTTTCAGGTGTTTGGTTCTCTTCCTTGACTATTCCATGTATCTGCAATTTTGTGCCGCTTTTTCTATCTCTGGGGTGACCTGGATTGCTGACCTTTTTTTGGGTTGTTTGCTTGTTCATCTTGTTTCATGTCCACATTTTTGCATAGAGTTACCGTCTTTTGGGTTGTCCCATATCACCTAAGATACACAGAGACAATCAGGCGTTCCTGAGTCCAGTGTCACCATTACACACTAACTGTGTATCTGTCAAGGCTATATTATATGACAGCCATAAATTTGGGAAATAAATCAGGCATGCTCTTACCTAAACAACCCCTTTAAGGTGGTTGAATCTGCACTGTAATGAACTTTTCTTGCAGTGAAATTTCTTAGTGCTAGTGCCCAGTAGTTTGTTAACATACAAACCAAAATGGCAGAAAAAGAAATGTTAGGCTATTCTGTAATTCATTTTTAATACTTTTTAAGGAAGAAGTGGTAAAACTTTATACATTTAAAGAATACATCTACAAGAGTGCAATTTTAAATGGATACTTCAATGCAATAGCAAGCACTATAATAAAACCCTAGCTGAAAGTCATAAAGACGTAAGTGTTAAATTCCGCCACTAGATGGAGACAGCTTCATATCATGTTATATTGAGTTTTTGTAAGAATTTAGGTTTTCAAGCAGAGCTGTTAACCCCTTCAGTTTTAGGCCATTTTAGGGCCTTAGGACCAGGCCTGATTTTTAACATTTGCCCTGTGTTATTATAGGAGGTTAGAACTTTGTAATGCTTTAACATATCCAGGGGATTTTTAAATAGTTTTCCCTTCACACATTGTACTTCAAAGTAATAGAAACATTTTGATGATATCTTTTGTGTTTAGTTCTAAAAAAAAAATTGAAAATTTCTAAAAATTATTCATTTTCAAAGTTTATCATTTTTTGCTTTTCAGGCAAATAGTAATAGCACCCAAGTAACTTTATAACTAACATTTCCCAAATGTCTGCTTTATATTGGCAGAGGGTCTTATGCATCCTCTCTATTTTTTAGGTTGTTAGGAGGGTCAGAATTGTGGGTGCAAATTTTCTCATTTTTATGAAAATCGCGAAAACCCTTATTTAGAGGCACCTGCTCAGTGACTTTGAGAGGCCTAAACAGCAGTAAAACCCCATAAATTATGTTATTTTAGAAACCACAACCTACAATGTGTGAAAATCAACTTTAAGAAGTGTTTTAACCCTTTAGGTGCTTCACTGGGTTAAAACAAAATGGATATGTAATTTATAAGCTGTAATTTTTTTTAGACGATGTATTAATTTTGGCCAAAAATTAAACCGTTACAAAGTATTAAATGAAGAAAAAATCCAAAGTCTGATACCCAATTTCTCCCGAGTATGAGAATGCCCCATATTTTTTTGTGGATGAGATCAACTTTTCAGGTACATCATTTCAGGGGGGTTCAATAGCTAATAATCAGATCTTATTAACTCTTTCTTGGTGGTGGTTAAAAAAGTCATTAATTCTTGTTTATGGTTTTTAGCATTTTTTTCCCCCGACATTCACTGTAAAAATAATGGGTTATCTTTATTCTATGGATCATCACGATTACAGCGATACCCCATTTATATAAGTTTTTTTATGGTAATTTTTTTTCCAGAATATAGAACTCATTTTTTGAGATATTAGCTTGTTTTTGCATCGCCATGTAACAATGATCAGAACATTTATATTTTTTTGTTTACAGAGCTTATTTTTTGCGGGACAAGCTGTACTTTTTCTTGGTATCATGTCGGGTAAATGTTACTTTTTTAAAATTTAATAATTTTTGTGCTTTTTTGTGTTATTTTTACTATGAGAGCAACGTCTATAGGGTTAACAAGTTGTTATTGTGGGATCCCGGCTGCCGCGTACTGCGGTACGTCCCGTAGGATGCAGCCGCTTTTATAATAAAATGTCCAGCAGCAGACACTCCGCATTATCAGTGGCCTGGCCCCTCCCAGGATCAGTGTTAGTGGACCCTCTGTATCGCCGAGGATGATGACGTAAGTTGCCACCTGGGAGCGGAGTCTAAGTGGTACCCGGTTTTCACCAGAGCCCGCCGCAAAGCAGGTTGGACTTGTTGCTGCGTGGTACCACCAGTTCGCATCCCCAGGCGTGACTTTGTCCGCAGTGGTGGACAGGGAGTCAGGGATGTAACAGTAGGTCAGGACAGGCAGCACAGGAGCAAAGTCAGGAACAGAATCGAGGTCACAACGGGAAATCAGGATAAACGCACAGGGCAATGAACACAGATTTCTCTGAGGCATAGAAGCTTAAAGATCCGGCAGGGACACAGGAAGGGGCCTGAAAATTTAACTGGGAAGGCGGTCAGCCAGCACCAATCATTGGTGTGCTAGCCCTTTAAATCTCAGACGGCCGGCTGGAGCAAGGAGATTGGCGCTGGAGTGTGGCAAGGTGAGAGATGCTGACGAGCTCCGGGGGCACACGGAACATGGGTCACAAAGGCACCTGTGACAGCCTCTATGCGCTCTGCAGCTGAACCCCCCCCCCCCTCTTACTGTAAATATATAACCCAGGGAACCTAATTTTATTAAAAGAAAAAATAAACAGGGAAAGTTAATGACTTGAGTATAATCCCTAGGAGGGAAGGGGAGGCAGCTTCTCTTATAAAATGTCCACAGCAACAGAATTTTCTAAATAAATATAGCGGGAAAAACAGTATTTAGTCAGCCACCAATTGTGCAAGCTCTCCCACTTAAAAAGATATATGATACCTGTAATTCATATTCATAGGTAGACCTCAACTATGAGAGACAAAATGAGAAAACAAATCCATAAAATCAAGTTGTTTGATTCTTAAAGAATTTATTAGCAAATTATGGTGGAAAATAAGTATTTTGTCAATAACAAAAGTACATCTCAATATTTTGTTATATTCTTGCTTTCATGTAAACAGGTCAGTTGTCATTATCCCATTGCAGAGAATCAGCCCTAAAGTAGGATGTTTCCAACCCTGGCTTCACAGTGGTGTTTTTGGATGTAGCTCCTGCTACCCATGTCCAAGGCGCAACCGAGTGCCTCTCTGTGCTTCTGCCCTCCCTCTGCAGCCTCACTTATCTTCCTTCGCTCCAGCAGCGATCCCTGCATTCCGGTGCGCACGTCTCTACCTACTAGTGCACACGCATGACAACGCTGTGAGATTTAAAGGGCTAGCGTGCCAATAATTGGCACTGGCTGGCAGCCTGCCCTGATAAATTGCCAGCCCCTTCCTGTGTCCCCTGCCGGATCTTTGTGCCTCGTGCCTTTGTGAAAGCTTTGCTTCTCTCCCGCCAGCCCTGACCTTCTGCCTTGTTCCTGACTCCAATCCTGTGCCGTCTGTCCTAAAGTCCTGCCTGACCACGGCTCCTTTTCGGCCTTACAATCCTGTACACCTTGGCCACCACCGTGAGCAAAGTTGTGCCCGTGGAGCGGCCTGGTGGTATCCCGCCGCAGCAAGTCCAACCCGCTTTACGGCAGGCTCTGGTGAAAACCAGGTGCCAGGTGTCGGCTTACTTCACTCACGGTGGTTCAGTGGTTTCACTACTCCTGACACTTTAATTTTCTAAATATTGCTCCGACTGTTGATTTCTTCACACCAAGCCTATTGCAGATTCAGTCTTCGCAGCCAGTTTCAGGCCTACAATTTTGTTTCTGGTGTTCTTCGACACCACTTTGAACCCTTGTTTCCTTCCATTATCTCAGGTGCATGGAAACTATATATGGCAGGTGGTTAAATGCTAGTTGCATGTTGGCATTTGGATTAGGCTAATTGTGGCGGTAGCAATTGGTGGTCCTTGTGTTTGTACTTTTACATCCATACATTAAATAAATACATTGTATACGGACAGGGATTTACTATTTGGATACATCTTTGATTGTCTTACATATATTCTTAAGTAGTGTTGTGGCAATTTTTTTCCCCCTTGGCAGATCAATGCACTGACCACATTAGCTAGGCACCTGCCTATACATACATTCTGTATAAATATTTGATTAACAGTGGCCTTGGATAGGGCTTAAAAGGTGGATTTTTTGGTGGCATTATCAGATGCCGCAGTCCTCCTTATGTTTGTCTCTTTGGATATAATTTGTCTTCATATGGAGTGGTACCGCACCTGTGTCTTGCTGCATACAAAATCCTCATGGCTGATGCAGAACGGCGGGAGTGAGTGCCAGCAGAGCCGACAGAACAAAGACGCAAGCAAAACTGGATCGTGAACACCAGCTGCAGATGCTCCAGATACAACAGTCTGCTCCAGTGTTGCCAAAGAACCATGTGCCAAAGCTGCGGACTGAGGAAGTTCCCCAGTTAGATAAAGGTACTGACTTGGACACCTTTTTGCTTGCTTTTGAAAAAACTTGCGGGCAGTACCATGTACCTGCGGACCAATGGGTTAAGTACCTTTCTGCTGATTTATGCTTCCACTTGTCTCCATTTTTTTTTCGACATGGTCCGATAACTCACTGTAGTATTGTCCAGTGATCGTTCTTCCTTTTTCTAAAAAATCCATGAGGATGTTGCTTAGTTTCTGGTGTGTTATGATAAATCCAGGTTTCATCAGCGGTGACAACTCGAAGCAAAAACTCCTTCAGATTTTGCTTAAATTGCTCCAAACACTGCTTCGAATTTAACAGCCGCATTTGCTTGTTGTCCACTGTAAGCAATCGCGGCACCCATCAGGCCGACAATTTTTTATTGCCAATTTATCATGTAAAATATCAATTGCCGCTCCAGTCGACACATCTGCGGCCTCTGTTGCTAGGCGCATTTTCGTTTGTCGATCAGCAAGTATCATGTTGTGGACTTTTTGAATGATTTCCTCGGTAACCACTCCTGCCAGGCGTCCTGGTCGCTTCTCATCAAAAGCGGATGTTCGCCTATGTTTAAATTCGTTGAACCAATACCTTACTGTGGTCATAAATGGCGAAGTGTCCCCATAAACAGCAACCAACTTTGCTTTCATCTCCTCGCATTTTTTTCTATCCAAAAACAAAAAGCTAATAACCGAACGATATTTCCAAAATCACGAAGCACATCTTACTCAAATGGCTGCCAAATCCAAACTAACCTATCAATCAGTCTGCAATTTGTTTTGCCGTCGTTTGATAGATTGTCATTAACCCCACAGGAGGTTTAGCCTCATAGGACTTTCGCAGCTGGTCTGACACCGACCATTTCAGAAGCTTCCCTCCATTTTGTTCGGCAACAGACAAAGGATTATAAAAAATCTGAGACCAATATGTTGGCTAGGGACTGTTATGGAACTATGGTGCATCTCATCCCGAGGACATACATTTTTGGAATCGGTAACAGCAGGGTATCGTATAGATACAAATAACAAGGTCCTAGAATACTTGGGATAGGGGCATATCAAATGGGACAGGTTTAGTATGAATGTAATCCAGGGATTCACACAGATGAGAACAGAACCCTGACCCTACGACTTCCCTTTGAAAAACGAGAATCTCTTCAAGGCTCTGGATTTAATACCAGGCAGGGGGGTCCTCAAAGCCCTCCTGGAGTGTGTTTGCACCTAATATAATCAGAACACCACTGAGGCCCAGTGTCTTTTGCCTGGGGAAACGATTCACCATAACAAGCAAAGGAAGGATCTTTAAGTGTGGCCTATCAGTTTCCATTAGGCCCATTCTGATACTTTTTATCCTACCCGTGTACTTTGTACACTTTAACTGTAGATATATATTTATATATATTGTGTGTACTGTTTATCTAGTGTGCCCTTTAGGCAATTAAATATAAAATTTAACCTATGTTGCTTTTATCTCGATCCACGAATTCCCACGTCCATGTCTCAGTTTAATACACGCTTGCAGGTTGGTTCCTCACCCTATATAGACCGGGCTAATTTTAAGGGAGAACTAGTGGCCGCTTATTTGGGTTGATAAGGTTCTGTTTCACTGAGGCTAGTTAAAGGGGTCTTTCAGCCATTCAGGGTTATGATTTATTATTGTGCCATATTCGGGGGTTGTGTGAACAACTCTAAATCACTTCAGAACCCGTGCGTTCTGGGAGTGTCTATAAAAGGATAAATAATTGACCTTGCGTACCCCTAAGGGATCAGAAACGTCACGTTTTCCTTCAAAGTTTCCCACAATTAAATCGACTGAACACCACACATACAGGATGTATATGGTGGCTAGCCAGGCAGCTTCCATCATATGGAGGAGCAGGGAACCTGTAATAAGTGGAAGAAATCCAAGTACACCAATTACATGCAGTCTATAGCCTGTGCTGTGTGAACACTAAGGGTTAACAGCTTATCTGCACAGAGCTGATAGTGCCGATGACAAGGTGGGGAAGCAACATTAGGAGAAGAAAGACAGAAAGTTCTGTAGAATCACAGACTGAGATGGAGGGACTGATAGGGAATAGTGGAGATCTTGTACCAGGAGACATCTGTATCCAACGTTTTGGAACACATCCAGCTCTGCTTCATACACAGAGACCTTTGTCACATGACCTCCTCCTCTGTGAGCAGAAGCTACCCCCTTCCCACGAAACTGACTGAGAAAGTATGGATTCATAGGGCTTATCAGCACATGGAGAGGAAGCCGTTATTGCATCTCTGAGATAATCTAAGGGATATAGCAAAGAAACTGCTGTGTATAGGTAACAAACATAACAGGCAAAGTTGTTTTATATGCCAAGAGCTATTGATTTGTGAAAAAAAACTTTACAATTACTCTTCAAGTGAAATCTACGACCATGATGAAGGATTGTAAACCAAGCACACTTACATACTGGTGTCAGCCACCTCTGGAAGGATCCACTCTTCTTTTAGCTTCCTATGCTCTTGTTTTTACAAAAATTATGCAAGTGTGCCTGAGAGTCTCCATAGATGTTTATTGAGCCTGGATCTCCCAGCTCATTTGCATAATTTTTAAAGCCTTTTTTTTTAAAAGACAAGAGCATGGGAAGCTCAAAGAAGAGTGGATCCTGCCAGAGAGGGCACACACAAGCCAGCAAGTGTGCTGGGTCGTTTGCAAACGAGCCAGCACAAAGAGCAGTCTCTTTCGTGTGAACTAAGTGAAGTGGTGCTACTGGCCTGAGGCTCCCTATTATATTATTTAATAGGAAGCCGTTCAGGAGACAGAGCTGGCTCTTCTTAGTGAGTGAAGCCTAATGATCCAGCTCACTAAGAGCCGGACTTCCCATCACTACGGTGTAGCTTGTGGCTGCTCCTCTCCATGTGGGACCTGTGAGGGGCAAGGAGGAGCAGGCAGGAGACTGCTGAGTGTCCCAATGCCAAGAACACACATGTGCAATGGACCAGCATCAAAGAGCCTGCAGGGGCTGGAGCCTCTCACAGCGGTGCAGAAGGAGAAAAAAGCAGCCTGACAGCACGTGCCAGGATGTGACCTGGTCAAAAAACCTGCAGCCCATCCAGAGACTTATACATAAAGTATATTGCCAGTCCGCCCCTGCAACTCACACTGATCACCTCAGTGGGCCCCTCAAAGTCCTGGGGGCCAGGAGAAAATGCTCCCCCTGCCCCCGGTAGCTATGCCTCCAACTAGAACATATCCGACAACATGCTCATACAATGGGATACATCCTCCTGTTCAAGGCGTAATTAGGAGAGGCAGGGCTCCATAGGAAATTTCTGAATTGGGCCCCCCTTAAAAAAAAAGTAAACACACACCAGATATACATACAGCATATACACACCACATATGCAAATCATACATCCAATACCCCAGATGCTGGGGCTCCCTCACACTGTGGGCCCCAAAACAGCCACTGTAATAACGTACCTGCTCCTGTTCCACCCTTACTCCCTGAAAGCAGGAGGAGAAATGAACAATGGCAGCAGTCAGTAATTTATCATATGTCGGTGTATATGTTCTCTGTTCCTTCCAATACAAGAGGAGGGTCTGGAGTTTCAGGCTGTACATGATTCTACACCACACCCAGCCTGGCAAAGAATTGAAATGTAACATGCAAACTTTCAGTCATGAAAGTTTACAAGCTATACCAAGTTTGTCGGCCCTCTTCACCACTGTCTTCCACCTCCTTCATGCCAACTACTAGCATTTCGCTAGTAAATACAATTATTTCACTGCTTGTATACCACAAGATTGTTATATACTACCTAATAAATCTCCCCTATTGTATGTTTAATAACATCCAAAGAGTCTAATTTTGGTTTCATCTGGTAATCCTCCGGTATTAAACAGACTTGTATAAATGTTGTTGAGCAAACTGCAGACGCGGTTGAACATGCTTTTTGGCCAGCAACGGAATTAATTTATTCATATCCATTGTATCTTGCGAAAGCACCTGGTAATGTTCCTTCCACTTCAGGATTATGACCCAACACTTAACCAATGCCATCAGTATACAGCATTTTGCGACAGTCTTGAGGCAGTTTATTGTGACAGGGGTGCACAGCCCGCACCCCTATGTCATGCCTCTCCTCACACCGCCCACACTCCTATGTTCTCCCTCTCCTGCTCACACAGCCTGCACCCCTATGTCCTCCCTCTCCTCACACAGCCTGCACCCCTATGTCCTCCCTCTCCTCACACAGCCTGCACCCCTATGTCCTCCCTCTCCTCACACAGCCTGCACCCCTATGTCCTCCCTCTCCTCACACAGCCTGCACCCCTATGTCCTCCCTCTCCTCACACAGCCTGCACCCCTATGTCCTCCCTCTCCTCACACAGCCTGCACCTCTATGTCCTCCCTCTCCTCACACAGCCTGCACCCCTATGTCCTCCCTCTCCTCACACAGCCTGCACCTCTATGTCCTCCTCTCCTCACACAGCCTGCACCCCTATGTTCTGCCTCTCCTCACACAGCCCGCACCCCTGTGTTCTCCCTCTCCTCACACAGCCCGCACCCCTGTGTCCTCCCTCTCCTCACACAGCCTGCACCCCTATGTCCTCCCTCTCCTCACACAGCCTGCACCCCTATGTCCTCCCTCTCCTCACACAGCCTGCACCCCTATGTCCTCCCTCTCCTCACACAGCCTGCACCCCTATGTCCTCCCTCTCCTCACACAGCCTGCACCCCTATGTCCTCCCTCTCCTCACACAGCCTGCACCCCTATGTCCTCCCTCTCCTCACACAGCCTGCACCCCTATGTCCTCCCTCTCCTCACACAGCCTGCACCCCTATGTCCTCCCTCTCCTCACACAGCCTGCACCTCTATGTCCTCCCTCTCCTCCTCACACAGCCTGCACCCCTATGTCCTCCCTCTCCTCACACAGCCTGCACCCCTATGTCCTCCCTCTCCTCCTCACATAGCCTGCACCCCTATGTCCTCCCTCTCCTCCTCACACAGCCTGCACCCCTATGTCCTCCCTCTCCTCACACAGCCTGCACCTCTATGTCCTCCCTCTCCTCACACAGCCTGCACCCCTATGTCCTCCCTCTCCTCACACAGCCTGCACCTCTATGTCCTCCCTCTCCTCACATAGCCCGCACCCCTATGTCCTCCCTCTCCTCACACAGCCCGCACCCCTATGTTCTGCCTCTCCTCACACAGCCCGCACCCCTATGTCCTCCCTCTCCTCACACAGCCTGCACCCCTATGTCCTCCCTCTCCTCACACAGCCTGCACCCCTATGTCCTCCCTCTCCTCACACAGCCTGCACCCCTATGTCCTCCCTCTCCTCACACAGCCTGCACCCCTATGTCCTCCCTCTCCTCACACAGCCTGCACCCCTATGTCCTCCCTCTCCTCACACAGCCTGCACCCCTATGTCCTCCCTCTCCTCACACAGCCTGCACCCCTATGTCCTCCCTCTCCTCACACAGCCTGCACCTCTATGTCCTCCCTCTCCTCACACAGCCTGCACCCCTATGTCCTCCCTCTCCTCACACAGCCTGCACCCCTATGTCCTCCCTCTCCTCACACAGCCTGCACCCCTATGTCCTCCCTCTCCTCACACAGCCTGCACCCCTATGTCCTCCCTCTCCTCACACAGCCTGCACCTCTATGTCCTCCCTCTCCTCACACAGCCTGCACCCCTATGTCCTCCCTCTCCTCACACAGCCTGCACCCCTATGTCCTCCCTCTCCTCCTCACACAGCCTGCACCCCTATGTCCTCCCTCTCCTCACACAGCCTGCACCCCTATGTCCTCCCTCTCCTCACACAGCCTGCACCTCTATGTCCTCCCTCTCCTCCTCACACAGCCTGCACCCCTATGTCCTCCCTCTCCTCCTCACACAGCCTGCACCCCTATGTCCTCCCTCTCCTCACACAGCCTGCACCTCTATGTCCTCCCTCTCCTCACACAGCCTGCACCTCTATGTCCTCCCTCTCCTCACATAGCCTGCACCCCTATGTCCTCCCTCTCCTCACACAGCCCGCACCCCTATGTTCTGCCTCTCCTCACACAGCCCGCACCCCTATGTCCTCCCTCTCCTCACATAGCCTGCACCCCTATGTCCTCCCTCTCCTCACACAGCCCGCACCCCTATGTTCTGCCTCTCCTCACACAGCCCGCACCCCTATGTCCTCCCTCTCCTCACATAGCCCGCACCCCTATGTCCTCCCTCTCCTCACATAGCCCGCACCCCTATGTCCTCCCTCTCCTCACACAGCCTGCACCCCTATGTCCTCCCTCTCCTCACACAGCCTGCACCCCTATGTCCTCCCTCTCCTCACACAGCCTGCACCCCTATGTCCTCCCTCTCCTCACACAGCCTGCACCCCTATGTCCTCCCTCTCCTCACACAGCCTGCACCCCTATGTCCTCCCTCTCCTCACACAGCCTGCACCCCTATGTCCTCCCTCTCCTCACACAGCCTGCACCCCTATGTCCTCCCTCTCCTCACACAGCCTGCACCTCTATGTCCTCCCTCTCCTCACACAGCCTGCACCCCTATGTCCTCCCTCTCCTCACACAGCCTGCACCCCTATGTCCTCCCTCTCCTCACACAGCCTGCACCCCTATGTCCTCCCTCTCCTCACACAGCCTGCACCCCTATGTCCTCCCTCTCCTCACACAGCCTGCACCTCTATGTCCTCCCTCTCCTCACACAGCCTGCACCCCTATGTCCTCCCTCTCCTCACACAGCCTGCACCCCTATGTCCTCCCTCTCCTCCTCACACAGCCTGCACCCCTATGTCCTCCCTCTCCTCACACAGCCTGCACCCCTATGTCCTCCCTCTCCTCACACAGCCTGCACCCCTATGTCCTCCCTCTCCTCCTCACACAGCCTGCACCCCTATGTCCTCCCTCTCCTCACACAGCCTGCACCCCTATGTCCTCCCTCTCCTCCTCAAACAGCCTGCACCTCTATGTCCTCCTCTCCTCACACAGCCCATATCCCTATGTCCTCCCTCTCCTCACACAGCCTCCTGCAGTATACGGCTATACGCGCTCTACATCCTTCAGAGCACAGCTCTTTCCTGAAAGCTCTGACTTTGCTCCTCCCCGGAGAGTGGTCACATGGCCGTTTCGTCATCGGAGGTCCTGCAGCCCAGTAGGAAATAGCATCAACAACTCGATGCTAATTTCATCAACGCGGGAAGACGGTAACCTGTGTCCTGCCGAGCGGAGCCCACGCCCCTCCCTGTGGAGTGTACAGGAGCGAGCTAGAGGGCGGGGCATAGCGCTGCGCCGGACTCCTCCCCTCTTGCACGGCCTGGCTGTTTACATGGGGGCCGCTCCCCCCTAGCGCTGCACTTGTCCTGTCACATCTTGAGCAGTGGCCGCGCGGGGCGCCTCAGTGGCTCCTCCCCCTTCTTCTCAGCAGCCTACGTCACTGCCGCTCCGCGCCTGGCCGCTTCTGTTGCCATAGAGACGGTGGCCTGAGAGCCTGGCTGAGTGCGGGCCGGGACATGCTGAGCATGCAGCGGAGAGCGCAGGAGCCCGGGGAAGTGTCCAGGGCGGCGGGGCCATGCAACGACGTGCGCTTCCCGGGGCCCCGACCCATGCGCCTGCTGGAGTGGAAGGTGTCCACCGGGATGTCCGTGCAGATCGGCTCCGTGCTGGCCCTCGGAGTAACTATCCAGGAGGCGAAGGAGAAGCGGCCGTCACAGGACGAGGCCGGGAGGCCGCACAGGGCGCCGGAGAGGAAAGTGAAGTCTGAGCGGGCCGGAGTGGTGCTGGAGCTGTGTGTGACGCCGGGCCAGGTGGTGTGTGCCGGGTAAGCGCGGGCTTGTTTACATGTGCTGCGGGAAGGCCGCGGCGCCCCAGCTCCTGCAGCGCCCCTTCTGCACGGGGTATGGGGCTCCATACAGGAACCCTGACCTTCCCCTATTGGAGAGGGCCCAAGCTGTAATCGTTGTGTCTTATACTATGTATCAGATATGTGTGTAGGGCCCCGTGCAGGACGTGGGTGGGAGTGGCGGCTGGCAGCTTCTGTACATTGATATAGATGACCAATTCTAAGCAGATGAATGGACCTGACCTATGAAGCCTCCCACTAGGGCACAACAGCTGCTGGTTGGATACAGTGCTGTGTATAATACTCCCAAACACGCAATATTGCTGCATATCCTGAGGATGGATGATGAATATTAAATAGGAACCTGTTAGGTAGAATTGCAACGCTTAACCACCACAGGTTGTTATGGAGCAGTGGTGTAGTGTCCCACATCACCCAAGATGGTCTCTGTCTGTGACCTGCATAAATACATTTATACTCGCTTTGATTTAAAGGAAACCTACCACTTTAAAATGACCCCTCTGACCCACAAATACCTTAAGCTAGCTCAGGATGAGCTGATGCCAGACCATATTTTCAATTAAACCAGAAACCGCTGTATTTGTAGAAACATTATTTTCTTGTGGTAGTAAAATCTCTCTTCGGCGCTTCTATAAGCGTCATACAGCGCGCACCCCGGACCCTACTCCGCGATCACGCTGTCGTCAGCGCCGCTCCCGTCACTAATTTTGCTGTGCCCGAGAGCCGGTGACGTCACCGAGCTCTCGGGCACACTAGCGCATGCGCACCACCTCCTCCCGGCGCGTCGCGGCCGGATCCCATTGCGCATGGGCGAAGTCCCGAAGCCTCGTAGTATCGCGAGGCTTCGGAGAGAAGACCCAGAAGACCACCTCCACTATGCTCGCCGCTATACTTCGCCCATGCGCAATGGGATCCGGCCGCGACGCGCCAGGAGGAGGTGGTGCGCATGCGCTAGTGTGCCCGAGAGCTCGGTGACGTCACCGGCTCTCGGGCACAGCAAAATTAGTGACGGGAGCGGCGCTGACGACAGCGTGATCGCGGAGCAGGGTCCGGGGTGCGCGCTGTATGACGCTTATAGAAGCGCCGAAGAGAGATTTTACTACCACAAGAAAATAATGTTTCTACAAATACAGCGGTTTCTGGTTTAATTGAAAATATGGTCCGGCATCAGCTCATCCTGAGCTAGCTTAAGGTATTTGTGGGTCAGAGGGGTCATTTTAAAGTGGTAGGTTTCCTTTAAAGCTGCCATGAAGCCAACATATTGTCCAGCAAGTCTAAGTCAAGCACCAGTGCAAAGAGCTCCAGATATTTATATTCTCCCTTATGCATTTTGGGACCCTAAACCACCAGTCCATAATGATGTGTAGTTGGTTAAGTGTCCCAAATCCACCTGACAGGTTCCTTTTTTAAGGTCAGCAATATCCGTTAACTAAAAAAATGCTGGAAGGGCGTGATAACACCTGCACAGTGGGTGCCAATCTGATATGAATCGATATTGTGAAACTGGAAGATCCTGGTGTGGAGTCTTGAGACGTGTGTTTGGTGCCACGCATGTGACCCTGACACTAGGTTTTAAAGATAAACATATTCTAAGGTTTTTTCATATATGTAGCTGAATTTTTTTTTTTTTAATTGCAGAAGGGAGAGTTGAGTTGAGGTCTGGACAGGTGTGAATAGATGCTAGAATTAAAGTATAGACTCTGCCAACAGGTATATATATATTTTTTAAGAAATTGCAGTACCACATGGTAAATCATTAAAAGGGAACCTATCAGCACCTCATTCCCCCTAATCCTACTATCAGTACCTTGTTATATAAAATGCATGTCCCACAGAAATCCTTCTGTCATATTTCTGTGTCAGCGCAACTGCAAAAAATACTATTTTAGGCTACCTTCACACGAATGTATGGGGGGGGGGGGGCATATATACGGCTGTCATATATACACCGTTTATACATCCCCCATAGACGACAATGGGCGCACAGCGCCGTACGTTCCATAGCCTTGTGATATATATTACTATGGACAGGGTTGTGGGTGAGCAGCACCGGTACTACGGTATGCCGGGGACACATTGTGTGAATGTATCCTTATTCAAATGTAATACACAAGAAGGTTGGGCTGTACAGTGTATTGCACTGTTTATCAAAGTGAACCTGTCAGCAGAGTTAAGCCCAACGAACACTACTAGCATCTTATCAGACACAAACACATCTTTACATTTTGTTCACTTTATGGTCAAGTATACTGACATCATACAAAAAAAATCAGCTTTGAAGTGAAATGCAAATTATCTTTTTAAAATCACAGATGAGAGCTCAGATCTAGAGTTAGCTGTGAATGCTCTCTCAGCTGGCTATTGACATCTGTGACCACAAGGACCTCAGGATTGTTGGAGGAGTCTGAGGGAGAGCTTAATAATTCTGAACTCTCTGCCTCCATGACTTTCTAAAGCTAGTTTGCATAACACATCTAGATCATGCCACCATTGGGGCCCATAAAAGTATCTTATCTCAGAAGGTGTTTGTCTGTTGATAAGGTGGTGGACTATTTCTGATAACAGGTTCTCTTTAACCTTAATAATAATAATTCTTTATTTATAAAGCGCCCCCAGATTACGCAGTGTGGCACAAAGCATGACAAAGTCTGTGGGCAGCTAAAAGAAGACTGCAGCAGGGGAAGGAGCGTCAGGAAGGTGAGTAAGGATTCAGTAAGGGTTATATTATGTAGATGACACGTGGCGTTGACTTCTGTGATCTTTGCCGGACCAGTACTCTCACGATATATTGCTCTACAGTAGTATTGCAGTATATTATATGAGAGGATGAAGTACTCTACGGGACCAGAAAAATTTGAAACTTTGTTCTTTTTTTTGGGAGGGGGGGGGGTTACTTTAACTCCTTCCGGATGTAGGACGTGATAGTAGTGTAATGGCTGTACTATTACGTCCTGCTTTTGGCACCAGCTCCCAAGGAGTTGCTCCGATTGTGGGTGTTAAACCCCCTTACACGCCGTGGGCAGGAATGACTAGCTCAATGAGAGCTTGAATAAGTGATCGCAAAGAAAGTCTCAAGACAAGAGTCCTTGTATGTTTACCATGTCCGATGAGGTCCACCCGTCACACGGCACAGGTAGAGGTGGGCGTGCACAGATACTTGATAGTAGTTGGAGCTGAGCATGTTTACAGGGGCTCAGACTGACCGCGGTGCCGGATGAGTTGAGTACACCTTTATTTTTTTTAAAAAGCCCTCCCCGGCCTCGCTCCAAGATTTTCTTTCAAGGTGCAAAATGGCCATGTTAAGGTGTTAAAACAGTAAGAATAACAAGACCTATGTAACTGTCCTATCCCTGGAATCCTTTTCAAAGCTCCTGGCTCTGCTTTCCACAGGTATCACTAAAGTGAGTGCAAAGACAAATATTAGCTTTTTTGGAACTGTGAGCCATTTATATCCCAGAAGTCCTGACTTCTAGTCCCAAGTCCTGGGAAAAGCATTAAAATGGGTTTTCTACAGACTAGGTTATGAGTAGATCATTGGTAGTGAGACACAAGCCACCCACACCAATCGGCTTCAGGCCAACCGGATGGTTAATACACTGTGGATGGCTTTGTTTTTCAAACTTCAGTTGTAGTGTATAAAAGCAGGTGTCCCAGCAGTCAGATACCAAAGACCAATCCTATAGATGGGTTCTCCTACCTTTTTAAGACCAAAACTATACTACATTTTAGGTTACGATTTCTCTGTTGTGAAAAAAAGAAGCTGGACCATATTGGAGAGTATTTATTTTTTTTACTTTCACCCTGGCCTTCTTGAGTAGCTTATTTTGTTTAGTGTCCTCATGTTGACATAGGATTTGTTTGCAGTTGTGTTTTGTGTTTTTATATGCCATCATATTTTGAGTACATAAAACTTATTAACCCTTTTATAACCAAGGGTCATTGTTACCTGCAATTAAAAAGGTTCTGGCCTTATCTTTGTAACAGCTTTCAATATACCGGTAACAATTTTTTTCATGAAATGTGAGAAACAAACTTGATGGTATATTTATTGGATACATGTTTTTGTTTATAGAATTAGCAGACTTCTAACTAACTAAATGTGAAAAAATACTTTTTTGGTAATTTTGTCCATTAAATCGCAACTCTGAAATAACCTGGCAAAATTGTTTTATCACTGCAAGAATAAGCTTTTGACAACAATTCCAACAATACGTATATCATGCTGCTATTCTTCCTAAGTGGAGATCTATCCTGGAATATCTATTAGCCCTTCTTATAAAATCATCTTCAACCTCTCCCGATGCGGGCAGGCACCTCCTGGATGTGACATCAGCTAAGGGCACTGAGGCCTGAGCAACTTTCCTCACTTCCCATAAGTCTGAGCTTTCCTCTCTACCACTAGCAGTTCAGGGGTTAGTGTGTGCAGAAAAAGGACCTTGTAGAGAGATTTGTGTGAAAGAGGCGCCAAAAATTGTGTAGCATTACCAACCGGCTGAGGAGATGAGATGGAACAAATGTACTGCAGCGTCTGACCCCAGTGTTGGGACAAGCCCAGTATACTGATATAATTTATTAATAGAAGACAAATATAAAATGAGGGGTAAGCCAAGGATGACGTGCTGTACTGATATTGAAATAAGGAGCAAAGGGGAGGCTAGAGATGAGGATTAGTTTATTTTGTAGTAATGAAAAGGACAACGCGTTTCGATGTTTAAATGGTGTCTTCAGGCCAAAGTAAAAGTAAATCTACACCTGTAAAAAGATAAAAATACAAAAATTACAAATAAAGGGCTTATTCACATGGCCGTCTGCGGGGACGTACATGCGGCCGCAAATTTTCAGCCGCATGTACATCCCCATAGACGGGATGGCACGTGTGGCACTGATCCAGGCAGCATACCGCAAAAAGATGGCTTGCTCTATCTTTCGGCGTGTGTGTGGCCTTGAACCGCTGTTTTCTATGGAGGCAGGAGGGGCCATCTTTTTGAAGCTGCCGGCAGCGATCGCGATGATAACACCCGCGATCGTTGCTAGCACTGATGGTGGGTGTTACCGCTAAGTCTTTGCTGCAATATGCCCGTGAGCCCTCTCCGTGCACCGGGACCGGCGGGCGGTCGTGAAACAGTTAATATAGACTTACTAATAACAATGATATAAAAAGATTATATAATGAAGTATAAGGTCCGTCCTAGTATAATACATAAAAATTCAGTATGTAATAAAGATGTAAACATTTTATCATAATAAGGGTGGGGGAGGAGTAGAAGTCCATGAAGGTGTCAGTCAGTTAGGGGGGCTCAATGGGAACCTGCCACTATCTGTAATTCTGAAAATGCGGTGACAGGTTCCCTTTAAACTGCTCGTTTTATGACTTATTCATCATGGAAAGATGTAGCAAGCAACATCTTGCCATCCTCTGGATACGTTGCTTTGCAGGATGGGGGACTCTAGTGATGTCGCTGTCCATATGAAAACCGTGACATCACTGGTGAAACACCCCTAACACCGGCAGCGTCCAATCTCCAGCTGCTCCTCTCCCCGCATTCACGGGACAGAACGAGTTGCAGGATGATGTATCCCCCTGTAGTGTTTGTGGCTCAGCAGTCTATTCTATTGTCATGGGCTTGTGAGTGGACCTCACACTCCAATGAGACACAGGTCACAAAACAATGGACCACGGCTCTGTTGTATGTGGCCAATGAGATGTATGCATCTGTGTGCAGGAAACCTTAGCGTTGGGCAGCTTTGATAACTCTGACCCATTGTCTGAGTGCTGTGTATAAAACACAGGATGTGGCAGTGGCTCTTCCTGTATTTCACAGACTGATGACACAGATCCCTTTACTGTGCCAGAATTGCTGGGTGTTATCTAGATGCAGATCAGCTTTGATAATGAGAAATATTGCATAAACCATAACTGTTAACATACTTAATGCAGTTGGAAAATATGTACATATGTTCATCAAGTTCAACCAAGTAAGGGAAGGGATTGGACGAGGAAGTTATGTAAGGGAAATCATTCTATACATACATATTCATAGCATAACCATCAATGTTATTTTTATGTAAAAAGCAGCAAGACCCTTCTTGACGCTTTCTGCAGTGCCTGCTGTGACCAGTGCATGAGGATGGCCATTCCACAGACTTACAGTTGTTACAGCAAAAAAGCCTGTCGCCTCTGGAGATTAAACCTTCTTTTCTCCAGAGACTGTGCCCCCTTTTGATGTAATTTAACCTGAAACAACTTTCCACCATTTTTTTTTTTTACGGACCGTTTATATAAACAAATCATGTCCCACCTTGGTTGTCTCTTTTTGAGACTAAATCTAATTATTTTATAATCTTTTCTCACAACTGAGACCTCCATGCCCCTTATCGTTTTTGTGGCTCTTCATACCCCCTCCAGCTCCAGGGCATTCTTTTTATGGACCTGTGCCCATAACTGGACAGCATATTTCAGGTGAGGGCTAACCAATGCCTTGTACAGTGCCAAAATTACATCCCTATCCTGAGAATCCAAACTACTTTTGATACATGACAAGATCTTTCTGGCTTTGGAGGCAGCTGACATTGCATGCTGTTATTTAATCTAATATTTACTAGTCACCCAGGTCCTTCGTAACAAGAGACTCTCCAAGATTTACTCCCCCCAAGGACATATGTTGCCTGTGGATTATTAGCCCCAGGTGCATAACCTTACATTTATCCACATCGAACCTCATTTGCCAAGTAGGTGACAACTCTCAGTACTCAGTCATCCTGCAGCCTAAGAACATCCTCCATAGACTATTACACTACACAACTTGGTGTCAGCTGCAAAAATACGCAGTGCAAGTTAAATAATAGTGGGCCCAGTACAGAACCTTGGGGTACATCACTTATAACTGCATCAACAACAAAAAGACCATAGCACTCTGCACCCCCAATAGATTTTTATTAGTTTATAGCCACACAACAAACCCATTAAAATGGATATGTACAATTAAAAAGGTTCTGGCCCTGGTCAACGAGACTCATCTGCCATTTGGGGGTTCCCCTTCATGTAATGATGTATTTGTCCTGTATATATTGGATCCTTGAGATATCACTATGTAAATGGGAACCTCTTGTATGGCAGTTGAGTCTTATCCTGGACCACGACCAGAACCTTTTTAATTGCATGTAATGCATCTTAAGGACGCAGCCATTTTGTAGCTTAAAGGAAACCTACCACTGCTGATGGTAGGTATTAGATGTAAACACCGGGCACCAGCTCAGGGTGAGCTGGTGCCGGAGCTTACCTTTGCTAGTGTTTTAAACCGCTATATCGCGGTTTAAACACATTTTGATGAACAGCCCCGAGGTAGCTCCGGCGTGGCGCCTCCGCACTTCCTATGGAGGCGTTCCCCATTTTTTGTATTTTGACTTGCGTCGCTTTATATGGGTATAAGTTTTGAACACTGTTACTTATCAAAGCGATTCTGAGATCATTTTTTCCCCCACATGTTGTACTTCAAATTAGTGTTACATTTTGGCTGATAAGTTTTGCATTTATTTACAAAAAAAAGAAAAAATGAAGATTTTTTTGAAAAATTTCCCTTTTTCTGAATTCGAAATCATTGCGTTTTCAGGCAGATAGATTTACCATCTAAGGCTGGATTCACACGACCGGTGCCCGCCGTACCGTAGCACGGCGGGCACACGGCAGCGCGCGGGGAGAGGAGGAGGGGGAGAGCGCTGCTCACCCCCGCCCCTCTCCATAGGGATATATGGCGCACGGCGCCGTATGCCCTGAAAAAATAGGACATGTCCTATTTTTTCACGGGGCACGGAGCAGTACGGTGCCGCACGTGTGCTGCACCGTACCGCTCCCGTAGGGCGCCGTGCGCCCATTGCCGTCTATGGGGGACGTATATCGGCCGTATATACGTCGGCCGTATATACGTCCCCCTTGCGGTAGTGTGAATGCAGCCTAAATAAGTTGCTGAATAACATTTCTCATAAGTCTACTCTACATTTTCATAATTTTTGAAATGTCTGGATAATTTATTTTGATGTTACGTGGCTTACCATTTTGCAGATAAATACAGTTTTGAATGAAATTTTACATATTTAGCATCAAAACCCCCTATATAACCAACCCATTTTCAAATTTGCACCCCTCAAACTATCAGAAACAGCTTTTAGGAAGATTGTTACCCCCCTTGATATCTTCATAGTAATTGAATCAAAATGGAGGTGAAATTTAGAATGGTCAAATTTTGTTCATTGTACATTTATTTATGTTGAATCAAGTTTATTGAACTGTGAAAGACACAAGGCAAAATACACAAACAAAACGAGGCTTATAAGGATACAACATAACTTGCAATGAGAAACATACATATATCCAAATCATATATTTCCTTTTCTGCAAAGCCCTGTGAGAAAATAGTGACCTCTAGGGTGAGGAGGAGGCTAAGCTCAGAGACGGAACCCTAAGAAATATACAACGTTTCACATCCTTTTCTCTTCCCCACAAGGCCCGTCGACTCCTGTCGTATATATTAGGGCAGAATATGAATCCTTAGATCTGCTGAGAATAAAGTGCCAGTAAGGGGCACAAGAAGGAAAAACTCGCAAGGACACAAAACATTAGACAGAAACATTCAGGGTAGAACACATAGGGGAGGGGATCCTATAGGGCAGTGATGGCTAACCTATGGCACTGGTGCCAGAGGTGGCACTCAGAGCCCTTTCTGTGGGCACTCAGGCCATCACCAAAGATGAGTCCAGGTATCTTACTGCAATCCCAGACAGCCCAGGACTTGCTGTGCACAGAGATATTTTAAAGTGACAGTGCTATCTGGGACTATTCTCTGCTTTATTGGTGTCCTCAGGGGCTGGTATCAATGAAAACTGTGACAGAGCAGGGAGTATAAATCACAAATTACATTTCTGTGTTGGCACTTTGCGATAAATAAGCGGGTCTTTGTTGTAGTTTGGGCACTCGGCCTCTAAAAGGTTCGCCATCAATGCTATAGGGTGTCACCCCTTGGGTTAGGAAGAGGAATGAGTGGTTCAGATATTCCCATCCTCTGTAATAGGGTTATACGTTTATTTAGCCCTAAAATTTACACATTTCCAAAAGATAAAAAGAGAAGACTCAACATACAATTGGTTCTGCAATTTCTCCCGAGTACAGGGGGGGCGATCGTGGGGGAAAGCCCCCCCCCCCCTCCAAAGGCAAATTAAATGCCGTGGTCGCGCTGATTGTGGCATTTAACGGGTTAAACATCCACGATCGGAGCCCACTCTGACCTCGGATGTTACACTGGGGTGTCGGCAATTAGTTACAGCCGGCACCCCGTGTTTCCCGATGCGCTAAGGGGTTAATGTATTTGTGTGGCTAAAACTAATAAAAGGGATTTAAGTCTATTGTGGCATTGTGTTCTTGTTGTTTATGTGAATAAATTGTAGGACTAATTTGCATCCCTGCTGTGTGCTCCCTTTCTTACCTTCACCACTTATAACTGGTGATAACTCTGAGTAGGAATCATTGACCCCCTACTCTGGATACGATCCTTCAGCCAGTTTTCAATTCAATTGCAAACGAATCTTGACAAACCAATAGAACTTTTTACCCATCAGGAGGCGTCTGAGGAACAGTGATCAATGCCGTTGTAAAGTCCAAAAACACAATATCCACAGCAGCTCCCCTGTCCAGGCATAGTCTCACCTCTTCATAAAAACAGATGAAGCTACAGCTGGTTCCCACCTGCATTTTGTCTTCCGTTTTGCAGTTTCCGTTTTTAAAAAAAATGGATGAATAACTGATTTGTTTTTTTCCATGGATTTCATTGGACTTGCTATGGTGTTTGTTAGCATTTTGTTTTTACATCTTTTGATAGACCTTCCATTATTTGAGCATTTGGTAGGAATAAACCAATGGATATAAATAATTATTTAAAAAGCATATTGCACCCAGCCTTTAGTCTGAAAGCTTAGTAAACCCATGCGGGAAATCAGTCTTTTAGCATCCCTAAAAATATTTTCTCCACAATGGAAGTTAAAGGGGTATTCCCACGAAGACAAGATTCTTAAATAGGCTCAGGATAACAAAATACATTCACTAATTCGCTGTTTTAACAAAAATACAGCATTCCACAGATATAATTCCAACCTGTGTCTATCAGGCCTGGTGTATCAAATACACTGCTTTGTTATTTTAGCTGTGTGCTTAGGGTCATTGTCTTGTTGCAAGGTGAACCTTCGGCCCAGGCTGAGGTCCAGAGCACTCTGGAAGAGATTTAGAATATCTCTGTCTCAACTGCATTCATCTTTTCTTCAATTGCAACCAGTCATCCTGTCCCTGCAGCTGAAAAATGCTCCCATAGAACGACACCTCTATATTTCACTTGTATTGGGCAGGTGATGAGCAGTTGCTGTTTTTCTCCACTCATACCGCTTAGAATTAACACAAAAAAATATTCAATCTTCGTCTCATGCAAACTGTATGCAGGCTTTCATGCGTCTTGCACTGTAAAGAGGCTTCTGCCATAAAGCTCTGACTGTTGGAGGGCTGCAGTAATGGTTTACTCAGCCACCGTAATCTTGGCGTTCTTCTTTACCTCTCCTTAAGGCTCTTCTTCCACGATTGCTTAGTTTGGCTGTCTTAGTTTGGTTGTTCCAAACTTCTACCATTTAAGGATAACGGAGGCCGCTGTGCTTTTGGGAACTTTGAGGGCTTTATAAAGAATTTTGTAACTTTCACCAGATCTGTGCCTTGACATAATTCTGTCTCTGTGCTCCTTGGGCAGTTCCTTAGACCTCATGATTCTCATGTGTTATGACATGCACTGTGAGGTCTTGTATAGCTTGGTGTGTGTGCCTTTCCTAATCAAGTCCCATCAGTCACAGCAAAGAGTCTGAATACCTATGACCATGTAACATTTCAGTGCTTTATCTTTAATAAATTAGCAATAATATCTACGTTTCTGCACCTGATGTATGATTATAAGCTATGCAGCGGCTCCACTGAATACACCCGAAGGGGCGGGGACTGCATCATATGCTGGCTCACAAACATTGACATAGAAATAGTGGGGGCATTTATTATATATCTTATGCTGTCCGTCCCTTTGTCTGGTTAAGTAAATTATTGTATTCCCCTAATAATAACCGTTCTGGAGCCTCTCCTTTTAAAAAAAAAAAAAAAACTTTGCATAGTGCGGTTTCAGGTACATTTTTCAATTGTTACACCTACTTTAGACATGCGAGTTGCATATGAAAATCCATTCCTGTCTTTTTCTTTAAAAAGGACCTGTCACCCCCAAAAAGACCCCCACCAAATATGCCCCCCATAATTCTCTCCCTAGTCCCTTTCCATATATGCCCATTTTTTTAAAAAAATATATGTTGGGAAAGTTGGTTGTAACAGATAAGAGGTCGGCACTGGAAGTCGGCCTTATTCATGAGGGGGCCAGCTGACACTCCCCCCACCACGCCCCTGCCAGCAAGGACCTGTAAGCGTAGCCAGCAGCAGCACATATATTTCGCAATCGCTGCCGGCTCTCCATGAAGAGGTCGCGCCACACTGACAGCAGCCGCACCATGCTTTTTGACAGCGCCGATGTGAGATTTAAATTAGTTTTATGAAGTCCAAGAGTAGGAGAGTTTTCCCTTCCCTAGAATACCACTTCACTGTAATTATGGTTCTGCTTCATTGACCAGATGTTCTGAAGTCCTGCGCATGATGTCAATAACATGGGAAGAGGAGAATGAGGGAAGCATGACTCCAGTGTTAAACTCTCCGCCACCCTACAACCAATTTACATATCACTTCAAAGTGGATTTTCTGGCTAATGCCATCAACCTGGGCCATGAAAGCAACTTGATCTAGAAGCTATTCAGCTACTTGACAACATACTGGTGTTTGGTTTATTAGACCATTTTCTGATGACAAGTTAAACGGTCTTGTTTGTTAAAGAACACCTACCACCAGGATAAAGGATTGTAAACCCAGCAGACTGACATACTGGTGTGTGCCCCCACTGGTCGTATCTGCTCTTCTTTTAGCTTCTTATTCCCTTGTGTTTACAAAAAAATATGGCTTTATGTATTATGCAAATGAGCCTCAGGGGCTAGATTACTCAGATTACAATTTTATTGCAAATTGCCTTGTCCTACTCAGTGATAGATGTTACAGACCAGGATGATCTGAGTTGATGTATAGTTTTGTGGGAAAAAGACTCAGTATAACTTGTCATTTATTGGCTTAAAATGCTGACCAACCCCCTGGCTTTACAAGCGGCTTCTCCTACTCTATAATACCATCAGCATGGTTTGGGGTTGACTGTAAGGTGTTCCAGTACCAGCAGGGACATAGTACCACATATAGTATTGTGCTAGAATACTATCCTCTCAGTGCCAGGTATTTGTGCTGCCCTGCAGGCTGGAAAACCCACACAACGGATGCATAATAGAACGAGTCTGCACACAGTACTGGGACAAGCTGTATTTGTGTGGATTCGGAGTAGGGTGGGTGCAATGTTTGGTAACAGTTTTCATCCAGCAGCAGCTTGTTCTACCCAATCCAAAACAGAACTGCTTGTGTTCCCCATCTGTGAAGCTGCAGTCTCTGGAGAGATAGGACTAATTTTGTTTTTCATAGCTGCCTTTGAGGATAGGTGGTAAACAATAGTTTCTAATAGAAGGGTTGTGCCAGCAGCTGAACATAGCCATGTGCTACTCCAGGGAGGTTGTCTGGCACACACTGCCTTCAGTGTAGTATACATAACATCTTTATTCTACAGTTCTGAAAGTACCGGATTTGTGTTTATCAATATGTTTTTATTTTATTTTTTTTATCCGGGAAAAGCAACTTTTTTTAAGATAATTTTTTTCAAGTTGTAACCCATACAACCCAGGACAAATAACCTGATGACGATTTTGTGGTTTGAGTTGTAGAGTATGAGGTATTCTCTTCCTGGTACCAGCATTATAGTGGATGTAAAAGACTAGATAAATGTTGAAGAATATGTACTGGTAAGGAAACAATGTTTTGGGGATGAATATTCAATTTAAACTTGGATAGCCATATTCTGATTTACAAGGATTCTTCTGGGCCGTGTACACACATTCCGACAGGATTGTGTTTAGAAATTGTACAGGGATTGTATATGCTCTTTTAACCCTTATAGGACAGTCCTTTTCGTTTTTGCGTTTGTTTTTTTACTCCCCTTGTTCCAAAAGCTTTTTTAGTTTTAGGTTTACAGAGATGTATTCGGCTTGTTATGTGCGGGACAAATTGTACTTTCTAGTCGCGTCATTTATATATACCATGCAATGTACTGGAAATTTGGGTATCACTGAGACCCCCCCCCTCTGATCAACAAGTTAGGCCATATCCCTCGGTTATGGCCTAATTTTAGTTCGTGGGAAAACCTGTGCTCTTCGATCTGCTAGTGATCTTGGATTAATTTCTACCTTAATTTGAACCTCTCACTTACGCAGAGGTCACACTAGCTTTTTTGGCAGAGTAAAAACAATACTCTTAGGAATTTGTAGTAATATGGCGACTGCATACAAATGTGCCATGGAAACACTGGTCGGATCCCAATGACTGAGCACAGCACTGGACTCCTATTGTAACAGCGGTGTTGCCGTTTGGCTGGCAGACGGGGAGTCCTAGCATCATATTTCTCTATGATGTAAGGACTACTGTCCAGTGCACTTTTCTTGTTTTGTTCACCTTTCTGCCAATGGAAGTCGCTGTAGATTAGACAATTACTATGCGGCTATGCTGCGGTCAATCCGCCCCATGTGTATCCTGACCTAGAGCTGCTTTTACATGGGTTGTTGCCTTGTCTGAGTTTATCAAAAAATCTTCAGGTAGTCCAGCTGTACTGTGCTGTTTGTTTAGAGGCAGGCACGCTCTGATTGGGCTACTTTCACCTGCCCGACATGCCCACCTGTCCCAGTAGCTGATGCACATTGAAAAAAATGCTGTATCAGGTGCTTGGACAGGGGATGGGTGGAAGTTGCCCGGATTGGAGCGTACCTGCCTCTGTAAATAAATGGGCATGGCCCTGCGGGACAGCAGTGCAGGAAAAGGTAAGTATAGGTAAGTGTGTTGTTTACAATGCATGTGTGTTTTGGCTTAAAGTGTTATGTATATATATATATATATATATATATATATATATATATATATATATATATATATATATATATATATTATATGAAAAAATTATAATCTTTTGGGGCTCGTTCAGACGGCCGTATTGGGGGCTGTGATCACGACCCCCATATATCTCTATGGCTCCCGGTCACGTCGCAGTGAGCAATTCATCACTGTATCGTGACCCAGTCACAGCCGCTCATCTGCCTATGGAGGGAGGAGGAGTGAAGAGCGTTCACCCTGCCCACTATCTCCTCCTGGCCTAGTGTTCGCCGTGGATCTGGTTTGAGCAAGCACGTGGCAATGTGCATAAGCCCTAAGAATGGAAAAATGAACAACTAAAATAATGACCTCAGGCTTAGGCCAGTTAGCTTGCCCACAGATCCCATGTCGGCATCATGGGATCTGTGGGCAAGCTAACTGGCCTAAGATGGCCTATTCTCTCGAAGTTTTAGTTTCCCACATGTAAATTCACTGCAGAGTCTACATGCAGGAGGTAAATGGTGACAAGCCTGGCAGCTTTCATTACATGGAGGAGCATGGGACATGTAATAAGTTAAAGAAATCATGAGTAAACCAGTTACAAGAAGTGTATAGCCTGTGCTGTGTGAGCATTAAGGGTTAATAGCTTTTCTGCACTGTGAACAAAGTGCCATGTATAAGGTGGGGAAGGGGAGCAGCATGAGGTGCAGAGAGAGAGACTTTTAAAAGTTCTGTAGAATCATAGACTGGGATTGAGGGACTGATTTGGAACAGGGAAGATCTTGTACCTCACTATTCTGTGCACGAGACATATGTATCCACAGCTCTGAACACACCAAGCACTACTACATACACAGAGAAAGCTCTGTCACATGACCTCCTCTATAAGCAGGGAGTAGAAGCTCCTCCCCTCCCATGAAACCGATAGATAAACAAACTACGGACAGGCAGAGGAAGGAGCTACTGCAGCAATGAGGTAATCTGAGGGGTATAGCAAAGAAACTATTGGATATAGGTAATAAGCAAAGTTGTTTTACATCCTAAGACCCATTGTTTATGGGTGTTAAATAAAATTTCTGCAGCAGTAAGTTTTTTTTATTAATAAATGGACAGAAAATATGTGCCCTTCAATGTACTTGTTATAGTCAATGAATATTGAATAATTGAGGAATGCATGTTTGCAAATGTTTTGGGTTTTTTTTTTCTTCTTCTTTCGTTTCCCTCTTCCTTCCTCCATTGGAATATTGGTTATGTATTTGTGAGATACATAATGCAACCATTTGAAAAAATAAATTAATTTCTTCACATAATCAGAGATAAATATTTTCCACCACATCCTCAATTACTCCACACTTGCAACCATGTAGTTTTGGTAATTTTGTAGTTTTTCTCAACCCCCACTAAAAGACTGATTAATACATCAAATTAAAAGTGGAAATTAATCTAACTTTTTTTTTTTTTTTCGATAAAATTATACAGAGATGATTTGTCTTCTCTGCCATTATTACAGGGCTTTGTATTCTCTCTATACCTACTCTCCTCTGAAAGTAAGCTACAATGTATCCCAGTGTGTAGAGGTGGGTGTACTGTATTGGGAGATTGTTGTCTCTGCTGCTAAGAACTGGGGCTCCCTGGAGAGGGGCGTCTTTTCATTCAGTGATAGGAACTTTCTTATTTTTCAACAGACAAAAAAAGGAAATATCCCCAGCAAAGCAACAAAAGTAGAGGCTTCTCTCTCAGAGAGAATCCGGTGGAGGTCTGGTGTCGAGAGCGTAGCTGGATCCTGCCTGTCCTGCGTTGACTTATAAGCTAGGCTCAGAAGCTGATCTTGTTAGTGTAGCTTCCTCTGTATGTGGTTCCTCTGAATGTGGCTATGCTAGATGAGCTCTCACTATTGAATCGCATATTGTGCCAAACTCCTCCAATTTCTCGAAGCGTCTAATGCACATAGTCTAAATGCAGTTCATAGTGTTTGTATAGATCTCAGCGTTCTTTACATACAGCTGTCGTATACTGTACTTTTGTGAGATACTTGCACCTGTCTGATTTTGGCCTTGAATAAGGAGCTGAGGTCAGAAGGACCGGGTAGTATGTTAATGGTTGCGTTATCCATTTATGTTGGGAGCATTATTGAAAATGCACATATTCTGTTATGAGAGGAATTTGGTGTGATGTATTTTTGCAAGTAAAGAAACCTTTTCTGATTTAAAAAAAAAAAATGTATTTTTGTGATGGCCTATTTTAAATGCATTTTCTTTTCTTCTTTGAACACAGGGGTGTTTTGTTGAGACTATCAAGTTGTAACCATCCAGTGGTGATGAAGGGCTTGTGTGCAGAATGTGGCCAAGACTTGACACAGTAAGTAAAAGACTGAAGAAAAACACACTAATACTGTATAGCACAACACCACGAGCAAGGAAGCCTTCACATGAGCACCCCACATGTCATACTGTCTCCACTCCACTGTGTGCAATGAGGAGACCTTTAAAGGGCTCCTGTGTTATGAAATGAAGGCCATGTTATTTTATGCTCTATTATTACAGCTTTCTTCAGAAGCCTACTTGTTTTTGTCCCCACTTATCCGGCGGTTCATGATGTAAACAAGCCTTTTGTCTGCTTAGCCAAGTTTATTGGTATAGATGATACACCAGGTAAAAAACAAACAAAAAAACATGGTTAACTGCAATTGTTGGGTGTCTATATATTAGAAAAACCAAAAGTTGTCTGTAAGATTTTTCTTATAAAGTAAAGCAAAGTATGAACCTCTTCATCAGTGTTTGCTGGTTTAATTCAGCACCCCTTGATTCTTCCACCATGTGTTTGTGCTAGCTGACCTCTAATACCAATCAAAAGCCTAGGCAGCATTATTGGCACCAACATCACATCTCTACAGTCCAGCCAAGTGTCATCTATGCCAAGATCATTACCAAGTCTTGTGATTGCACACAGCGATTACCTGGCACATCAATGCCTACTAAATGCAGTGGCCCTGTAAACGGAATAGGACTCAAAAAGGTATTTTATAGGACATCTACCACCAGGATAAAGGATTGTAAACCAGGTACACTGACATACTGTTGTGCGCGCCCCCTGGCAGGATCTGTTCTTCTTTTGGCTTCTTATTCCCTGTTTTTATGCAAAATGGATTTTAAAATGATGCAAATGAGCCTAAATTTATTAGGTTTTAATGAACCCTGCATATGTTTGAAAGCCTTTTATTCTTAAAAACAAGGGAATAAGAAGTTTAAAGAGAAGTGGATCCTGCCAGAGGAGAGGCACACCAGTAGGTTAGTGTGCTTGGTTCACAATCCTTCATCCTGGATTAGATGTCCTTTAAGATTTATTTCCCTTTTATTGGTATTTTACTGAACTGCTTTACTGTATTTATTTCTTCAGGTTACAAAGCAAGAATGGAAAGCAACAGGTGCCATTATCAACAGCTACTGTGTCCATGGTCCACAGTGTCCCAGAACTTATGGTTAGCTCAGAGGTAAGTGGTTTTGTCATGTTCACTGTCTAATCCGCTGCACCGAATAGATTCCGAATGTCCTGTCAGTTACATCCTTTCCGGAAGATGATGACACATCTTTGGGAAATGTTATTACAATCTGTTAAGAAATTATTATTTTTATGTGGCTGGTTTACATTGCCAATTCAGTATCTAGCTACAGCAGGTAGATATTGAATTTTAATAATCCAATTTTGTCTTTTTATCAATTCTTTATTTATGAATGTATATGTGCAAGGAATAGAACACGTATCAACTAAATGGCTGTAAAATCCTGATTTGTCTGTTTTTGTGAACAGTTACATTCCCACCTTGTGTTTCCTGATGCTGTGCTGTTCACTGGGACAGAACTTAAAGGAATAGTAAATGAGCTTCACAATATGGAGTTAAAATGACATTTTAATTTTATGGGGAATGCAGTTACTACCTAAAACTGACGTTTCAGCAGAGCTGAACGATCCTTTGTGGTGGTTTTCCCCATAGTAAATTGAATCATATAAACTTGAATTAACAAAAGTATTTTGCATTGTGCTCCTGTTACTTTTTCCCCTCAATGGTCCACGCAGCATCCTCTACCCCGTTTCCTACAGACTGACCACATTTGAGAAGCCAAAAATGTGAAGACTTTCTACCAAGTACCTATAGAAGATCTTTCACAAAATGTCGCAGCTACCTTCACCTAAACAAAACATAAGTAATAGGGAGAGTTTATAGAGTTTACTCTCCCAGAGTGACTGGTCTCTTGTTAAATTGTGGTGCCTGAAATTATACAAGTACAGGAATTAGATATTTTGGTTCCTTTCCATTATGTTTTTTAGGCAATCTTCTTTACTCTTTGATAGCTTGTTCACAAACAGGTCCATTTCATACCCCATTGTTGCAAACTCTACGGTCACTTGGTTTTGGTTAAAGGAAATCTAATATTAATGTCAAGCAATATAAACCAGGGACATTTACTCATAAAATAAACCTTCTAAAATAAACTTTTAAAATTCTGCTAATGAGCCAAAATGGCTCTTGGAGTCCCTCAGAAATACCTCAGTTTTCCTGATGGTAGGTTTCCTGTTATTAAAGTTTCCTATTATTAATCAGTGGTGTAAATGTGATCTTGCTTTGGGACAAGATTTATATTGCAGCTATGTAACACACTGGAAGCTGCATATGTTTGTTTCTTCTGATACTTGCTTCTGTACATACTCTGGAATAATTTTTTTTTACAATTTCACTGTTTACTACTTTAGTTACTATTTTACACGCTGACATTTTATGTGTCTTTGTATTTGTCTTGTGCTTCTTTTTTTTTTTCCCCCTAACTTTTTTTATAAATTTTCCTTTTAGCAAGCAGAACAGCTGGGACGCGAAGACCAACACAGATTGCATCGAAACAAGAAGCTTGTCCTGATGGTTGATTTGGATCAGACATTAATCCATACTACAGAACAGCACTGCCAGCATATGTCCAGAAAGGTATTTTATGGCTTCCTGTTTTTAGTTCAGACTTTATTATAAAAAACTTTTTAAAACGGTGAGTCCATCACGGGAAGAGCATTATCAATGGTGGTGGTTTTGGGTGTTACTGGTGTGAAGAATGTATTCTTCTATTGCCAATGGGGCTATGTAAGCTTACCTAACCTCACTACCTGACCTCTGGATTGGAGAGTTGCTAATACGTACTAGGTGTAACAAGTAGTGTGAATTAGTAGGACCAGTGTACAATACGCACTGGGCATCAAATGAATACCTCTGCAACTCAGCCAGCTCAGAGTGGATATAGAGTATTATCGCTTTCCCCTTTTTAAGTACTTCAGCTGTTCCTGAGAATATCTCCTCTCTAAATCTGCTGAGGAAAGATGCAATTTTTACCTCCGGGGACATATTGAACAGGCTGATAAGTTGCTGCCATAGTAGTCAGGTGGGTTCTTTCTTTCTTCTCACCAGTCAAGGGTGCATGCATGTGTAGGGGGTGCAGAGGATTTTTTTTATTTTTTATAAATTCCTTTCTAAATTCTGTTCTATTCCTGATCAGGATGAACATTTAATGGTTCAAGGGCTGCATGGTTTTACTCAACTTTAAGGAGCCATGTCAATAACCAGTACCTGAGTCTTCTCCTGCTCCTCTTCTCTGGGTCCTGACACTGGCACATACAACCAGCATCAGGACACTGTGAGGACTCACTGCTGCGCTCACCACTACCTGGCCTAACTGCATCAGTTATGGAATAACTGGTTGGACTCAGAAGGGTGTGGGCCACAACTCATGGCTTGACAGGCTGTATGTGACCTTACAGCCATGGGTTGTGCACGCCTGTTCCAGTCCTTTAGTTGAGATGAATGTGCACTTTATGTACATGCTCAGTAGTAAGGTCCCTCTGCTACAGATCAGAGGAAAAAGGCACCAGGAAGGAATGGCTGTACTCATCTGGGCACTGCTAGCATCTTGCAGAAATCATGACTGTGAAGTTGGAATGATAATTTGGCTTACCGACTCCTGGTCAGTAAGTGTAGCTGCATCATTTCAGTAGTGTAGAGTGTGGCCCTTATTGCGTTGTCCCTATTATATAGACCTATTATCGCTGTCCTGATATAACTAACAGCATTGAATCCTTCTGGTTATCCTTTCGGTCTATTGATATATCTGTTTATTCTTTTGCAGGGCATTTTCCATTTTCAGTTAGGCCGAGGAGAACCAATGCTGCACACTCGCTTGCGTCCACATTGTAAAGAATTCCTGGAGAAAATTGCCAAACTTTATGAGTTGCATGTTTTTACCTTTGGAAGCAGACTTTATGCACATACTATTGCTGGTCAGTATATTCATAAAGGTTGTTTGTAATGTCTCTGATCAAAGTCTATAGAGTCTTCTCATTGGTACACTCCTAAGGAATAGATAGGCGCTGGGAAATAGGCTATAGTCACCTGCTCAACGGCTGTAATGTTGTCACTGTTATGTTATTCACTGTTCTGCCAGGTTTTTGTTTTTCTCATGGATGGAACAGTGAGCAAGTTGGTAAAGTCTTCATTATAAAATTAATTGGAAATGCCCCAAGTTAATGGGAACCTTTTAAAGTGATAAATTAACCTACCTAACAGGGGGTAAAGGAACCTTCTGATAGCATTGCCTCTTGTCAACGATATACACGTCTGCGCCAGGAAGAGGAGGAGCTGCTTCTCCCCCCCCCCACCCCTCTCCATAGAGGAACATGACGCACGGCCTATGGGGGCCATATATACGTCCCCCAACGGCCGTGTGAATGAGCCCTAAGGCTACATCCCCACAACGATGTGCCCGCCGTACCGTAGCACGGCTGGCACACGTCAGCGCCCAGGCCGTTTGAATGTAGCCTAATATTGATTACTTATTCTATGGATGGATACCGCTGAGAGAATGGGACTAGCACTACCAAAAATGAGGGTCAAAGTCATACAAAACCTGAGCAAACAATGAAGAAAGAAAGACGTATGCTATATGACCAAAGAAAATTCAACTTTATTAATACAATAGTATACCACAACAAAAACAGACATTATTAAAGCACACAGATCTAACCATGCAGTGGGACCCAGCATATGATAGTGCTTGTCACCCTGCAATACTCCAGCTCCCTCAACTGAACAGAACCCCTCCTAACAGATTTGTATAACGAAAATAAAATAAGCCGAGCTCAAAAGGGGGCCAAGTGTATGTGAACAATGTACAAAATGCATATGAGTATTACTAAAAGTAATAATGCCATGGAAAAATGTCAACACAAGGCCAAAAAAGAGCAAGAAATACTATTAATATCTACCTGTAATGACGAAAAGTAGTGCAGTAGGAGAGACGAGTGGGAGCTGGGGAGAGAGCTCCATGCGTATCGCCAGACAACTGGCTTCCTCAGGGGAATACATAAAATTATATACTATAGAGACAAACTCTTTTACTGTTGCTAATAAGTGAATTGACAATGTTTACATTTTACTGCTAGTTTCCAGGCTGCACTTGTATATGCCAGTGTTTGACAATTGGCTGCTATTATTGGCTCCCTGCATAATGATTTTATGGCTATTAGCCATAAAGTCATAGCCAATAATATATAAATATTAGCTCATTTTTTGGCAAACTGTAAAATATGTGTGAATCAGTGTGTGAAGACCTTGGTGTGCTGTAGTTACTATTCTCTTTTAACACAAGAGGGCAGTACAGGGCTGCATAAATAGATGATGATTCACATTGTGTTGTGTCATAGGACGAACATTTTTGCAATATTTTATTTCGATTTTTTTTCTTTCAGTGGGTTCTTTTAAAAAGTACATCTTTTACTTAGTTTTTTCAATTTTAAAAATTATGAAGCAAATTTATGTTAAGGACATTTCCATAGGCATGTTCCATGTATACAATTCAAGACTGGTAGCCAAAGTATAAATTAAAGGGATATTCCCATTTCGGCAAACTGTTTGAATAATGAAAAGTTAAAAAATTTTCAAATATACTTTCTGTATCAATTTTTCATGATTTTCTTGATCTCTGCTTGATGTCATTCTATAGGAAGCTTCTCTGTTACTTCCAGTGGACGGAAATCTGACCATGGTCACACAGGTGCGCGGCTCCTTATCACACAGAGAACAGTCAGAGCACAGGTTATAACGAGCCATGCACCTGTGTTACCATGGTCAGATTTCTGTCCCCTGGCTTCCTATAGCAGGACATCAAGCAGAGATCTCAAAAACTGTATGATGAAAATTATTAATTTTTCCAATGTACTTTCTGTATAAATTCCTCACAAACAATAATATTAATTTGCCGAAATGAGAACACCCATTTAACTTTCTTCTTAGACTTTATAGACTTAAATGAGTTATTGTTATTTTCGATCCACAGCATAGGGAATAACTTTCTGATTAGTGGTTGTACTCCTTATAGCAGTGATGGCGAACCTTTTACAGACTGAGTGCCCAAACTACAACCAAAATCCCCTTATTTACTGTGAAGTGCCAACATGCATAAGCAGTAACTTATTGACCCCTGAGGTCACCAATACAATTGACAGAAGGAGGGCAAATTCAAACAGTCATTGTATCTTCTCTCCAGGGTCTGTAAAGGAAGAATGGTGGGTCGAGCAGGATGACCTCCAAAGATGATGCAATTCTGTCAACACCTTCTTACTTTCCCTGCAGTTCCAAACACCCAATAAGAGATGCTGAGAGCTATTTTAAAGCGACACTTTAAGTTCCCTGGGACTGCAGGAAGACTCAGTGTTTGGTGAACTCTGTCCTTGGACGATGGCCTAAGTGCCCGCACCCGTGCCATAGCTTTGCTGCCACTGCCTTTATAATATATACAACCTATACCAGAAAACGGATAACAGAGGAACGAAAAGTCTTGGCTCATGCTGGGTTGGGCAGCTTCTATGTTAGCCTTTCCGAAGACTCCCAGAGAATAATTTGATGCAGTTTTGATATGTGCATGTAGTGTACAGCAGCAGCACATCTTAAGAGGAGGAAAGTTTAATGCTAAACTTTGTAGTTACAGCCTCAAAAAAAAAAAAAAAAAAAAGTAAAATCTGTGTGGATATGACCAAAGAGGTGCTATCTACCAAATGCTCATTTGAAATTAATTTACATAATAATTAAACCACATTTAACTCCTGCTATTGGTTTTTCACTTTTAGGATTTTTAGATCCCGAGAAGAAACTTTTCTCGCATCGAATATTATCGAGGGATGAATGTATAGATCCGTTTTCCAAAACCGGAAACCTTAGGTTTGACTATCAATTTTTATTGTAATAGAGATTCATTTATTTAGTTTTGGTCCTATTTATTCCTTATTTTTATACAGATTGGTGAAACATATGTATGCTTTTACAGTTGTGGCTCTTGAAGAAACCTACCGTGAGTAATCTTCTATCAAAAGTAGATCTGATTTGTAGATTCCTTCTGCCTGCCTCTGCTCTAGTCTGTAATTTAATAATCCTGGAACCTATTCTAACTTGTTAAGAACTTTATTTTAGTAATATGTAAATTAACTGGAGCCTGGCTGGGCACTGGGAGCTAAGGTTACTCCACGCCACAGTAGTTAATTTACACATTACTAGAATAAAGTTTTCAACAAGTTAGGTTGGGTTCCAGGATTATTAAATTACAGATTAAGGAAGAGGTAGGCAGGAGAAATCTACCATCAGTTCTACTTCTGATGATAGATTCCTCCTTTTAACCCCTTCATTTGACCCGAGGCTACATGGCTTCTGCATATCCATTACAATGAGTAAAAATTACAGACACATTAGGTATCGCCGTGTCGCAAAATGGTTGATCATTCAAAATATAAAAACCGGTTATTGACTGTGGTGACCTCCAAGACGGGAAATGGCGCCCAAATGTCCGAAACGCGACTTTTACACCTTTTTACATCACATAAAAAATGGAATAAAAATTATCAAAATGTCGCACACTCCTCAAAATGGTAGCAATGAAAATGTCAGCTCATTTCGCAAAAAAAAAAATGACACCTCACACAGCTCCGTACCCCAAAGTACGAAAAAGTTATTAGCGTCAGAAGATGGCAAAAACTTTTTTTCTTTTTTGTACACATTCTTTTAATTTTTGAAAAAGTATTAAACGCAATAAAACCTGTATAAATTTGGTATCACCGCGATCGTACTGAACCAAAGAATAAAGTAGGTGTGTTATTTGGAGCGAAGAGTGAAACTCGTAAAAACTGAGCCCACAAGAACGTGACGCACACGCGTTTTTTCCCAATTTTTCCACATTTGGAATTTTTTTACGGCTTCCCACTACATGGCATGGAATAATAAATTACATCACGGGAAAGTAACATTTGTTACGCACAAAATAAGCCCTCACACAGCTCTGTACACGGAAAAATGAGAAAGTTATGAATTTTTGAAGATGGAGAGCGAGAAATGAGCGAAAATACCTTGCGTCCTTAAGGGGTTAAGTAGGTTGTTTGGAAGAGCTGCATTAATTCTACAGAAAAACATGTTTGCCACAGTAGCTGGGGATAGGATAGTGAATAGAGAAAACACTAAATTTGTGTCAAACATGTGAATAATTATTGTATTATTATATATGAAAGCTTGATGTTTATGCATGGATAGTTAGAGTACAGTCTTGTCTGCAATAGTCACCGCATGTGTTTCAGTGACTGAACCTACTGTTGTTTAGTGAACTTTCCAACATGACCAGTGTTCTCATTAGCTTTCTTTTGTGTTTGTTTTTCAACTTTAAGGAACCTTTTTCCCTGTGGGGACTCTATGGTTTGCATTATTGATGACCGAGAGGATGTTTGGAAGTTTGCTCCTAATCTGATCACAGTTAAGAAGTATGTCTACTTTCAAGGTACAGGCGATATCAATGCACCTCCTGGTTCAAGGGAAGCACAAATAAGGAACAGAGGTTAGTAAAAACGATTTGTTTTCATTCATTATGAACAATAGTTAGTGCTATTGATACTTATCTGCGTTTATCTCCAGTATAAATGTTGCTTCAGTTGTTTTTTTTTTTTCATATATAAGTAGGGGATGTGTTTTAAAATACTTTCTTAATATATTTCATTAGCGGGTTTTCTAGACTGTTAATAATAATCTACTGTAGCTTGAATTCTTCCCATGTCTGATTCTCTAACTATCCATGTCTAGGGAAAAGACCGATTCATCCTGTGCTGCTAAAGTCTTAATTTAATATCTATACTCTCCATGCTGCTGTCTTCCTCATACTTTCTATGAGCTTAAATTTTCCAGTACTATGTAAAGCTACTTCTTAACTTTCATGGACTTTTGGCTCCAAGGGCAGATATCAGACTCCTCTCACATACTAGCGATCTGCCAGGGAAAGGAGGGAGTTGGACAGTCAGCCATCAGAGGTCTTAGAGTGTCGGAGGTAATCTTTGGATTAACATTGACATTTTTATTGTAAATCTGAAGTTTCCCTCTGTTCTAGAAATAAGCTGCTGCTAGAGGTGTCTACACCTACATGTGTATGTGACAGTCGAGTGATGGTCAGCAGCCAAATGTCAATATATGGGAGCCTTAGAGGGAAAAAGCATCACTTCCCCATCCTGCTCATATAATTTTTTAACATCACATAAACATCCACTTCTTTTTTCTAATCTGTTTGTAGAAAAAATAAATTTCCTGTGTCTAGGACTATAAGGGTTGCCATTTTGCCTCGACTTTTACAGCATTTAGTGATGTGCTTTACCGCAACTTTATGGTCATAGGCAATGTTCCAGAAATGACTCATTGATGTCTATGTATAGTTTTCTAGGCACAATCAGCACAGATAGAGGTGTATGTAAGCTGTGAGGACCTCTATTGTCAGTATTTTCCATAGAAAGCTACCACCTTATTGCAATTCTGTCTTTTCTGTGGTGTGAATCTGATGACTGTTATATAGAAGATCAGTGTCCATGTCATTCTTAACATGAAGCCTAGTGGCTCCAGTGTGAATTGCAGGATATAGTACATTATAGAAATATTGATGCTTACTTGGACATTTAAAAAAAAAAAAAGGAAATACAAATATTTTGGGGGAATTTTTAACATATGAACTTGGTGAAAAAATAGTTAATTTTCTGTTAATATATTCCCTTTTACGTAATAATTTTTAATCTAGACATTCAGAGGAAAAAATATTTTTATACATTTCTTAATTGTAATCACAGAAGATTTTACAGAAGTTTATTATTACCGAATAGTTATTCTATTACGCTTTTCTATTATGTTCTATTATGTTATGTCATTATTGGTTATATTTAAATTAAATAGTAAGCTACCTATAACAGTATATATAATAACAATATTTTCCTTATTGCAGTGAGAAGCTCTAAGGCATCTGCGACAACCCAACAGTCTGAGACACAGGATCCTGATCAGTCTAAGAACCTTCCTGTGGAGGAGCAGAGTAATGGACTTGGGAAAAGTACAAAGGAGGTTAATGGCGGCTCCTCAAGCACTGACCCTATGAATAAGGAATCTATTGCAAGTGATGGGGCAGTGAAGCAGGAACCTGCCACAAGCCAGCTGCCTTGTATAGATGATGGCAAAAATATAACATTATCAGACGCTGAGCCTTCTCTAGAACAAGATGATAGGACAGCGGTTGTCAAATCCCAAGTAAAGACTGCTGCAGCAAAAGACCTGGACTTTGACCTCTCTAGCGACAGTGACAGTGAGACTGATGTTAAAAAATCACCATGCCCTTCCTCTTCATCCTCTGGTAGTGAAAGTGAATGTAAAAGAAGTTGGAGAAAATCAAAAAAGCCAGACCAGGTGGCTCAGGAGCCGTCTGCAGAGTCTGTTTCTAGCAAACCTTGCACAGAGAATCACCATAGTGACAAAAGGCTATTATCGGAAACAAAAGAAAGCCCATTATTACATGATGAGATGATGGAGGTTCAAGAAGTAGAACAGGATGCCCTTATTGACCTGGGAAATGGATGCACAGATAGAAAGGAGGTGGAAACTGAATCCCAGAACAGTGAGCAGTCTGGAATAACCGTAGGAGAATCCCTGGATCAGAGCATGGAGGAAGATGATGATGATGGGGAGGACCATGATGAAGATGATCACTTAATATACCTAGAGGAGATCCTTGTCAGAGTGCACACAGATTACTATGCAAAGTATGATAGATACCTCAAAAAAGAGTTGGACGAAGTTCCAGATATCCGTAAAATTGTACCAGAGCTCAAGAGTAAAGTCTTGGAAAACACAATTATTGCTTTCAGCGGCCTTCATCCCACAAACTTTCCTATTGAGAGGACACGCGAGTATTACCATGCAAGATCTTTAGGTGCAAATATCACCAAACACTTGTCTTTAAATGAGGAGGACACTAACAAGGCGACTCATCTTATAGCTGCACGAGCAGGTAGGCAAATGTGTAACTCGCTGGATTCATCTGTGGAGTTTCAACCCCCCCCCCCCCCAAAAAAAAATAAAAGTGCACTAGAGCACTTCTCCATCTTCCTCTGTGTGCTGGAACTTCCTCTGCTGCAGTGAGATAACATTGACGGTTATTATATAGAGTTGTTTCCCCTAAAATCCCTTCCTTCGGACATGTCTTTTTTTTCAACCAAACTACAGTTGTGCCCAAGTTTACAAACCCCTGCAGGGTCTTGGCCTTTTCATAAATTTTAACACAAACTTTTTTCACTCATGAAAAAATACAGTACCATATTTTTCAGACTATAAGGCGTCGGATTATAAGGCGCACCATCAATAAATCCCTGCTAAAACGTCTATTTTTATATATATATATATATATATAGCGCACCTGATTATAAGGATAAATGACCAGCAGGTGGCAGACATGTGCACAGTTCAAGGCAGCTGTTGTCTGTAAGTATGGTTGATATAAGGCGCACTGGGCTATAAGGCGCACCTTTGATTTCTGAAAAAAAATCAAAGGATTTTAAGTGGCCTTATAGTCCGAAAAATACGGTAGTTTGACAATAAATGGCTCCACCCAACCATTATTAGAACGAAAAGTTTTCGTGTTCTCATTCATATTCACTGAAAAAAAAGGCAGAGCCAGTCAAAATTTTGCAGGAGTATGTAAACTTTTGAGCACAACTGTTTGTAAATCATGTGGGTCACGCATTAGGCCCAATTTACATATGGTAATTTTTGCCTCAAAGTATACTATAGTAAACAGGTTGGAAAAAAAAAGGCAGAAGGAATAGTGCTCCCTAGTATGCAATTTTGCTTTTGTTGCTTTGTATATAGGTTATGGGCTCACATTAGTAAGTTGTACGATTCAGACTTGTAGACGCTTGTTGATGCTTTGAGTATAAATGTACCATTCTGGCACATTGACAGAGGATTCTGGGACTGATTTTGTTAAGAGGCCTGTGCCGTTGTCAGATTCCAGCACACCTTGGACACCGACAACTGCACATATGCAGGAGCTGTTCTTTTCAGATTTGTAAAAAGTACAGAACTCTCTCCCGGTGATCCTTCCATACCAGCAGATATCATGTGCACAAAGGAAGCTGAGCTAATTTCTTCAGAACCACATATAAAAGTGATTAAAGGAAATTGTAGAATTTAAGATCTTGACGTAAAAGAGAACGAGTCATCACATTTTTACAAATATAGCTAGTGACTGGTTCCCATATAGACCTATTGACACCCTTCTTTTAGCTAAAAATTGTTTCCTTCACAGCCCAATAAAATCAACGTTGTCGTCTCACTTGACATACTGATGCAAATCAGAGGGGGCGTGTCCTGCTCACCAAGTCCAGTGGCTCCTCTGGTCACATGGGTCCTTCTTGCCATTCAGCACTTTATGTGACCAGAGTGATGTCATCCAAGGTCCTTTATCCACTAACCTTTGAAAAGTGTGCCCCAAGTCTGCATCTCATCAACACATGCCAACACAGAGGCCTGTGAAGGAGAATAAGTCCATGGAGCCATGCTGTGGTCAGATGCATACATGGGATATATTTTGCAAATATTAGTGGGGAAAGGACCTTAGATCACCAAGCCGAGCAGGACAGCCCCCTCCGACTTGCAGCTGTATGCCAGGTAAGATATCAAAGTTGTTTTTATGGGGATGTAAGAGGACCCTTATTTTAGCTACAAAATGTTTAATTAATATGAAACCTCTATGGAAACCTGTCACTAGCTTTATATGTGAAAAATATGGCGACACATTCCCTTTAAGGTCTTAATGAAATACATTTTAGTCAAATGGGAATATCTCTGAGTCCTCCTGTCTTTTACCTCGTCAGCCAGACATTCCTGTCCATAAAATGGCCATAGATGGAGGGTCATGTGATCTCTAACTGCCCATGAGCAACTGCCTTGCCAGGACCTTAACCCCTTAGTGACCGATGGTCATTGGTGCCTGAATGTCCAGGGCAATTTTTGACCTTCTGCTATGCACTTCTTTAAATGAGGATATCTCTGGAAAAGCTTTACATATCATAACAATTTTTACTTTGTTTTTTCATGACATGTGAGACTTTAAGTCGATAGGATAGTTTTTATTAATTACATATTTTTTTTTTCTTTATAAAATTTGCCAAGAATTGACGACAAAAAAAGCTTATTTTTTTCACATTTGTAATTTTTCCAATTTAAGTTTTTGAAATTGGTAACTTTTACCAAAATATGTTTTAAATGTTTACAGCAGCGTTCAATCACCCTTTCCCAGGTTCAGCTACAGATGCAGAGGGTGCATGTACTTTTGCACAGTCAGCCTCCTGCAGCTGCTTTTATATCCTGCCTTCAGCTGACAGCATAGATGGGGGCACACTTAAACGCCCATATTTTCCTGAACCCTTCCACATAATAACACAATATCCTCTTTAACCCCTTTGTGTCCAAGCCTTTTTAGACCTTTAGGACCAGGCCTGATTTTTAAAATTTGCCCGGTCATTATAGGAGGTTCTAACTTTGTTACGCTTTAACATATCCAGGGGATTTTGAGATTTGTCTTCGCGTCACACATTGTACTTCAAAGTTATAGAGTTGATATCTCTTGTCAAGTCATGAAAAAAATTGAAAATGAATAATTTTTACAAATTTTTGCAAAATTTCAAAGTTTCAAATTTTCTGCTTTTCAGGCAGATAGTCATAGCACCCAAGTAACTTAATAACTAACATTTGCCAAATGTCTGCTTTATATCGGCAGAGGGTTTTATGCATCCTCTCTCTTTTTTAGGTTGTTAGGAGGTTCAGAATTGTGGGTGGAATTTTTCTTTTTCATGAAAATCACCAAAACCCTTATTTAGAGGCACCTGCTCAGGTCTAAGTGACTTTGAGAGGCCTAAATAACAGTAAAACCCCATAAATCACGCCATTTTAGAAGCTACACCCCTCAATGTGTAAAAAATCAACTTTAAGAAGTGTGTTAACCCTTTAGATGCTACACAGGGGTTAAAACAAAATGGAGGTGTATTTTACAAGCTGTCATTTTTTTTTTTAGACAATATAGTAATCTTGGCCAAAAATTAAACCATTACAAAGTATTAAATGACGAAAAACTCCAATATACCCAATTTCTCCCGAGTATGAGGATGCCCCATATGTGGTGGTGACTGCTGTATGGGCACACGCCCGGGCATAGGACGGAAGGAGGCGCCATTCAGAGCACATCTGCATTGTCACATTTTACAGGCTATAAAATGTTTATTTTTTTGTAATTTGGACATATGGGAGAAAATTTTTTTGTGGTTGAGATCCACTTTTCAGGTACATCATTTATGGGGGGTTCAATAGCTAATAATCAGATTTTATTAACTCTTTCTTGGTGTTGGTTAAAAAAATCATTAATTCTTCTTTATAATTTTTTGCATTTTTTTCCCTGGACGTTCACCCTACCATAAAAATATTGTGTTATCTTTATTCCATGGAGGAATAAATATTCCATGGACAATTACGGCGATACCCCATTTATATGGCTTTTTTATAGTTAACTTGTTTTGCAGAATTTTGTGAGAAATGTGCTCGTTTTTGCATAGCCAAGTAACAATTGGCAGAACATTTTATATATTTTTTTTGTTTACAGTGCTGGTTTAGAGCTTATTTTTTGCGGGACAAGCTGTACTTTTTCTTGGTATCATATTGGGGTAAATTTTACTTTATCACTTTTTATGCAGTCAAAATGTGAAAATTTCATAATTTTTGTGAGGTTTTTTTTGTGTTTTTTTTTTTTTTACGGCGTTCACTGTACGGGTTTAGTGACAATTTTATTTTATTGGACGGGTTGTTACGGACGTTTTGATACCCAATATGTTGTGTTTTTTTTTGTTATTTTCACTTTTTTGTTTTATTTGATTACCATATATACTCGTGTATAAGACGAGTTTTTCAGCACAAAAAATGCTGTGCATCTACTATAGGCAGCCCTGGGGTCCTTCGGGTTACCATGGTAACGATCGGCACCTCCGTGCCTATGCACCTGTTACTG